>NW_006921664.1:8749706-8829910 GCF_000298275.1 Orycteropus afer afer | reverse complement strand
GGGGCTGGTGCGGGATCGGGCAGTGTTTCGTTCTGCTGTGCATGGGGTCGCTATGAGTCGGAAACGACTCGACGGCACTTAACAACAACAACAACAAATAAGCATGTATTTCTCGCCAGTTACCATCAAGTTGATTCCAACTCATGGCACCTCCATGTGCATCAGAGTACCCTGTGTTCCATAGAGTATTCAAGGCTGTGACATTTGGAATTGGATCACCAGACTATTTTCCCCAGGCACCACTGGGTGGCCTGGAACCACTGATCTTTTGCTTAAAAGCCAAGCTTGTTAACTGATGCTCATAGAGACTCCAAGCATGTATTTACCCATTTACAAACAAAAGCCTTGATGGTATTAGTAAAATCCATCTTATTGTTGCCGTATCAATTTTGACTCATAGCAACCCTATAGGTCACAGTAGAACTGCCCCATAAGGCTTCCAAGAGTATATATTCTTTATGGAAGCAGACTACCACCTCTTCTTCCTCACAGAGAATCTTAGGGGTTTTAACCACTGACCTTTAGGTTATCAATTTAGTGTTTAACCACTGTCCCACTAGGGCTCTTGGTGGTATTAATATTTATTTTATTTACAACTTTACAAGCTAACCTTCCCCAAGAACCATTCTTAGCTAAGAAGTATTTTCTCAAGCTGTTGTCACCCATTTGAATCTAATAGAATAAACAAGCACTTACTCGACTAGGGTTTGCTTGTGCTACCTTTTTAAAAGTCCTTGAAACAATGTTTTCAAAGTTCAGTTATGAAGCAATTCCTCAAAACAGAGGCACTGTTTGGCTTCTTTTACTTTGATTTAAACCAAAGTTGTTCAAGGATTAAATTTACTTGAGATCAGGACAGGTTTTCACATAAGTGTCTTTCAAACACCCAAAAAAGCACATTCTCCCATCCTCTGAACTACCTCAAGGAGGAAAGTTTATCACCAAGAATGAGACCTTTTCTCAGCAACGTGTTCAATAGCAACTTCTTGTTAGTTGCTATTGAATCAGCTCTACCTCTTTGGGGCCTTATTCATAATGGAAACATTGTTCAGTCCTGCACCAGTTTCATGATTGTTGGTATGTTTCTGTGCATGTTGTAGTCCATGTTATTGAGAGTTTTCCTCAGCACCCGCTTTACAAAAGAAGAAATTAAAATGTAGGTTAGATCAAATAATTGGTGTCAACAATGTGTCTAGAAAACCACAAGATTGATGAAAATGTCAGTCTCAACTTCATAGTGGTGTAATACTTTACTAGTTAGTGCTCTTTCAGGTTTATTTATACTCCCTTGGATATTTTGAATATAATTAACAGTTAACCTTGGTCAAATTAACTTCTTTAAGCCCTAGTTTCATCATAGTCCTCATAAATTAATTATTATGTTAAATGGGGTAATCTACGTAAAGGCTCAGTGCCTGGAGCAAAGTCAGCAGCTGAGAGATGTCAACTATTGCATTTCTATTTGATACTGTTGGTCATTCCAAGTTGAATAAAACTATTTAAAAAAACAATTCAGTGAAGTCAACATTATTTTGCACTAGTGCTCAGGGATACAGTTTACAAACTTGGCTAAGTATCAGAATCAGGGTATTTTTAAGAATATATGTTCCCAGGCCCTACCCTAAGACCTCTAGATTTGGCTATTTCAAGGTTCTGGAACAGCACCTGAGAATCTATACTTTTAATGCTCCCCAAATGATTCTAGGTGTTATGGATTGAATTAAATCACACAAAAATATGTGTTATAAATCCTAACTTTCATGCCAGTGTTTATAACCTCTTTTGGAAATACTGTCTTTGTTATGTTAATGAGACACGATAATAGTAGGGTGCATCTTGAGTCAATCTCTTTTGAAATATGAAAAGAGATTAAACAAGCCAGTAGAGAAAGAGAGAAAGAGAGACAGGATAAGATAGATGCCAGGACATAGAAAGATCTCCCAAGAACAGAAGCTGAAGAGACAAAGACATTCTACCAGGCCCCACAGAGATAGAAAGCCTTCCACGAGAGCCAGTGCTCTGAATTTGGATTTCTGGCCTCCTAAACTGTGAGAAAATAAGATTATCTTTGTTAAAGCCATCATTTGTGTTATTTCTGTTATAGCAGCACTAGATAACTAAAACAGAATTTGGTACCAGAAAAGTGGGGTACTGCTCTAACGGATGCCTGAAATGTGAAAGTGTTTTTGGAATTGGGTAATAGAGGCTAGAAGAGTACAAGTTACCTAAGTAAAAGCCTAGATTGACTTGAAGAGACTGTTGGTGGAATTATGGATGTCGAAGGCAATTCTGACTAAAGGTCAGAAGGAAGTAAGGAAAGAGCTATAGAGAAAGTCTCTATTATCTTAGAGAACGCATATGGTGCCAACAATAGAATGTGGCTAGAAATGTAGATGGTAAATGTGCTTCTGGTGAAGTTTTAAAAGAAAATGATGTACGTGTGATTGGACAATGGAAAAAGGATGATGCATACAGTGGCAAAGAACTTGTTTAAATGTATGGCAGAAGGTAAAATTTATAAGTGATGAACTTGGATATTTGGCTGATGAGATTTCTAAACAAGATCTTAAAGATTCTATGTGGTTTTTCCTTGCTTCACATAGGAAATTATGAGGGGGAATAAATTTACTTAAAAATGAACTGTGCAAAATGAAAACAAAAGTTAAAGATTTGGCAAATTCTATTGCATAAACTAATGACACGTGTCCAAGAATTTTCACCAATGATGTGGCTACACAGCCTTTTATTAAGGATATTAAGCATGTATTAAGAAGGATCTAACTGTCACAGACAAAAATCCATCAGCTTAGACTTAAGGGGACAGGAACAGGACAAAAGGAAAGAAAGCTGTCTGTCTCTTGGAATTTTACAGAAAACAGTCCAAAGGAGCTCCATCTGTTGTCCTCTAAGAAAAGAAAAGGACTATCCCTGGAGCAGCTCAGAGATCAGCAAAACTATAGGAAGGAGCACAGGAAACAGGGTCTTCTCCTTTTCAAAGGGTAGGAGCACAACCTCAGAGGTTTCAAAGAGTCCAATCTTCTGTGTCATCTCAGTTCCAGATCATGAGGCTGCTATTAAGGTGTGGCAAGGGGATGGAGCCACTGCCCAAAGCTGAAGGGACAGAGTTGCCATGCCTAAATGGCAGGGCAACTCAAATAGACTAGGAAGTGGGCCTGTCCAAAGCAGAGGGAATAGAGTTGCCATCTGACTGGGCCTGGAAGGCAGAGAATCCAGAGGACATAGGCAATATCCAGAGTCCAGAGGGTGAAGCTCTGGTAGTGTAGTGCCTAAGGCACTTGACTGCTAACCAGAAGACTGGCAGTTCAAACCCGCCAGCCACTCCTCAGAAGAAAGATGGGGCAATCTACTTCTGTAGTGATACTGCCTCAGAAACCTAAGAAGGGGTTGCTATGAGTAGGGTCCAACTTGACAGCACATAACAACAACAACAAGAGGGTGAAGCCAGTGCCCAGAAGGTCTCGGACAACAAATAACTATTTTCAAGCCTTGAGAGCTAAGATATATTTTTCTGTTGGGTTTTGGACCTGGTTGGTGCCTGTTATTCCTTCTTTCCCTCCACTTTCTCCCATTTAAGGGAAATATCTACCTTGTACCTGTTCTATCAATGTACTTTGGAAACAGATAACTTGTAGTGTAGATTTCACAGGTACACAGATTCAGAAAATTTTGCCACAGGATGGAATATGCTTAAAGTCTCACACATATTTGATCTAGATGATTCAGAAGATGAGATTTGGACATGCAGTTGATTCAAGAATTTTGGAATGATGTGATGGAGTAAATGTGTGCTGCATGTGACAAGGGCATGAATTTTTTAGGGACCAAAGGGTGGAACATTAAGGATTGGATTATGTCCTTCCAAAATATGTGTTGTAAATCCTCTATGTCTGTAGTTATAATCCCATTTGAGTATGGGTCATCTTTTTTATGTTAATAGGCAGACTTTTTGTAGGATGCATCTGAGTCAATCTCTTCTGTGATATAAAAAAGATGAGGCATAAGCTAGCAAGCAGAGAAGGGAAAAGAGAGGTGTCAAGCCATGTGAAGACAACCTAGGAGCAAGAGTTTAGAAGAGACAAATTTTCCTCTCCACAGCCAACAGAAAATGAAACCCCTGCCCTAGAGCAGGCACCCTGGATTCAGACATCTAGTCTTCTAAGGAGAAAATAAATTTCTGTTTGTTAAAGCCATCCACTTGTGATATTTCTGTTATAGCAGCATTAGATAACTGAGACATTAATGTATCTAGTTAGAAATGTTGAGAAACACTTCCCTACAGGTTGACCGTATGTTGGGAGCTCTGGTGTTCTTTAGAGCAAGGCAGAGGCAAGGGGCTCTTCAGGTAGGAACAAAATAAAGTTTAAGCAACCTTTTCCTCTACCTTTAAAGTTCCTTTGTTGCATTCAATTTACTAACCTAAAAAAGATTAGTAGTTCAAACCCACCCAGCTGCACCACACAAAAAAGTTCTGTTATTCTGTTTGGTAAAGATTATAGCTAAGAAAACCCTATGGAACAATTATCCTCTTTAGCACACAGGGTCGCCATGGGTCAGAATTGACTTGATAGCAATAGATTTTCCCTACCTCTGGAGTCCCTGTTGTTGTTTGTTGTTGTTATGTGCCATCGAGTCAGACCCAACTCATAGCAACCCCTCCTTGGGTTTCCAAGGCAGTATCACTATGAAAGTAGATTGCCCCATCTTCCGAGAGTGGCTGGTGGGTTTGAACCACCAGCCTTCTGATTAGCAGTCAAGTGCCTTTAGGCACTACACTGTAGTGTATATGGAATGCACTTGGTTGCTGGCTGAAAATTTGGAGGTCTGAGAACAAAGGTCTGGGTATCTGCTTTCCAAAATCAGCCACTAAAACTGTACAGAGCCCAGTGCTACTCTGACACACATAAGGTCACCATGAGTCAGAGTTGATTCAACAGTAATTGGTTTCCCCTCTCTCTACTTGATATTGGTGATTATTTTACCCAGACATACTCAACAGAGCTTAGTCTCTCCCTTTCCTACATATAACCTTGTTGTTTGAGGCCCATAAGGGTCAACAAGCCAGACCCATAGATTCTGAACGTAGAATAGGCCCAGGACTACATCCTGTGACTCCCAGTATTGAGTTACCTGAAGTGCCACAGAGAAAGATGATTAGTATATTCTTTCCTTGTGGTTCTCTATGGCTTTCACTGGCAAAACCAAAACTTAATTTGCATCTATAAAATGGAGATAAACAAGATCCTTGGTTTGTAGGGCTATTTTGAAGAGTGAAGCAATAAATATACATCAAGCAGTCAGCACAGTGCCCAGGCTTTGAGAACTCTCATTCGGCATGAGAAACCGTTAAAATGACAAAATTTTACCTACAACTAATTTTGACTCATCTGTTGACATAAACATATACTGTTTGTATTATAAATAACTTGTAACATGGGCATGTTTATTTGTTTTGCTTTATTTTGTGCTCTTCACTCTTGGAAAGCCCAAGCAGCAAAGAGTTCTCATTTCATGACCAGTTACATGCTTTTCAGAGGTCTTGTTTCTCTCTCATCTTTCTACAACCTCAGTTCTCTTTTTTTGTCTTTTTAATCCTTCTTAAACTCCTGACAGACTCCCCCATGATGGTCTCAACCCCAGCCCTCCCATACTCCTTTTCAATGTGACAGCTTGGCTGGTCTTCAAGGGTTGTCTTTGGTCTCCTGACTAGAGAAAACAGGGGAAGGGGTATGAGATTCTGCAGCCCCAAAGGGACTCTTTCTACAGAGTCAGCTGAATCTTCAAGTTTACAGGAAGGATGCTTTTTCCAGGTGTTAAACTTTGACTTTTTTTCATAAGAGTTGATACTCCTTTTTCTTTTGCCACTGCCTTCAAAATACTGTGACACTTTTCTCTCTGGCCTTGGAGTTGTCTTAGTCATTAATTCAAAAATTATAAATTTCTTGATCACCTGTTGTGGCAAGAACATAACTTATTTTGCATCTGTCTCCTTTCCTCCCTGGGGACACCATATGTCCATTTTTGGCTTCTACCCTCTTTTATAAACACAAGAGTAGAAAGAATTGGCTTTATTCAGTAAGGCTTTTTGATATAAGTAAATTATATGTGTTGCTCTGTTGCAATCTTGGTTGTCTTTCCTTAACTCATATATCTTTCATACTTGAAATGTCTCATTTATCCTAACTGTTTATGCAACTTTTAATAAGCACCTTGCATTAAAAAAAATAAATTTATAGTTTCTAATCTATCTTGAGCTCTGGTGGCACAGGTGTTAAAACATTCAGCTGCTAAGAAAAAGAAGGGCAGTTCAAACCCCTAGCCCTTCTGTGGGAGAAAGATGAAGCATAAAGATTTACAGTCTTGGAAACTATGGGGCAGTTATACTCTGTTCTCACCAGAAGGCTAGTGCTTTAAACCCACCAGCTACCCTCAGAAGAAGGGTTGGGCAATCTACTTCTATAGTGATACTGCCTCAGAAACCCAAGGAGGGGTCTCTATGAGTCAGGGCTGACTCGACAGCACATAACAACAACAACAACAACATAGGGTCACTAAGAGTGGGAATTGATTCAGTGGCAGTTTTTTTTTTTTTTTTTTAATCTATCTTTTCCTCTTTAGTCTTGAATCTATAAGCATAAAATGTTTTCCCAGCTCTCAATAAGTTATTTGTTTATTATTACAGGAAAATATATTGCATTGTGTTCATTCTATATCTAAATTAAGAGGTTATTGTGGTTGCTGTTATGTGCCGTCAAGTCGGACCCGACTCATAGCGACCCCTCCTTGGGTTTCTGAGGTAGTATCACTACGGAAGTAGATTGCCCTATCTTCCTTCTGAGGAGTGGCTGGTGGGTTTGAATCACATCCAACTCGACAGCATTGACGGCAGAGAGTGAGTTAGGGAACAAAAGATGGATGACATCACCTATACTTTGTTGTTGTTATGTGCCGTCGAGTCAGACCTGACTCATAGTGACCCCTCCTTGGGTTTCTGAGGCAGTATCACTACAGAAGTAGATTGCCCAACCTTCCTTCCAAGGAGTGGCTAGTGGGTTTGAACCGCCAGCCTTCTGGTTAGCAATTAAGTTCCTTAGGCACTATGCTACCAGAACCCCTCATCTATACTAGAAAGAAAGAAAAAAATCAATGCAGTAAAGACAATCTTTAAAGTTATTTTGGTATATGTATTACTAAAGTGATACAAATCTATTACCAATTAGAACAGAAGTTGTTAAAGTTTGAAAGGATTTCATCTGACAGAGAGGAAATGGAGTCCCAAAAATGGGAAAAG
The DNA here is from genome assembly GCF_000298275.1 of Orycteropus afer afer. NCBI lineage: Eukaryota > Metazoa > Chordata > Mammalia > Tubulidentata > Orycteropodidae > Orycteropus > Orycteropus afer. The sequence goes on along the minus strand of NW_006921664.1, from coordinate 8,822,601 downwards.
GAGGGAAAACTAGTATCTATGTGGCAAGCCTTGTGCAAGGTGCTTTATGTAGTTTATATAATTCCTCTCTGTGGAATACGTATCTGTAGGTACAAAACTGAAGCATGCATAAAGATGTCATCAAGGCAAACACTGGTTAGTTGGCAAAGCCAGGACCAGAACAGATGTGACTATTTTTTTATTGCTAAAAATATTTCCACCATTCCTTATAGGAGCGCATTCAACTTTATATTATGTGGCTCATTATTTGATAAGCCCTGGTAGAGGAGCTAAGCACTCAGCCACTAACTGAAAGGTCAATGGTTTGAACCCACCAGCTGCTCCACAGGAGAAAACTATAGCAATCTGCTGTTGTAAAGATCTACAGCCTCAGAAAACCTATGGGGTAGTTGTTTCCTGTCCCAAAAAGTCACTATGTGTTGGAATCGACTCAGTGGCAATGGATATGATTTGATGTTTTCAGGTTCTGCAACTAGTGCATTAGTTGGTTAATTCTAATTATAGGTGCATGTTGCCTTGATTTTGAATATAATGAGGAAGATCTAGCTTATTTTTGGAGGGTAGGAGCAATAAAAGAATCCCTCAGGGTTCAAGAGACCTGGGCTACTTCCATTATGTTAAAAATACAGGTATATCTCAACTGAAAATACACCAAAAAAGTGTTGTAAGTATTATGGTGCACTTTATAAGTTTACATTTAAAAATTTATGATTTCAAAAAATAAAATGAAATCTATTATGCTTTTCACAATATAATTTAGCACTTATAAAAATAGTGACTTTTCATGCAGTATGGCAAAGATATATAAGTAGTCTTAGCAATGAGATAAGTTTTAAAAAACATCTTCTTTCAACATGGTCAGTGTATCTCAGTGGTTAAATAAATAAGTTCATTTGGAGATAAAATCAAAAGTCTAAATATGAAGACTAGACTAAATGAGACTCCTTATCCCTCTGGGAGAAGGCCCTTATCTGCATTCTTTCAAGCCCCTGCCCTCTCTAGGAACCCTTCATATTCATTGGCTGCCTCTGCGTGTTTGAATGGGCAGCCACTCTGACTACATGACTTGACATTGCCCCTCTTGCTGGCATTGCTCTGAGCTCATTCTGGCTATTATCTGTTCTGCTCTCAGTCTACTTACCGGGTCATCCTATCACACCTCTGCATAATTCCCTATGACCCTAATGTCCTTGCTTCCCTATCAGTGGATTGCATGTCTTCTCTCCAGTATCTCTTTTGGCAAAACAGGAATTATAGGAGAGCCTAGTGAGCAAAGGATCACCTGAATGTCTGGAGGGTGTCAGGTGCCAGGTGCCAGGTGCCAGGTGTTCTTTGACTTTTGATATCTATCTCAGCAAGGCCAGCTCTGGCCTGTGGATTTCCCCATATCCCAGCTCAGAGCTGTGTTCAGGTGTCTGTGGGGGAAGGTCCCCAGCATCAAAGTCACTGTTCCTCTGGACTCAGTCAGAGAGGTTCCCTGAAGCAGGCAATAGACCTGGAATATTAGCTCCTTTAAGGGGCATTTGAGTTAATCAAGACTTAAGTATCTCCATCAGACACATCCCAGCTCTACATCAGGTTACAGTGTAGGAATCCAGAACTGCTTCCCAACACCTCCCTTGAGGATGCTATAACAGAACAGCCAGTCCCTCTCCCTCTACTGGGAGCTATCTGGATTCTAGATAAGTTAGGTGGAGGCTGTAGTCTGATCCACAGTGGCTGCCATCTGCCTCTATTTATGCCCAGAAAGCCCATGCAAGTGGAGGACAGAGTGTTAACTGTGTGTTATAAACAGTTATTAGAGGTGAAAGTGTTTCACTCTGCCTCTAATTTCTCACAGACTCAGGCTTTATGAGAAGAGGCTGTGAGTTCTGAGGCTCCTTTTTGCCCCACAACAGTTTAGCCACATTTCTATTCAGGAGTACCTTTCAAAGTGACCAAACATAAAGTTTCTTATAATATCCATCTTTTTCGTCTGCTCAGTACCTCAGTCTAGACACTTGTGGATTTAGATGGACTTCCCTTTTCCAGGCTCATATTAATAACCAAGACAACACTGTCCACGTCATCCCTGCAATGTACTTGTGTGCAAAGGCTCTGTTTCTAGGGCAAGTCCTTACTCTTCCTAGGCACCTCCTCCTAGAGAGGCAGAACAGCTGCAGGTCTCCTGCCATGACCACACTTCAGTGCACAGAAACAAGGAGGGGATGTAAGGTTGGGTCTAATCAACTTGCCAACCTCAGACCCACGGTGAGCACAGCCTCCACCTAACCCATCTTCCTGATTCACCAGACTGCCTTAGTATGCATTGTGATCTTGCATGTTCATCCATTCTTGATGCACCAGTGATGTTGGACTGGGTCTCCGGCAGAAAGAAATGGCATCTGTCATGCCTCCCTCCCCAAGGGTCTACCTGAGAACTTGCCCCTGGCCGTGCATTTCCTCTCATTTGTGTTTATTCCTACTGGCTGGCTGGCTATGGATTACACTGTTCTGCACCATAGGATGGGTTACACTTGGTTGCTTTCCAGGCCACTCTGTATGGTCCATTTCAATGAGCTAAGTTGAATTTCTGTACAAAGACCAAGAGACAGTCATTTGAATGAAACAGGGTGATACTGAATGGTATAAAATCAGGAAAGGGGTGCATCAGGGTTCTATCCTATCATCATATTTATTCAATCTGTATGCTAAGCAAATAATCCAAGAAGATGGACTACATGAAGAAGTTTGAGGCATCAGGATGAGAGGAAGATCTATCAACAACCTGCAATACGCAGATGGCAGAACTTTCTTTGCTGAAACCCAAGAGGACTCGAACATACTTACTGATGAAGACCAATGACTACAGATAGCCTTCAGTATGTATTACATCTCAACATAAAGAAAGCAAAAACTTCAGAAATGCACCAATAAGCAACATCATGATAAACAGAGAAAATACTTGGAAATTTTTTAAGAATTTAATATCCTTTGGATTCACAATCAATTCCCATGAAAGCAGCAGTCAAGAAATTAAATGACATATTGCATTAGGAAGATCTCCTACAGAAGGCCTCTTTAAAATGTTAAAAAGCAAAGATGTTACTTTGAGGATTAAGGTATGCCTGACCCAAGCCATGATATTTTCAATAAGCTCATATGCATGTGCAAGCTGGATAATGAATAAGGAAGACTGAAGAATTGATGTGTTTGAATCATGCTGTTGACAAAGAATATTGAATATACCATGGAATGTCAACAGAATGAGCAAATCTGTCTTGGGAAAAGTACAAGCCAGAATTTTCCTTGGAGGCAAGGATGGCAACACTTCATCTCACATACTTTGGACATGTTATTAGGAAAGACTTGGAGAAGGACATCATGCTTGGTAAAATAGAGGGTCAGTGAAAAAGCAGAAGACCCTCAACAAGATGCATTGATACATTGACTGTGACAATGTACTCAATCATAGCATCAATTGTGAGGATGGTACAAGGCCTGGCAGTGTCTCATTCTGTTGTACATAGGGTCACTAAGAATCAGAACTAACTCAAGGGAAGCTAACAATATAACAACCAAACAGATGTGAACATTTACTGTAGAAAATAAATCAAAATACACTAACAGTGTTCCAGTGAAATATAATGAAAGGGTTAAAGGTAAATAAATATGGTACCAGCAACTTCTGTGGTCTTCACATGTGTTTAAAGTACATTCCCCTTCAATTCTATCCACAAACCAGGAAGACCGTAAGGGAAGGATCATGGGTCTGAAGGAAATTTTCTATGTGTTGGTGTTGTGCCCTAATCTGCACAATTCAAGTAGACACAACTGGCTTGCTCAGTTCTGTATCAATCCTGCCTCCACCCACCTCTTCACAGCCGTTATCCTATGATCAATATCTCTAATTGTAATCTATCCCAAGTGCTGCTATTAAATTATTCTCCTAAAATACAGTCTTAATACTAATGCAAGTCTGATTATATCACTTACACACACACACAAACACACATATAAGCACACACACATGCACACATTTCATGGGCTTAAAACCCTTCAAAAATTTCTCTGTACTTTTACCATGTGGTCAATATACCTTGAGTTGAGTTACAAATTCATCTTTGACCAGCCAGTGCCAATTTTCTTGCCTCAGCTTTGCTTGCTTACTTTCCCAATCTGGCCCAGCTGTTTTTTTGTTTGTTTGTTTGTTTATGGTGGTGGTAGTAGTGTTTTTGTTTGTTTATTTGTTTGTTTGTTTGTATTTCCAGTTTGTTTTTAAACAGATACATATGGAACCTTTCAGGTCCCATTCTCACTTCTGGGGCTCTACTTGCTCTTCTTGTTCCTTTGTATTTCTGGAATGTTTCTCCTTCTCTTCATCTAATTAACTACTATTTAACCTCTGGATTTTCAATGTCACTTCCAATTTAAATCTCTGTGTTCTATGCTTTCTTAATGCTCATGCATCTCACTTTGTTGTAATTACTTATTTAACAATAATCTTACCTGATACAGGAGCTGTGAGGGCTGGGATTGTTTCTGTTTTGTAGCCAAGGGCCTAGTACCTTGCACGGCAGACCATGCAGGCAGCAGGAGTGTTGGTTTTATGGCTGGTTGAATGACAGAGGGGCCTTTGTTTCCCAGCTATATAAGCAGTCACTTGGCTGAAAGTGTTCTTCCACAGAATTCTTTAAATACTTTTACTTTCCTTCCAATGCTTCTATTTAAAATTATCATTCTTCAGTACATCAAAAACAACTGCTAAGATGTTTGTCCACCTATCTGGCAGTTATATTAAAACTGTCTTGTTATGTGTTAATAGACTGGTTAACTTCCAACTTCATCATTCTTTGGGCAGATAGTGCACAGCCCTTTCAGTATGATTGTCATGGATTGAATTACATTCTCCCCATATATTTGTCAATTTGGCAGGACTATAATTCTCAGTGGTTTAGTAGTTATGTTATGATGTAGTTTGTCAATTATGCAATGATGTGATAATCCCCCATGATGTAACCTAATGTGGTCAGCTAATCAGTTGAAAATGTGGGATATATTCAGGTCACAGCCCTAATCCAATGTAAGGGGAGTTTGCCTGGGGTGATAAAAGGAGAGAGAAGCTAGCAAAGAAGAAAGGAACAGACTATCACCAAGAAAGAAGAGCCAAGAGTATAGCATATCCTTTGGACATAGGTTCCCTGCACTGGGAAACTTCTAGATTCAGGGAATGATTGATGCCAAGATACATGGAGATCTCCAAGGGATGCTGAGCCCAAAGATGTTGAAAGGGGACAAGGATCATCCCCCAGAGCCAAGAGAGAAAGAAAGCCTTCCCCTAGAGCTGGTGCCCCAAATTTGGACTATTAGCCTCCTGAACTGAAAAAGAAAAAAAATTTCTCTTTGTTAAAACCATCTACTTGTGGTATGTATGTATGTGTGTGTGTTTGTGTGTGTATATGTGTGTGTATACACATATATAATATTTATACATATTAATAAAAAAATCAAACCAATCTCACTGCCATTGAGATGATTCTGACTCATAGAGACCCCCACTGGGTTTCCAAGGTGGTAAATATTTATGGAAGTAGATTGCTTCATCTTCCTTCCATGGAGCAGCTGGTGAGTTTGAACCTTCTGGTTAACAGTTAAATGCCTTAGGCACTCCATACATATATTTAAGCCTAGTGGTATGGGAAAACTGGCCAGTCCCCATGGTGGGATTCCATACCTCTTATTTGCATGGTTCCACCCCACAAAAGTGTCATGCACCTTCTTCACATTTTTAGCAAGCTTTCCAATCCTTTTTACAAGTAGTTTTCCATGTATCTTTTTTTCTTCAGCCTAGACCGGCTGCTTTTGGACAATTCATGTCCTCATTAGGCGTGTAAAGCTTATCTAGGTTTATATAGGAGGCCCTGGTGGTATAGTAAGTAAGGCATTGACTGCTGATCAGAAGGCTGGAGGTCAAAACCCACCAATCACTCTCTGGAAAGAAGACTGGGCAATCTACTTCTGTAGATACCACCTTGGAAACCCAAGGAGCAGTCGTTATGAGTTAGATTTGACTCCATGACAATGAGGTTTTTATTTTTTTGGTGTACATATATATATATATATATATATATATATATAGAGAGAGAGAGAGAGAGAGAGAGAGAGGGAGAGCATTCTGGTGGCATAGTGGATAAGATACTTGACTGCTATATCTTTGTACCTTTATGGTACAAACCATAGAGATATGAAATAATTTTAGGATTTGTTTTTAAATTATGTTATCTAAAAATTTATGGCATGGATGTAAGTTTTCAATCTTTTACAATTCTATGTCTATTTCATAAGTTGATGAGAAGTCTATCTAAATGTTTAAATGATATGTATCATCTTTGATTACATAGTTCAATGGAACAGCTACCACATACTTTGTTTACTAAAAACAATAGTAACTACTCTAAAACATAGAAGGAAAACATAATTATCATCCATTGCTTGTTCATGTTAAGTATCCAGTCTGACTCAGAATTAATCACAAGAAAACTGAAGCTACAGGAGATAAATTAACTCAATTTTTGTTTGTTTCACCTCTAAACCAAACCAAACCATTTGCAGTTGAGTCAATTTTGGCTCATGGAGCCTCTGTAAGTAGCAGAGCAGAACTGTATTCCATAGGGTTTTCAAGACTGTGATCTTTCTAAAAACCAAGCCAAAACCAAACTCACTGCCTGTCAAGTTGATTCCACCTCATACTGACCTCTCCTTGGGTTTCCGAGGTGGTATCTCTATGGAAGTAGATTGCCCAATCTTCCTTCTGAGGAGTGGCTGGTGGATTTGAACCACTGGTCTTCTGGTTAGTGGTCAAATGCCTTAGGCACTATGCCACCAGAGCTCCTGTGATCTTTCTAAAGCAGCTCACTAATCCTTTCTATGGAGGCATCTCAGGTTGGGTACAAACTGCCAGTTTTAAGGTCAGTAACTAAGAGGTTAACTGTTTGAAAGGTAAACTGTTTGCAAGGTTAACTGTTTGTACCACCCACACTTTTCTTCCCTCTGCCCAGAGAAAAAGCTTAAGGCTCTTCATCCTCCTTCCCGAGGTTAATCTCTTCCATACACACTACACTGATCTCATTATCACACAACACTCCCACCTTGCCATCTATGGGATTTTTCCACCAATAACCTTTTATATTCTTCAACCTCTCACTTCCCACTCTATCCTTTGCTCAGTCTAGAGTATAAAATCTCCATTACTTTAATAAATAAGTGTTAAATACTCATGTTATATACTATCCAATCTCTTAACCATTATTGACTTACTTCTTAGTTAGCATTTGCTGCCTCAACTTCTTGACTTTTCAGCCTACTTTGGTCTAGCTTTGGTGTCAACTATACCAGAACTAGCTACAAAAATTCAGAGATATCTGCTGGCAGTGCTATCAGTGACTTAATGATTGCCAAAGGCAATGACCTGATTTCAAGGTTCTTCCTTCTTGACCAGTCTGTAGCAGGGAGTACAGAAATCTAACCCCTGGAAGTTCTCTTCTTTTTCTCTTAATTCCTGTCTAAATATTCATCTTTCTCTTAAAGTCACCCTTCCTTCAATTCCTTCTCTCAACCTTATAAATGCAGATGTTTTACCAGTGTTCTAGTTTTGGGCTTAGTCTACATTTCCTTTGGAGATAACTTTTTTAGTCTCTTGTACTCTCTTATACCAAGAGCTCTTGTGGCATAGTGGTTAAGACATTTAGCTGCTAACCAAAGGGTTGGTAGTATGAATCCACCAGCTGCTCTATGGAAGAAAGATGGGGCAGTCTGTGTCCATAAATTTATGATTTACAGCCTTGGAAGCCCAGTGGGGGTCACTATGAGTCAGAATCTACTTAACAACAGTGAGGTTTTGTTTTGTTTGTTTTGTTTTTGAACCCTCTTATAGCTTATATAGATGGATCCCAGGTGTTTATCTCCAGACCAAATACTTTTCTGAGATGCACAGCTTGATTGCTTTCACCAGTAGGTAGCTATGTTTCATCATCTATACTTTACAAGACACTTAGAATATTCTACCACATAAGTCTCCTGAAATCACATCTTTATTTGACTTCTTCTCTTGTTCTATATTCTTTTCCTCACTTCCTCATAGGTTTCTTCTGAACAAGTCACTTGTTCAAGAATACTCATTTTAGTACCCAAGACCATGTATAGGGTTGGCAGGCAATGGTCCTATAAGTGTATTTGTATGATCTGAATTCCCAGGTGTATAGTAGAGCTGACAAGGGACAAGGTTGTATTCACCTGGATGGACTGAGTAGTTGAACTTGTGGGATCGGGACCATAGTCACAGGGGACATCAAACTCAATTGGCATAACATACCACACAAAACATTGTTCCACCTCTTACTTTGGCAAGTAGCAACTGGGATCTTAAAAGCCTGCAAGCAGCCGTCTAGATGCAATGATGGCTCTCTCCTCATCCAGTGCAGAGAAAAATGAAGAAAACCAAAGATTCATGGAAAGAATTAGTCCTAGCAGCTGGTACACCATGTGATCTGCAGCCTACATGACGGTGAGACCAGAAGAACTAGATGGTGCCCGGCTACCACTGTCAACCACTCAGAGGGGGATCTGTGTTGGAGACCCTGGATAGAGAGGAAGAACAATGTGGAACAAGCTCAAAAGTATTTGGGGGAAAAAAAAGAGGGGACCAGGTTTCTGGTTTGATAGAGCCTGGTGGAACCACTGAGACTATAGCCCCTAGCTGCCCTTCAGGTCTAAAATTGAACCCACATCTGTGGCTTTCAGCCAAGCAAAAGCCAGGCATAGGAGTTGAACATTTACCTGAGGTAAAGACACTCCTTAGATAGAAAAATTATGGGAGAAAGAAGGGCTGTTTATGCACAGGGAGACAGCTCAGGGGGCAGGGGTGTATGGAGGGATGGACACAGGGAAGAGGTGTTGGTTGGGAGGAAGTGGGAGGGGAGCTGTTGCATTGTGGTGAATTGTGGTCAATGACATGAGACAAAGTGTATGTGGACTGCTGCATGAAAAGTGAATTTGCTCTGTAAATTTTCAGTCAAATCACACACACAAAAAGAATGAGATGGATCTATACATACTAACATTAAAAAAGAAAGAAGAAGAAGAATACTTATTTTAGGCTCTGCTTCTAGGGAAGACAAACACTTGCAGTGGTGTGAATTTCTTTTTCTTTTTTTTATTAGGATTTGGGTGAAGATTTACAGAGTAAATTCACTTTTCATATAGCAGTTCACATATACTTTGTCTCATTCTTGACATGGCTCTTCTTGAAATAGTATTTGTGACTTCCACCAGAGGAGTGTGTGGGACTATGCAAATATGAGGTGCTTGTGGCCCACCAAGAGGATTGGAAAGCTGGTTAATAATGTAAATGATATTCATGACACTCTTGTGGGGTGGAACCACAAAAATAAAGGGTATGAAACCCCACCATGGGGATTGGTCAGTTTTCCCATGTTGCTAGGCTTAAAATGAGCCATCCTAGAAACAGAAAGGGAGGATCTCACTACCACTGAGAAAGAAGAGCCAGAAGTGGAGTGCATCCTCTGGACCTAAGATCCCTGTGCTAAACCTCAGTCCAGGAGACAGAGAGCTATAACACTAGATATAAGAAACAATGAAAGAGAAATGACAGGAGAAGAGACAGCAGAATTAAGAGACTATTGCAAGACAGAGCAGTGGGCGCCCTGGCGCACAGAAGGAGAAGGCTGATTGTCTTTAGGCAGGTGGTTTGCTGGCAGAATGGGGGGCCTCTTGTGGCAGAGCTGAAGAGCTTTATAACACTTGCCCAAGCAAGGCAGAGGCTGAGGGCAGACACTCCTGATGGAAGAAATGCATCCTCAGCGTTCCTGATCCTGGCTTGTAACCTGTTACTTCCCTAATCAACCCCATAATCTTGGGTATTGCCTGTGAGTTCTGTGTGGCCATTACAATGGATTATCAAACCTAGCAGAGAAGTAGAGTGTTGTAGAGGAATGGTTGGTGTCAGTAATGGGTAAAAGGTTGAAATTCATGTCTGATCTCTGCCTCATGGAAATCACCTTTAGGCTGTTGATCTTGAGCGTCCCCACACACACACCTGCTGTGAAGACAGAGAAAGCCAGACTGTCCTCAGACCCTTTTCACAAGTAGTTTTCCGCATAGCCTTTTCTCTTCAGCCTAGACAGGCTGCTTTTGGATAACGCATATCTTCATTTGGATTGTAAAGCTTATCTGGGTTGTTGGGAGTTTCTGTTAAATGGATTCTGGCTCATAGAGACCCTAAGTGACAGAGGTGCTGAGTGAGTTCAAATAGTCAAACATTTGATTAGTAGTCAAGCTCTTAACCATTGTGCCACTAGAGCTCCTTTTACCTAGGTCAACTGTTATAATTATGCCTTTTATCCTTCTGGTCTCAATACTCAAAATCTTTGCAAAATTTTATTAGACTTACTCTAGGCATCTTTTTTGGAGCAGCAGTGAAACATTGGCTGATATATTACTGGAAAACTTTATGAATAGCCCTAAAACATTATCCAATATAGTGCCAGAAGATGAGCCCATCAGGCCAGAAAACACTCAATATGTGACTGGCGAAAAGCTGTCTCTTCAAAGTAGAGTCGACCTTAATGATGTGGATGGAGTAAAGCTTTCAGGACCCCCATTTGCTGACATGGCATGACTTAAAATGGGAAGAAACAGCTGCACGCATCCATTAATAATCAGAACATGGAATGTATGAAGTATGAATCTAGGAGAATTAGAAGTCACAAATGAAATGGAGTGCATAAAGATTGATATCCTAGTCTGTAGTGAGCTGAAATGGACTGGTTCTGGCCATTTTGAATCAGACAGCCATATGATCCACTATGCTGGGAGTGACAAATTGAAGAAGAATGGCATGGTGTTCATCATCACAAAGAATGTTTCAAGATCTATCCTGAAGTACAGTGCTATCACTGATAGGATAATATCCATTATTATGGATAGAGAGGTTAATACTACTATTATTTAAATTTACATACCAACCACCAAAGCCAAAGATGAGGAAATTAAAGATTTTTACCAACTCCTGCAGTCTGAAATGGACCAAACATGCAGTCAAGTTGTTTTGATTATTACTGGTGATTAGATTGTGAAAGTTGGAAACAAAGAAGAATTAACAGTAGCTGGAAAATATGGCCTTTGTGATAGAAGTGATGCCAGAGATCGCATGATAGAATTTTGCGAGATCAAAGACTTATTTATTGCAAATACCTTTTTCAACAGCAGAAATTGTGGCTATACACATAGACCTCACCAGATAGAATACACAGGAATCAGATTCACTACATCTGTGGGAAGAGGTAATGGAGAAGCTCAATATCTTCAGCCAAAGCAAGTCCAGGAGCTGACTGAGGAACAGACCACCAACTGCCCATATCCAAATTGAAGTTGAAGCTGAAGACTATTAGGAGTGGACCATGAGAGCCAAAATATTACCTTGATTATATCCCACCTGAATTCAGAGACCATATGAAGAACAAACAGATTTGATGTATTGAACACCAATGAAAAAAACAGACCAACTGTGGGATGACATCAAGAACATCATCCATGAAGAAAGCAAAAGGTCATTTAAAAGGCAGGAAAGGAAGTGAAGACCAAAATGGATGTCAAAAGACACTCTGAAACTTGCTCTTGAATGAAGAATAGCTAAAGCAAATGGAAGAAATGACATGATAAAAGAGCTGAACAGAAGATTTCAAAGAGCAGTTCAAGAAGACAAGGGCAATTATCATAATGAAATGTGCAAAGACTTGGAGTTAGAAAATCAAAACGGAAGAGCATGCTCATCATTTCTCAAGCTGAAAACACTGAAGAAAAAATTCAAGCTTAGAGTTGCAATATTGAAAGATTCTATGGGTAATCTATGGGTAAAATATTGACAGATGCAGAAAACATCAAAAGATGATGGAAAGAATACACAGAGTCACTGTACCAAAAATAATTTTTCTATGTTCATCCATTTCAGCAAGTGACATATGATCAAGAACCAATGGTATTAAAGGAAGAAACCAAAGGAGCACTGAAGGAATTGGTGAAAAACAAGGCTCCAGGAATTGATGGAATACCCATGGAGATGTTTCAACAGATGCTGCACTGGAGACACATACTGATACTCATCTATTCCAAGAAATTTGGAAGACAGCTACCTGACTAACTGACTGTAAGAAATCCATATTTGTACCCATTCCAAAGAAAGGTAATCTAACAGTATGTGGAAATTATTTGACAATATTATTAATATCACACACAAATAAGATGTTGCTGAAGATAACTCAAAAACAGTGGCAGCAGTATATCAACAGGAAACTTCCAGAAAGGCAAGCTGGATTTAGAAAAGGTTGTGGAACAAGAGATATCAATGTTGATGTCAGAAGGATTTTGGCTGAAAGCAAAGAATACCAGAAAGATGTTTACTTGTTGCTAAAGGGGCAGGGAGGCAGCATCTTCTGACCTCCTCTAACTCCACAAAAGGAAGATAGAATCACCATCAACAGCCCAAAACATGTTCTTATGAGCCCAGACATGCCACCACCCACCAGCCCTCTTACAAACCTTGACACTAACTGTCCATATTGAGGCACTCAGCAGTTCTCTTCTGGCTTTGATAATTCGCTGCAGTGGCCACACAGAATTCACAGATTATGGGGTTTATTAGGGAAGCACCAGGCTACAATTCAAGTTCAAGAATGCACTAGTCTCTCAGCTGGCTGCCTCTCTCAGCCAGCCATCTCTCTCAGTCTCTCTCAGTAGCACATTTCTCTCTCAGCAACACATCTCTCTCATGTCTCTCTCTCAGCAGTGGATCTCTTTGAGCTGGTAGTTAGGAGATTCTTTCTGCCTCTACAAGGGCTCCTATTGAGCCTGGCAGAGTAGCCAAAACCAACCAATCTCAACATCAGAGTTCTACACACTTGAGAGAGAGCAAAGTTTCCCAGAAGATTATTTCATGCTGCCCCAGGTGGATGACTTTAACAAGTAGCTACTCAGTTGCTCATGACAAAGTGGGAGTTACAAAGACTATGGCTAGAAAAGCCATAGTGTGTAATTTACTACACTGCACTTGTGTTTTGTTGACTATGACAAGCATTTGACTTTGTGGAGCATAACAAATTATGGATAACATTGAGAAGAATGGGAACTCCACACCTAGTTGTGTTCATGAAGAACCTCTACGTAGACCAGGTGGCTGTTGCTCCAACAGAACAAGGGGATGGGATGCTGCATGGTTTAAAATCAGGGTTGTATCCTTTCACTGTACTTGTTCAATCTCTATACTGAACAAATAATCTGAGTAGTTGGACTATATTAAGAAGAATGTGGCATCAGAATTGGAGGAAGACTCATTAATAACCTGAGATATGTATATGGCATAACTTTGCTTGCTAAAATGAAGATAACTTGAAGCACTTACTGGTGAAGACCAACGACTGCAGTCTTCAGTATGCATTATACCTCAACATAAAGAAAACAAAAGTCCTCACAATTGGATCAATAAGTAGCATCACAATAAATGGAGAAAAGATTGAAGTTGCCAAAGATTTCATATTATTTGGCTCCACAATCAACACCAATGGAAGCAGCAGTCAAAAAATCAGATGCCCTATTGCACTGGGCAAATCTGCTACAAAAGACTTCTTTAAAGTGCTGAAGAGCAAAGATATCTCCTTGAAGACAAAGGCGCACCTAACCCAAGCCATGGTGTTTTCAACTGAAAGCTGGACAATGAATAAGGAAGACTGAAGAAGAGTTGATGCTATTGAGTTGTGGTATTGGTGAAGAATACTGGAATTACTATGAACTAGCAGAAGAAAGAACAAGTATGTCCTGGAGGAAATGTTGCTGAAATTCTCCTTGGTAGTGAGTATGGCCAGACTTCATCTCACCTACTTTGGTTAGGTAATAGAAGGGACTATTCCCTGGAGAAGGATAACATGCTTGGTAAAGTGGAGGGTCAACAGAAAAGAAGAAAGGCCTCAACAAGATGGATTGACACAGAGGCTGCAACGATAGACCCAAGTATAGTAAGGATTGTGAGGTTGGCTTAGGACCGTGCAGTGTTTTGTTCTGTTGTACATAGGGTTGCTATGGGTGGGAACTGACTCAATGGCACGTAACAACAACAACAACAGCAATAGGTATCTTCTTAGATTCAGTATGATTTTCATTAAATGACCCCAAAGGATATCATTTGTCAATGTCTGTGAAATTGAAACTTGCAGTATCAAGATTTTTCATTAAATGATATTGATACATCCAGAGTGGGAGTCTTTATTTCAGCTAGACAATTCAGGTTTGAGCAGTTTTTCAGTATCCTCAACACTTTGTCTTTAAGTGGAGTGTATGACAATTAGGAAAATTTGAGTCCATGATCTAGACTATGTCATTTAGTGGCATAGAGAAAGTGAACATCCACATGCTCACTAGATATTATTTTTAAATATAAATGTAAGAAGGAGCATGTGAGTTATTTGAAATCAAGAAAAGGAAAGTATCGGAAGCTAAGGCTTCTGACAGTCTAGTCACTTTTCCCACATTGCTACCTGATTATTGTGTGTGAATTAAGATTCTCCACCACAATTCCTCCTCTGATTGTGCCAAAACTATTATTTCCCTTCAAATCATACTTAGGTTCTTCTTTTATATCCTCGACTACCATGATGTATTCAAGCCTATTGGCTGCATTTATGTGATGCTTTTTGCTTTAGGAGAGGACATGCAGTACTCATGGAAGTATAAATTAATAACAATTTTTATGGAAATATGGCAATATAAAAATTTTGCATGTGTTATACTTTTATTTTGAAAGCTCAATTTTAGAAATCTATACAAAGGAAATACTCAAACAAATATCAAGATGTGTATACAAGATCAGGTATCATCATACCAGTATTTATAATATGAAAAATAGAAGAAGTTAATTGTTCATCAATAAGAAACTGGTTAAATATTTTCTGGTACACCCACACAATAGATTACTGCATGGCTTTTAAAGAAAGATTTTTGTGTCTCTGTGTGTGTCTGTATACTATCTTAAAAAAAATCTCTTTGGCATATTGTTGAAAGAAAAAAACAGCTTGTAAAACAGCATGTATATTATGATCCCATTTATGTACAAATTACATATATATATGGTCATACATATATATACATATATTATAGAGCAAGTTTTGGAAGGATGTCCGTCAAATTATTGACAGTAGCTGCCTCTTCATGGTTAGAAGCTTGGATTTTTTCTTTTTAGTATTCTGTCACTTAGAAAAAAAAAAAAAACTAGCACATTTACCTTTTCAAATGGTAAAAATAATTGTTTTAGGGTCAACATTTAGTTATTTGTGATTTCAAGTTAGTTTGAGGACTTGAAAGAAAATAAGCTGCTCATTACAAATATGTATTTAATGTAATTATAATTTAGCACAATATATGTATTCAATAGCTATATATATTATATATGTGTATGTGTATATATATATGTGTGTATATGGATCATATATACATGTATATAAGTGTATATATATATATATATATATATTTCATATCCATATATGTATATATATAATCATGCAATAGGGTTTTTCAAAGTTTCTTATAAATCTTAACAAAAGTCCTATAAGGTGGGTCTTATTACCTCAATTAATAATGCTGACAGAAAAGTGCTTGTGATGTTGGCCTTGTAGATCCCAAGGTTTACCTTTTCCAGTTTCTGTAAGTGGAGGAAGTTTGGCCCTAGTAATGATGCTCACAGGACCATAATTCTTTGGTTGAGGGCTAGATGTCTAACCCATTGTTTTACAGTCCTTTCCAACTAATAGCATTTCTTCTTGATTCTGGCTACAGGTGTCTTGCTAATGATGTTCTGGGAAATGTCATTCATTTTTATGATTTAGATAGACCATATATTAACTAAGCTGATCATTTTGTAATTTTGGATTTGGATTATTGGCGGCACAATTCCTAAGGCATTTTTGACTGCTAACCAGAAGGCCAGCAGTTCAAACCCACCAGCCACTCCTCAGACAGAAGATTGGGCAATCTACATCTATAGAGATACTGCCTTGAAAACCCAAGGAGGAATTGCTATGAGTTGGATCTGACTCGATGGCTATGAGTGGCTTTTTCTTTGTTTGTTTGTTTATGGATATTTTGAGAGGGGTGAACCCTCCACATAAACTCTTATTATTGCTAGTTGCAGTTGAGTTGGTTCCAATTCATGGTAATCTTATGTATCATGGAACAAAGCATTGCCCAGTCTTGTGACATCTCATGACTGTTAGTATGTTTGAATCCATTTTTGTTGCTATCCATATCAACTGTACAACTTTACTCTTTTTCACCCCCATCATTCCCTCAAGACTTAAACACATCACAAATTCATCTCATGTCTTCCATTTTCCACACCATCAGTCACCCAACCCATGTTCCTAGTTTCTATCACTTCTCTTTCTGCCTCTCCTAACTTATCCCTGACTATCATGTACAGGATAGGAACGGTGGAGAAGGAGCCTTGTCTCTATAGACAACTTCTGCCTATTTGCCACACATACACATACATACATACACATACTAGTCTAGCCAAAAGATTACTGGCTTGGGATTTTGTTCATATGAAATTGCTTAATTTTCAAAATATTTCAAGTGTCTTTGAAAAAAAAAAAAAAGAGAGAGACATAAACAATTCTGTACCTCTACATAGGGACTCTGGTGGGGTCTGGGTCATGCTCCCTGTTTAGGTTTTTATTTAAAGCATTAAGAGCCCCTTGTAACTCCACAGGGAAAATAGATTCTATGCACCTTGCAACTACTAAGGATTACTCCAACATTTTAAAAGCCTTTCTGACATTCTTGAGGAGAGAAATAGGCCTGCTTAGTGTTATTTAAAGCATAGGTATAAAATCACTCTGAAGTATTATCATGGAAAGTTCCATTTTGTCCTGCTAAAATAGGACCAAAGAGGCTTGGTGGCATAAGCATTTCAGCGCTGAGTTGCTAACTGAAAGTTTGGCAGCTCAAAATCACCCAGACACTCTGTAGGGCAAAGACCTGGTGATCTGCTTGCCTAAAGATTGCAGGCAAGAAAACCTTATGGGACAGTTCTACTCTGTCAAGTGGGTTAGCTGTGAATCACAAATGCTTCAATGCCACCTAACAACAAAACAATAACAAAAATAAGACCAAAATCTGGCTTATTCAACTGCATACTGCAGTTAACACTCATAAATGATGAATAAATGGGCAGAATATCAATGCCACTTTTAGCAGAGTCTCAGACTTATGGTTCAATTGGCCAAGGAACAAACTATTATTGAAGTCTCTTCCTGCTTACATTCTATAAATTTTAAAATTTTAAAGTGATGAACTAATTATTTCTCTTGGGAACCTGTGAAAACCTTTATGTTCATTGTTTCTAATAAGTTGCTTGGAATTAGAAAGAACACATACTGTGAAAGGATTTTTCAGGGAACATTTCTTAATGACTTCATCACCTTTTAAATTGCAGCTCAGATGGTTTCAGGACCATGTGAAATCACATTATCAAAATATAACCAGATGATGTTACATTTATTTTGCATATAATTTATGTAATTTTCATCTCAAGACCTGAGCCTAATCCTAATTGAGCTTTTAAATAGCATTTGACTTCCAGTCCCAGATACAACTGCTTTCAATATCTCACTATGATAGCTCTAAAGACCAGAAAAATCACAAGTGTGAAAGTGAAGACTGGCCAACTTAATGTCAGAATCTGGACAGTACTTCCCTTATCAAGAAGGCCAAAGAAATTGGATAGAAGTGGGAAATAAATAACCAGTGGATTTCTTATGTTTTTGCATAACAAAACAGAACAGTTCCCACCTTCCAGAATGATATAAGCAAAAATTTTACCCATAACATACAGACTCAGACACTCAATCTCAATAAGATCCAGAAATTAGAATAACTCCATAGAGATCTTTAATGAAGTGAAACAATCAACCATTTGCCAACTATGGTGACCTCATGTGTGGTCAAAGTAGAACTGTGCTCTGTAGGATAGAAAATGGCTGATTTTTCAGAAGTACACTTCAGGACTTCCTTCTGCATCACATCTACATGGACTTGAACCTCCAACCTTTCGGTTAGCAGCTTAGCATGTTAAACGTTTGCACACCACCCCAGGACTACCTATTGAGGTAGTGATCTTTTTCTTCCTCTATCTCTTTCTTATTTAAGGAGCTCTGGTGACATAGTGCCTAAGGCACTTGACTGCTAACCAGAAGGTTAGAGGTTGAAACCCACCAGCCACTCCGCAGAAGGAAGACTGGGCAATCTACTTCCTTAAAGATTTATCATCTCAGAAACCCAAAGAAGGTCACTATGAGTGAGAATTGACTTGATGACAATGAGGTTTTTTTTGGGGGGGTGTGTCGGGTGGTGTAGTGGGTTAGATATTAGGCTGCTAACAAAACGGTCATCAGTTCAAATGTGTAAGCTGCTCAAATCTATCAGTTGCTCTCTAGGAGGTAGATGAGGGAAATCTACTTCTGTAAAGATTTATAACCCTGGTAGCCCACTGAGGGTTGTTATGAGTAAGAATTGACTCCATGGGTGGCAGGTCTTTCATATTTGTCTTCTATTATTTATTAATATGCAAAAAATAATTTAATGAACATAGACTTTTCAGAAACATAGAAACAAAAGAGATATGTGGCAATGTTAATTTTAGGCAAAATTATTTTAAGCCAAAAAATATGGAAAGAAGACTATTATTCTATTTTGCTTAGTATAATTTAGAAATTATATATAAGGAAATGTGTGCATTGAAATATAGCAATAAATATCTAAGACAGTGCACTAGACAGATACATAATCCTTAATTATATTCTCACATAGATCTCTCAGCCTTAGAAAAGTCAACAAAGAAAGTTTGAATATTATAATTAATAAATTTGATTGCACATTGAAGAGATTTATCCTTCTTTTCAGTCACACATGAAATATTTACAAAAGTTCATCATACATTTTGGTACAAAGTAAAACTTCAGAAAGTTTTGAACACTAGGATATGTTTAGGCCAACTTTTTGTGCATAATGCAATAAAACTAATAATTAATAACACACATTTAAGCAATCAAAGAGTCAAACCCAACACAATCTAACCACTTTAAAAGAGGAGAATTGTCTTTAAAATCCACTATTCTAAAAGAAAAATAAAATTTAATTCCCAGCCCCCTATAGAAGAAGACAATGCTTGGCACATTGGTGCTAAATGAACAGTCATTTAAAGAATGATGACTACTGAGAAACCTAATGAAAATAAAATCCCTTTCTATCAATACACTGGGCTCAAATTTATGGTCTTCACTATGTTTACTTAAACATGAAAGAATAAATATATAATAAATAAACATTCAACCTTGAATTTTGAGAAATGAGATGAAATTAAACAAACAAATAAGGGGGGAAATAATAATAATGAGTAATCAATGCTTCTGTGGGAGTTGTTGTTGCTGTTATGTGCCGTCAAGTCAGCCCCGACTCATAGCGACCCCTCCTTGGGTTTCTGAGGCAGTATCACTACGGAAGTAGGATTGCCCAACCTTCCTTCCGAGGAGTGGCTGGTGGGTTTGAACCGCCAGCCTTCTGGTTAGCAGTCAAGTGCTTTAGCCACTATGCTACCAGAGTTCTGTTGGAGGGGAAAAGGTATAAAAGGGCAAGGCTCTAGTAATTTTAATAAAAAATAGAAAATACATTAAAAGCAGATGTGAACAGACATGTTCCTTGCAGCGCTAGTTACAATAGCTAAAATACAGAAATAACTGAATTGTCTATCAACTCATGAATAGATAAGCTAAATGTGGTATGTACATACTATGGAATATTACTCAGCCAGAACAAAGAAAGAAGTCCTGATGCACACCACAACATGAATGAACCTTGAGGACATTATGCTGAGTGGAATAAGTAAGACAAAAAAGGACAAATATTGTACGATATTACTTATATGGAATAAGCAAGTATATAGAAACCAAGAGTGATTAGTGGTTACCAGAGTTGGGAGGGAGGGGAAAAATATCAAATCAGAGCATTGCTTTTCACACATCAACATTAACTGAGCAGAAGATAAATTATCTTCTGAAAATATCTCACTCTCATTAGTAAAAATAAAACAATGCATAGAAGTAATAATCCTAGAAATGTAAACAATTACAATCAATTGATCAGTAGATAGAAGGATAGATAGATAGATGATGGATAATAGATGGATAGGTAGATAGAGAGACAAGCAGACAACTAGCTAGCTAGCTAGAGAGATCAATACATAATACATTTTAAAACTATGCATGTAGTTGTATGATTGTACGATTTAAGTATTCCCGAGGTACAGGTTTGTTAATTGTAAAATTAACAGAAGAGACAAGATTCTAAATATTCTCTTGGGTTAGATCAAATATCAAAATAAGTTATTTTAAGTTTTTACATGGTTTATAATTGTCTATTCATTTTGTCATTTTACTCTTGTATTGTTTTCCTGAATTCTTCAAAAGTATTTTCTGTTTTTTCCTTGCTTTTGTTTATAGCTTTCTTGAACTCTTGGAAGGATTTCTATATTTAAGGATTTCAAATACACACACAGACATACACATATATATATATATATACACACACACATATATGCATATATATGTACACACAAACATACACACACATATATACACACATATATTATGTATTTTATATATAATATGTGTGTGTGTGTGTGTGTGTATATATATATATATACACACACATATATATATATATATTGTTGTTGTTGTTATGTGCCGTCGAGTCAGCCCCGACTCATAGCAACCCCTCCTTGGGTTTCCGAGGCAGTATCACTACGGAAGTAGGATTGCCCAACCTTCCTTCCGAGGAGTGGCTGGTGGGTATGAACCGCCAGCCCTCTGGTTAGCAGTCAGTGCTTTTAGCCACTATGCTACCAGAGCTCCTCTCTCTCTCTACACACACACACACACACACACACACACACACATATATATATATTCTGACTTCCTTATCAGATAGTTCTATTACCTGGTCTTCTTCAGAAAGTTGTCCCAGTTCTTTATTTTAGTCACTTGCTTCCACTATCTTATCCTATTTTGTTGTTTGAATTAAAATTGTCTGTTGTCTCCCAGACATTTTGAAGTTGTTTTTAGTTGTTGGTTATATGTTGGTTTGTTTCCCCCTGGTTTTTTTGTTTTGCTTTGATTCAATATGTCTGGATGGGTGGGGCAGGTGTGCTTCTTTAGTTGTAAGCTTGGCAGCACTGGGGGCACTTCTCAGCTGCCTCTGGTTTTGTGGAATAACTGGTGAGAATGTGGGCTTGAGTTTCTGTTTGTCTTGAAAAGAATCTGTAGTTGGGATGAGCAGGTGTTGTCCACTGTCTTTTGTAGATCCAGTGGTGCAGGAACTGGTAGTAGTACTTTTCTACTGGGTGAGATGGTGGGTGCAATAGATATGGCTGACTAGTTGAGAGTTAATATTCTCCTCCCATTGGATTGGGAAGGGAAAAAAAAAATAATAAAGTTATTTTATGTTGTGCATATGTAGTACATATCTTTGTATATATATGCATAGACAAGTACCCATGTCTTTATAAAATTGAGAGTATGTGTGTGTGTACTTGTATACAAATCCAGATGGCAGTATCATGTCTTTCTTGGCTGTGCTAGGTGTGTCTGTACATTCTTCAGGAAAATTTGTCACTGGTCTGTGTTAGTTCAGTACACATTCCAGCATCTGGACAGTTGTATATGGCAGGAGTTGCACATTATAAACAACATCAACAACAAAAAATCCCATATTAAGTGACACATATTTAAAAAAATGTAAAAAAGCTGATTCTCAACCAAACTGTTGTGCCACTTGTAATTATAGTGCCAACTGTACTTTGTTTCTGTGCATTCTCACTACTGGGCTCTGCACAATGCCATGCTGCACATTCTACACTTTGTGTTCCAAATTCCTCATTCTGATTTGGAGTTCCAAGTCATGAATGCTGGATGTGCTGTATGCACAATAAATGCTGAGCATTTTATTAACTTGTACTTTTTTTTTTTTTTTTCTTAGTAAGCTTCAGATAAAAGAGCAAGCTAATTTATATGGAAACAGATCATTTAGCACAATAGAATTGACTAAAGCTATTACATTAAAAACAAAACAAAATAAAAAGGCCTTTTTATTTTCATTTTTGTTAACAGCTTCTGAGCTAAATTTTTCATGGGGGTTCTACTAAATTCCTTCTGTTTTTTTCCCCCCTCTCTTTTTTGAACTCTAGTGTTCACATTTGAAAATGACAGTCTGTAGTGGTTATGTTTGTGTGTCAACTTGACTGGGCCTGGTTGAGTGGCTGGACAGCTGGCGGTAGTTATTCCTCATGATGAGACTGGCCATCAACTCCATGGTGGGACCTACCACAAACAGCTGAGTAGCTGCTTTAGGGATGTGGTCTGCTTCCCATATATAAGAAGCAGCTCTGCAATGGTCTCTAACTTATGGCATGCATGTAGCCATGTTGTTGTTCAGCAGCTCTGCCGACCTTGGGACTTTCAATGGACTTAAATTAATGGCCTGCTGTGTGATTTGGTAACATCAGGACTGTGTCTTTTTACTTGTCAACCTTGGGCTTGGCAGCCTCAGCAGCCAGCAGCTGTCTGAGTAAAGAAAAGCCTCTAGCTTCAGTGGGCCGGAGGCAGAGCTAAAGTCAAGGCTGAGGGGCTTTCACCCAGCCCCTATAGCCTGGCACTTTGAACTTGGACTTAAAGCCTCAAACTGTAAGAGAATAAACTCCTGTTTGTTAAGGCCATCCAATTTGTGGCATATATTCCTGTCAGAGTGGCACTAGATAAACAGAACACAGTCTTATTTCTTCTTAGTGGAAGTATTCTGGTTTGAGCATGAAAAATCATCTTCAGTTTCTGCTTTGCATAATAGTTATATTTACACCTATCCTAGTAAGATCACCCACTACATAGAATTTTTATAATGATTCTTCTGGGACCAATACTCACTCATCCTCATGTGCCCAAGGACTACTGCTTGTAAGCAATCATCATTTGCTGGTTACACCAATAATTACAAGGACTTTTCCACTGGGTTAGGTGCTTAACTGTGGCAGAAATGCATAAACAGATATGGCTAAGGTGCCTGTGATGGTTAAGATCGTGTGTTGACTTGGCTGCATCATGATTCTCAGTGATTTGGCAGTTAAGATGTAGATATCTTCTATGATAAGATCTGATATAATGTAACCACCTCCATGGTAAGATCTAGTATGTTGAAGGGAGTTTTCTTGGGGATGTAGCATGTATCTAATATATATAGATGTTCTGGCAAAGCTTTCTAGCTTTTTGCTTGATCTGTGTCCATCATATAGCTCATCATTATCTTTGGACTTGTGTTGGTGGCCTGCCATATTTCCTGCCAATCTTGAGATAGTTAACTTCCACAGTATGTATGTCAGCAGCCTGCTGTGTTGCCTATCAATCTTGGGTTTGTCAGGTCCTGCAGCTATGAGATTCAGGAGAAACTTTCAGTGTTATGTCTGACCCACTTAGGACTTGCCAGCCTCTACAACCACATGTTCCATTTCCTTTAGAGAATTCTCTCTCTCTTCATATATATACAAGTAAGTCACTAGTTTTGCTCCTCTAGAGAACCCAGACTAAGATATTGGTTACCGAGTTTGGTTCTAGAGAAGCAAAATCATAAGGATGAGTTTTCTATATTGGTTCTCAAGTCTGATGAGTCTTAAAAACACTGTGACTCTGCCTCCATTAGTAAAAAAGGGTTATTGCTAATCCATAGCATGAAGTAGCAATATTTATATGCAAAATATCACCAAAAATAATATCAAATATTGGTGAAAAGTGAGGCTCTGGGTGATCATGTATTTGATACTTTTCTGCAGTTTTGTCAGGATGAGAAGTATAGGAAAGCTGGTTGGTTGGTTCTACTTATCCTAGATAAAATGATGAGAGAAAGAGATGAGCTCAGGGCTTTAGAGTTACAGCTCAAGTGCCCCATGAAAGATTCCAAATTTACCCATTATTCTCTAGAAGAAAGCCTTATTTCTTGCAGTAACAGAACTCATATTGTTCAAAGCAAAACCTAGAGTCTTGTCATAAGAGTAACTGAATTAGAACACCAACTGAATTTCCAAACTCATATGGTGTCTGAAGGTAAAGTGAGGATATTGATTGGAAAGAAATGGGAGCCTGAAACTTGGGATGGGGACATATGAACAGATAATTTGGAAGGTGGGGATATTGAGCCCTTAAATTCCATTCAATCACTCCTGCTTACAGAATGAGCCCTCTCACCTTCATGTGATGAGAGTAATCCAGTTATGTCTGATGAATCATTGCCGAGTTATCACCTGGGGTAACACCTAGGGTGTTGTTTGCCATATTGTCTGAGGCAGATGCCTTACAAGACCCTGTTGAATGTTCCCAAGAACCACCCCCAGTACCCAATTTTGCTGCTAGAACTATAACTAGACTTAAGTTCCAGTGAACCCCAAAAGGTGAAATATGATGTGTGACCCACGATGAGGTATGCTATACTCCAAGAGAATTGTTTAATTTTTCTAACATATACAAACAGAAACCTGGAGAATATATGTGGGAATGGCTCTAAATGGCATGGAATAATGGTGCAAAGAACATAGAGTTGGATCAGTCTGAGTTTATTGATGTGGGCCCACTAAGCACAGATTCTTCATTCAATGTTTCAGCTTGAGAGGTTAGGAAAGGTTCTAATAATTTATTTGGTTAATTCACTGGCTCATGGATTATACAGTGGCCTAATCTTCAAGTTGAAGTACCAAACCTGCCTTGGTATACCAAGAAGACTTAAGGAAATAGAAGAAGATTTAAAGAAATAGGCATATTACAGTGGATTTATCAGATTAAACATAAATATCCACACATGGAGCGGTCAGAAGACAAAATTTTGCCAAAATGGTGAGAGACAAATTTGTGAAGGGAGCCCCAGCATCCTTGAAGATATCTGTGATTGTTATTCTATGTAAGTCAGAGTTGACAGTGGGAATTGCCCTAACTGAATTAAGATACCTAACTACAATGGTGCTGATTGGACTCCATGGTGGTAGGGGCCAAGTAGCAGCACTTAATCAACAAAGTGGACATGGTTATCGTAATGGACAAGAGAGTCAAAGCAGTAATTAGAATAGTCTGACTCTTATTAACTTATGGCATTGGCCACTTACATGGTATGCCTGGGAGTAAAATAGATGGGAAATCTACTTAGCATTTACTTGATATATAAAAGCAGAAGAATTCTAGGTCAAGTTAATAGCAATCTAACTTTAATCACCAGAATAGAGGCATGGCCCCTGAACCAATTTTCAGACTTGAGCCAGTTTACAGACCCACAACTTTGTGAATGGAGTCCATATCCCCTTGGGGAAGGACTACACTACACTGTCAAAAATATATACTGTTTATCTTTCTCCAGGCCTTCCCCAAAGAGATCTACAGCCTTGTACAAGAGTTACTGGTCATTGGGGAACAAGAAACAATCAGACAAGAACAATCAGAACAGGAAACAACCAGAAATTACTGGATACTGGGTCTGAATTTACACTAATTCCAGGAGACCTAAAACATCATTTTGTCCCACCAGTCAGAATAGCGAATATGGAGGTCAAGTTATTAATGTAGTCTTAGCTTAGGTCTGTCTCACAGTGAGTCCAGTGGGTCTCTGAACCCATCCTGTAGTGATTTTTTCCAGTCCCAGAATGCATATTTGAAATAGACATAATCAGCAACTGGTAAAACCCCCACATTGGATTCCTGACATGTGGAGTAAGGGCTATTATGGTAGGAAAAGTCAAGTGGAAGCCATTAGAACTGTTTTTACCTAGGAAAATAGTAAACCAAAAGCAGTATCATAATCCTGGAGGGATTGCAGAGATTAGTGCCACCAACAAGGACTTGAAGGATGAAGGGATGGTGATTCCCATCGCATCCTCATTTAACTCAACTATCTGGCCTGTGCAAAAAAAAGAAAAAAAGGATGAATCTTGGAGAATGGCAGTGGATTATCATAAACTTAACTGAGTCTTGACTCCAATTTCAGCTGCTGTTCCACATGCGGTTTCATTGCTTGAGCAAATTAATACATCTCCTGTTACCTGCTATAGAGTTATGTATCTAGTCAATGTTTTTTTCTTTTTTCTCCACTCAATTTCAGTTTTGAGGGATCACCAGAAGCAGTTTGCCTTCAGACGGCAATACACAGTCATTGTCCTACCTCAGAGGCATATCAAATCTCCAGCAGTATGTCATAATTTAATACAAAGGGATCTTGATTGCCTTCCCCCTCCACAAAATGTCACATTGGTCCATTATATTGATGACATTTTGCTGATTGGACCTAGTAAGGAAGAAGTATCAATGACTCTAGACTCATTGGCAAAATATTTGCACTCTAGAAGGTAGAAAATGACCTAATAAAAATTCAGGCACCATCCACGTCAGTGAAATTTTTAGGGGTCCAGTGGAGTGGGGCATTGCAAGATATTCACTACTGAAATGAAGGATAAGTTATTGCATCTGGTCCTTACCACAACTATAAAAAGAGGCACAATACCTGGTGTGCCTTTTTGGATTTTGGAGGTAACATTTCAGTCATTTGTGTGTGCTACTCTGGCCCATGTGTTGAGTGACTCCAAAAGCTGCTCGATTTGACTGGAGTCTGGAACAAGAGAAGATTTGCAACAGGTTCAGGCTGCCTTGAAAGTCACTCTGCCACTTGGGCTGTATGATTGGACTAACCCAATGGTGTTTGATGTAGCAGTGGCAGATAGAGATGTTGTTTGGAGTCTTTGGTGGACACCTATTGATGAAATGCAATTCAGACCCTTAGAATTTTGTGGCAAAGCCCTACCACCCTCTTCAGATGACTACTCTCCTTTTGGAAATAGCTTTTGGCTTGTTACTGGACCTTGGTCCTTGGTAGAGATAGATTATCTAATGATGGGCCACCAAGTCACCATGTGGCCTGAACTGCCAATCATGTACTGGATGTTATCTAACCAACAGAGTCATAAAGTTGGATGTACGCAACAGCGTTCCATCATTAAATGGAAGTGGTATACATGAGATTGCGTCAAGCAAGACTTGAAGACATAAGTTGCATGAAAAAGAGGCCCAAATGCCGATGATCCTCACTCCCATCACATTACCTTCCCTCTCCCAATCCATATGTATATTCTTATGAGAAGTCCCTTATGATCAGTTGACTGAGGAAGAGAAAATTCTTGCCTGGTTTACAAATGGTTCTGCATGATATGCAGTTACCACTCTAAAGCAGATAACAGTAGCATTTTCTGGGACTTCCCTGATGGACAGTGTGAAGGGAAATCCTCCCACTTGGCAAAACTTTGATCAGTGTACTTGGTTCTTCAGCTGTGTGGTTGTATACTGAGTCATGGGCTGTGACCAATGGTTTGGCTGCATGGTCAGGGACTTGGAAGGAACATTATTGGAAAAATTTATGAAAAGGAGGTATTGGGAAGACTTATATGGATAGACCTCTATGTGAATAGGCCAAAGAAGTGAACATATCTGTGTCTCATATAAATGCTCACCAAAGGGTGGCTTAGGCAGAGGATAGAATTACTTGTTCTTTGGAAACTAGTCTTCCTCTATCCCCAGACACTCCTATCATTCTCCAATGGGTTCATGAGTGATCATGATGGCAGGGATGGAGGTTATGCATGGGCTCAGCAATATGGAAGAGCTCTGGTAGCATAGTGACTAAGGCATTCAACTGCTAACCAGAAGGCTGGTGGTTCAAACCCACCAGCCATTCCTCAGAAGGAAGGTTGGACAATCTACTTCCATAGTGATATCACCTCAGAAACCCAAGGAGGGATAGCTTTGAGTTGGGTTTGACTTGATGGCAGTGAGTTTTTTTTTTTTTTTTTCTCCAGCAGCATGGACTTCTATTTACCACGGCAGACTTAGTTACAGCCACTGTTGAGTGCTTAATCTGCCAGCAGCAGAGACCACATAGAGTCCTTGATATGGAACCATGTCTCAGGACAATCAGCTAGGAACCTGATCAATTGCACTGGACCACTTCCATCATAGAAGGGGCAGCATTTTGTTCTTTCTAGAATAGACACTGTTTGCAGATTTACCTTCCCTGCATACAATGTTTCTGCCAGAACCACCATGTGTGAACTTATAAAATGTCTTATGCACTGTCATGCCATTCCACACATACCATTCCACACCTTGCATCAAAGGACTCACTTTACATCAAATGAAGTGCAGCAATGGGCTCATTCTCATGGAATTCACCAATCTTACCATATTCCTTAACATCCTGAAGTAGCTGTCTTGATAGAACAATGGAATGGTCTTTTAAAGACACAATTACAACACCAATTAGGCTGCAATACCTTGCAGAGTTGGAACAATGTCCTGCAGGAGGCTGTATATGCTCTAAACCAGCATCCAATATATCGTGTTATTTCTCCAATAACCAGGATTCATAGATCCAAGAATCAAGGAGTGACATCGCTGACTATTACCCCCAGTAACCCACTCAAAAATTTTTGCTTCTTGCTCCTGTAATCCTTTGCTTTGTGTGTATGGAGGTCTTAGTTCCAAAAGGAGGAATACTCTCACCTGGAGCACAATACTGATTCCACTTGAACTGAAAGTTAAGAATGTCTCTGGCCATTTTGGGCTCTCATCCCTCTGCATCAACAGGCAAACAAGAGAGTTACTATATTGGCTGATGTGACTGATCCTGATTACAAAAGGGAAATCAGATTATTACACGATGGAGGTAAAGAAGAATATATCTGCAAAAAGGAGATTACTTAGAACTTCTCTTAGTACTCCCATGCTCTGTGATAAAAGTAAATGGAAAAGTACAGCAACTCAATTCTGACATGACTATTATTGGCCCAGACTCTTCAGGAATGAAGGCTTGTTCACTCCACCAGGCAAAGAGCTGTGAACAGCTGAGATGTTTACTGAAGGCAAAGGGAATACAGATTGGGTGGTAGAAGAGGGTAGTTCTAGATATGAGATAAGACCACATGATCAGTTGTAGAAAAAAGGATTGTGATTGTTATGGGCATATTTCTTCCTTGTATATATGTATGAAACATTTTTGTTTTTTTCACTTATAAAATATGTGATGTAAATGAGGCTATTGCATTTTCAGTGGTACACATATTAGTTGTACCATGTTAGGCAATAGTATAACTTTATACTTGCCTTTATTTAGAGATTAGGTATGGTTTAAAATGTGTACACGTGCCAAATTTACTGTGATGGTTACGGTTGTTTGTCAACTTAGCTTGTCCATGGTTCTCAGTGGTTTGGCAATGTAGACATCCTTCATGATGAGATCTGACATAACCACCTCCATTAAGAGATGTGCTGTGATCAGACAATCAGTTGAAAGGGAGTTTCCTTGGGGTTGCTAGCTGCTTCCACTATATATGAACTTTCTAGGAAAGCTGTTTCGCTTTTTGCTTGATCTGGATCCTACATCTGGCTCATCATCATCTGATTTCCAGTTCTTTGAACTTGAACCAGTGGCCTGCCATGTTACCTGCCCATCTTGAGACTGACTTTAGTGGCTTGTGAGCCAGCAGCCAGCTATGTTGCTTGCTGATCTTGAGTTCATCAGCCACTACTGTAATATGAGTGAGGGAAAGCCTCCAGCCTGACATATCATGCACAGATTTTAGACTCTACAACTTCATGAGTTATTTCCTTGAGATAAATCTCTGCCTAAGACAGTGGACAGTGCCCATGCTAGGTCTAGTAAAATGAAGAAGACTTCTCATTTGAGCTCTTCCCCTGTTCTGGTAAATGTGGGTTTGATGCCTGGCATACAAAAAACAAAATACCACTTCTCCATCTTTTCCTTCTCTTTTCTTCTTCTCTCTCCTTCTTTTTCCATCTCCTTCACTTCTTTCTTTACCAGATATGCCCCCTTGGGGAAAAGATAGAATTCTACTAAATTTATTGATCATTCAAATGGTAACATTCATAGAATGAAGGTAATTTTAGAGATCAACAATATTTATGAGGTAATCTAGTCTCTTCTCTCATGCTTAGAAGGAACGCAATCATCCCCCAGTGAATAATTATTTAAACTGCTGATATTTCAAACTAGCGTCAATTCTATCTTACCCTAGGGGCTTATTGTAAATCCCTTTTGCCTTCCTTATAAGACTTGAGGCTATGCTTATCTCTCTCTTCACATGACATAATAGCTCCTTGGTTTTTTCTCATTTGTTCATATCAGCTACCAGTTGCCATCAAGTCAATCAGACTCATAGTGACCTTGTATGCATCAGTGTAGAGTTGTGGTCCATGGAATTTTCAATAGTTGACTTTTGGAAGCAGATCACCAAGGCAGACTTGAACATCCTTTCAGTTAGCAGCAGAGCACTTTCACCATTTGCACAACCCAGGCTTCACATTTCTTCCTTATGATTAAAGTATGGAACTTGAGGATAGGGGAACATACTCATAAGTTGAGTCATCCAGAGGTCACACCCACAGGCAAGAAAGAGGTAAGGATGGCACAGTGAGAAAAACACAGCATCAGATAAGATCCTATGGGAAGTTTCACATAACAACTGCACATGGATTTTCCCATTCTCCTTTTGTATATAATCAGTTTATCTTTAAAGACATATAGTTGATTATTTCCTTCACATAACCTGTTAGGGAATAAAACAGACCTTGTCATGATGGTATAATCCTTGGATAAATACTTAAAAAGGAAATCTTCTGTCTTCCAACTTCAGGGTAAATTGGAGCCAGCCCTGGCAAAACTATTTTCTTCAGCACCAACTAAGTTAAAGTGAAAATGTAATTATTGTGACTTCCAGATCTTTCTATTCCTACTGCAATCTGCTGTTCTTATTGGCTTCCTTTCATACTTTTTGGTGCTGCCAGTGTTTTCATCAATTTGTCTTGGCTACATAAGGTCTTTGTAGAAGGAAAAGACATGGGCAATGAAAGGTTGAGTGGTAGAGAATAAGTTGAATAAGATAAATCTAAATTCACTGGTTCTTTTATATAACATTACTAAGCCAAGTGATATTAGTAGCAAATAATTTGAAAAATCACATTTCTACAATTTAAAAAAAATTCCAAAAATAAACGTAAAATACTTGAGAATCATCAATTTATAGTGTTAAAAAAATCCCAAAATAAATTTTAAAATATTTGAGAAACATCAATTTATGTTGTTGTCGTTAGGTGCCATCAGGTTGGCTCTGACTCATAGCGACCTTATGTACAACAGAATGAAACACTGCCTGGTCCTGTGCCAGCCTCACAATCCTTGCTATACCTGAGCCTATTGCTGCTGCCACTATGTCAGTCCATCTCATTGAGGGGTTTCCTTTTTTGCTGACCCTCCACTTTACCAAACATGATATCCTTCTCCAGGGAATGGTGCCTTCTGACAACATGACCAAAATAGGTGAGATGAAGTCTAGTCATTCTTGCTTCTAAGCAGCATTCCGGTTGCACTTTTTCCAGGAAAGATTTGTTCATTCTTCTAGCGATCCACTGTACTTTCAGTATTCTTAACCAACACCACAACATGACTTCCTTTTTAGTCTGGAAGCTCTGCTGAAACCTGTCTGCCATGAATGACCCTGCAGTATTTCAGTATTTGAAATACTGGTAGTATAGCCTCTAGCCTCACAGCAACAAACTGAGTTGAGTGGTGGATCAGTTTATAGTAAACTGATATTTAATACAATGACCTCACTATATATTTTATAAATAAACAGAATTATAGTTATTCAAAATCCAAGCACTGTATGCTTATCTACTTATCTGGATGGACAATTTGGAAGTCAAATCCAGAGTCAAATGAAAGATTCATTATTATGCATAGTCCAACCAATAGTCTAAAACTTATAGATAGATGAAACATTTACCTTTATTAAATCATGGAAGTCTGCTTTTCCCCCACCACGAGAAACTATCTTCACATCATTAGCAGTTCAATGTTAACACTACTTTTCTAAAAAGTGTTAGAGATAGATGTTCCTGGAGATGTGCTCACACCTTTGTGAATGTTTTGATTCTTAGTGCTGTTCTAACAGAAATGCCATGAATGGATGGCTTTAACAGACAGATTTATTCTCTTACATCTTAGGAGGCTAGAAGTCTGAGTTCAAGTGCTGGCTCTAGGGGCTGGGTGAAGGCCCTTTGACTTGGTCTTCAACTCTGAATCCTGTTCCAGGCCCGCATCAGCTGGATGTTTTTCTAACTCATGCAGGTGCTGGATGCTGAGGCTGACAAACCCAAGATCAACAGGTGAAATGTCACAGTCCCAAGATAAGCAGACTATATGGCAGGTCACTTGTTCAAGTTCAAGAACAATATCAAGATTGGCAGGCAACGCAGCAGGCCATGAGATGAAGACTTAGCCAAATACAGGCTCCAGATGTGCCCAAAAGCTCAGAGAACTTTCTCAAAGCTGCTTCTTATATACTAGAAGCTGGCCACACACCAAAGGCAACTACTTAGCTGGTCACAGCAGGTTCCTCTATGGAGCTGATTAACAATCTTATCATAGGGAATGATTACATGCAGCTGCCCAGCCACTCAAACCTACTACCAAGCTAAGTTGATACACAACTTTAACTACCACAGTGAATTCCTATAAATGTACTTGTGAGAGAGTATACAGGAGTTTTTTATGTCAGCAATGAGCATAAAGCCAGGATAATATTTGTGAATTGAACTTTTTTTTATCTCACTTGAAGTGATGCAGTGAATGGAACTCCCTGACTATAAGATCTGTGTTCTAGTTACTGGGGTTGTGGTGAGGGTTTAACAACTAGGGAGGGGAGCCCTAATTTGTAACAGTTGCCCATTTCTGTGTACAAATACTTCCACTGTGGCCAATCTCAGGTCACCAAGTTGATGTCACTGAACGTGGAATTGGGAGATGTACATAATCACTTTTCAGGAGGCTGCACACCACTGTGCTGCCTCTTCCATACTGTGGCTCAGACTAGGTAGCTAAGAAACCTTGAATAAGTCATATACTCTTTCATACTTGGGTTTCTTACCTCTAACATGAAGATAATCATATTTATAACTTCCTCATTTCATTTTTTTAAGGATAAGATTAGATAGTAGATGCGAAATCACTTCCTAGATTCTCTTGTAAGGGTTGTAGGGTTACATGAGCCATTTGACTGTAAAAGTCTCTGTGGTTGTTGGTAAAGACTGAGTTCCAAAGTAATGTGTTTATTTGTCCATTTATTCACTGCTATATATCAGCTCTATGATTCTCATGACAGGGACACATATTTGGAAAATGTTGCTGTTGTTGTTATTTGCCATCGAGTCGGCCCCGACTCATAGCAACCCCTCCTTGGGTTTCTGAGGCAGTATCACTACGGAAGTAGGATTGCCCAACCTTCCTTCCGAGGAGTGGCTGGTGGGTTTGAACCACCAGCCTTCTGGTTAGCAGTCAAGTGCCTTAGGCACTATGCTACCAGAGTTCCTATTTGGAAAATAGTACTAAGAAATGTTTTCTGGTCATCTACCTTTCATTAACCACATTTATATACCTCAGAACACTCACTGTTGGAACTCTCAAGAATGCAGACATATTATGTGCATATTATATACATTTCATAGATCTTATCATTTTTATGCTTCTTTGTTAATTTATGTAAAATTTTCTGTCTTCTCATATACACTTCCTGCTATTTTTAATGACTAGGATTCCTATAGGAGCTCTGGTAGCATAGTGCCTAAGGCACTTGACTGCTAACCAGAAGGCTGGCAGTTCAAACCCACCAACCAGCCACTCCTCGGAAGGAAGATGGGGCAATCTACTTCTGTAGTGATACTGCCTCAGAAACCCAAGGAGGAGTTGCTGTGAGTCGGGGCCGACTTGACAGCACATAACAACAATAACAACAAAGGAATGTTGGGCAATCTACTTCCATAGTGATACCACCTCAGAAACCCAAGGAGAGGTCACCATGAGTTGGAGCAAACTCGATGGCAGTTAATTTGTTTGTTTGTTTTTTGTTTGTTTGTTTGGAATATATGACATGAATAGACTATCAAGCATAACCCAAAATGCAAAAACAGCAGAAAATAAACTAGATTAATGAGACTTTCTAAATATTAAATTGTTATGTGCTTCAGAAACTTCTTCAAAAGATTAAAAAAGAACCTACAGATTGGGGAAAAATATTTGGTAATGACATATCTGATAAGAGGCTTATTTTTAAAATTTGTAGAAAACTCCAACAGCTCAAAAACAAAAAGACAAGTAGTCCAATTAAAAAATGGTCAAAAGACAAGTAATCCAATTAAAAATAAATAAACACTTCATCAAAGAGGATTTTCAGGTGGCCAAAAAATACAAGAAGAAATGTTCACAATCATTAGCCATTAGAGTGATGCAAAGCAAACCAACAATGAGATATCATCTGGCCCCAGCGCTAATAGCAAAGTTAAACAAGAAAGAAAATAATAAATGCTGGTGAGGATGTGGAGAGATCAGGACTCTCACACACTGCTGGTGAGACTGTCAAATGATACTACCACTGTGGAAAGCAGTATGGAGATTCCTTAAAAAGATGGAGTTAGAAATACCATTGTTAGAAATACAATTCCATTACTAGGTATATATCCTAAAATGACAAAAACTCAGGACAAGAACAGATATATGCACATCCATGTTCACTGCAGTACTATTTACAACACCAAAAAGATGGAAACAACTTAAGCGCCCATCAACAGAAGAGGGATAACCAAACTGTCGTACATATACACAATGGGATATTATGAAACCCTAAAAAATAACATAGAATCTTCAAAACACTGCATAACATGGATGAACTTGCAGGACATTATGCTGAGTGAAGTAAGTCAATCACAAAAGGAAAATATTGTATTAGTCCATTATTGCAATAAGTCAAAGAAAGGTTTTATATGGAATGAATCTTTTTTTTGTTGGTTACCAAGGGTGTGAGGAGAGGTGAGGGATCACTGCTAAATAGATAGAGACAAGTATTGATTTGGGTAACGGGAAAGGCAATGTACCAAAAATGAGTTATCAACAAAGTTTCATTGAGGAAGAGGAAGACATAGAGAGGTACTGGGGGGGGGGTACAGACAACAAAGATGAACCTTTTTGCATATGCAGTACTGCATTGTCAGTGATGGCAAACATTTATCAACAGGTGAATAGATAGGGGGACAGAGTGAATGATTAGGTATGTCTATACAGGGGGCAGTGTGCCCATGACCATGTATAGGGTTGGCAGGTGATGTTTCTACAAGTATATTTGGATGTCTTGTAAGAATGTCCAGGTATAGAGAAGAGCTGACAAGGGACAAGGTTGTAGTGACTTCTTGGCCACAGCTAGCTATCCAGAGAGAATGAGTAGTTGGACCTGTGGACTTTAGGACCGTGATTACAGGGGACATCAAACTCAATTGGCATAACATACCACACAAAACTTTGTTCTACATTCCACTTTGGTGAGTAGCAACTGGGATTTTAAAAAGTTGCAAGTGGCTATCTAGATGAGTCTCTCTTCATCCAGAGCAAAGAAGAAAGAAGTAAACCAAATATACATGGAAACAATTAGTCCAAAGGCCTGGTATACCATGTGATCCTCAGCTTATATGACCATGAGGCCAGAACTAGATGGTGTCAGGCTACCACTTTCCACCACTTGGAAGGGGATCTATATAGGAGTATCCTGGATAGAATGGGAGAACAATGTGACCAAAACACAAAATTATTAAAAAAAAAAAAAGGACCAGGTTTGCTGGTCTGATAAAGCCAGATGGAAACACTAAGACTATGGCCCCTAGCTACCCTTCAGATCTGGAATTGAACCAATTCCTGTGGATTCCAGCCAAACAAAAGACAGACATATGATCTGAACATTTACATCAGGTAGATACACTCCTTGGAGAGATCAGTCATGGGAGAATAGAAGGGCAGTGTATGCACAGGGAGGCAGCTCAGGGGACAAGAGTGCATGGGAGGAAAGGACACAAAGAAGAGATAGCTATTGGGGGAAAGTGGGAAGAGAGCTATTACATTGTGGGAAATTTCAGTCAATGTCATGAGACAAAATGTGTATGAACTGCTGTATGTAAAGTGAATTTGCTCTGTAAACTTTCACCCAAATCACAATAAAAATTAAAATAAGAAAAAATGTACTACATGGCCTGAAAGTCATTATTTCCATTAGGATAACTTTATACATTTCTTTTTTATTCTAATCTATATTGATTTCATAGTTGGAGTAGTTAACAATTCTATTTCCATTACTTTCAAGTTTTCCCTGATTGTACTTCAAAGACTATTGCTATAAAACAAACTACCCCAAAACTTCATAGCATTATACAGCACTAGTGTATTCTCACTTATGTGAGACTAGAAATCTTTGTTTCAATCTGTGGGTTCAGCTGAGCTTATCCCTTTGCTAAGGTTAGACTCAGGTCAACTTCATGTACACCTACTCTGGGGCTTAGGTTGAAGGGAAGGCACTCTTGGGAGAAGCTTTTCATGGGATAAGAGAATAAGCCTAACCACAGAGGCACACTTCAATTTTCTTTTGGTATCTTGTCTACTAAAGTCCCATTAGCCAAGCCAACTCTCATGACTGAACCCAAAGTCAGTTTGGTCTCTGCCTACCAAGAGACCAAATCACAACATATGGCTAAGTGTCATTGGACAGGGAAATATGCTTATTTCATGAAAGTAGGGGGGTTAATGTTAAAAAATAATCCAATCTACCACCTGCTACCCATCTGTCAGATTGTTGTACTGTACTGGCTTGTGTATTGCTATGATGCTGGAAACTATGTCACCAGTATTTCAACTACCAGTAGGACCATCCATGTGAGACAAGTTTTAATAGAGCTTCCAGACTATGACAGACTAGGAAGAAAAGCCTAATAATCTCCTTCTGAAAATTAACCAATGAAAACCTTATGGA
This sequence comes from Orycteropus afer afer, assembly GCF_000298275.1. Classification (NCBI taxonomy): domain Eukaryota; kingdom Metazoa; phylum Chordata; class Mammalia; order Tubulidentata; family Orycteropodidae; genus Orycteropus; species Orycteropus afer. The sequence goes on along the minus strand of NW_006921664.1, from coordinate 8,785,520 downwards.
TAAAAAAAAAATATTGTCATATATATATATATATATATATATATATATATATATATATAGCCAATATATTACTGCAAGATCAGCTACCTAGGTTGAAAGGCAACATATAACATCACAATGGCTTATATATATCATCTGTTATTTGAACTGTTTAATAACCTTGTTAGCTCATGTTATTTGTTTAACTAGATTATAATATTCCTGAAGGTTAGATTTTATTCAACAAGACAAAACCACTTAAGAATTAAATAATATAAGAAGTAAAATTGAAGTCATATAAGAATTAAAACCAAAGAATCACACTGAACTAGATATGTGACATTTGACAAATTATTTAGTATCTGTGAGTCTAGGTCCATAGATATATTGTTTTGAATGTATACTTGACAGTGTTTTGACTAATAAATGCTATTTACCTCAAGTTGCATCATTTACAACTCTAAAGTAATATGTTGTTCATAACATCTTTTCAATAAATACAAGCTCATTAGCTATAACATCTCTATTATGTGAAGTCACATCACAGCATCTGGAATAATTTCAGGGCCATAGGGCTTATTAACTTTTAACCATATAAAACAAATGCTGTTTTCTAATTTTAAACATCATATCATTGTTCCATCCATTTTGAATTACACAGAGCAATTGTTCTCAGCTCCACTGTCTGCAGATGACTTTGGTCTTGCAAAATATCTTGTGGATCACCTACTCCGTCTGCTTCCATTCACTGTAGCAAGAACAATCAAACCAGAATTAATGGGCAACGGGGCCTCACTCTTATTGAGAACATCTGTTTCTTATTAAATATCATAAGTAATTTATTAATTCTTGCCAGAAGCAAAAGTAAAGACATTGTCATACTAAAAACATTGCCAACACAAAAGACCAGCCGGCAGAGCACCTGGAAGACTCTCCCAGACAGTCCTTTGGGGGTCATTAATCTGGGGACATGAGATGTCAGCTTTTTTCTGTTTTCTTATTGAGGAAAACAGAACCAGAGTCTGTCTGAACTGCAGAGTCCACTCTTTTGTAGTTGATTTGTGTGGTTGGGCTGTAATAGTGATGGATGTGTTAGTGGTTGGTGAGACGATCATACAAACTCATGGCAGATTGTGGCAGAGCTCGTAAGATATACAGGCTGGAAAGAACATGAGAGGGGACTGGAACAAACATGAGAGGGCACTGGAACCAGCTCAACTATGTGCAGGTTTAGACTCAGCTCTAGAAGACGAAACCACTATTTCATCTAGAAGATCATCTACTCAACATGTGGCTAGGTCAATAATCCTAATCCTCTAATGCCTGGAGGTATTTTGTGCACAATATCACACAGAAATGGACCTTTTTCCTTTGGTATCAAGATCAAGCCGACTGAATAATCAATGATCCATATATACTCTTTTGGAAGGTTTGAAGGTTTTGCAAATTATGTCCCTGCCCTATTGCTTGGAATTTGGAATGGTATCAATGTATTCCTTCTATATTTATTATGATAAAACAATAATGGCTAGTATCTTTTCAGTTATTGCTATGTGCCAGGAGCCACTTTAAGTGTTTTATGTGCATTTTCTCACATAACTTTCAAAATCCAAATTAAGAAGGTACTTTTAATACCCTATTTTACAGATGAGGAAATTGATGTTCAGAGTGATTGAGTAATTTTCACAGCAAATAAATTTTAGAGCCAGAATATAAACCAGGATGTTTGTAACTTTTGTGCCAGCTAATTTATTTGTCAGTTTCCACCTGAAAAATTTGTCTTCTTGGTGCATATGAAATATGCAAATGAATTAATTTAATATAATGATTTTTCCATAAGACATTTCTAACACTTATAGTATTTTGTATTTCTGAGTTTATTTTCAAACTTGGGCATGATTAAAATATATGAGGGTTCATATTTGTAATTCTTATTTATGAGTCAAAGCATTGACAAGAAGTCCTGGGACAACTCTCTCCCTCTGTTGCCTTGTCTTTCCCTACTGCCTCTTCCCAAGCACATATTTTTGAATGCAGATTTTCACCTTTGTTTCCGTGAAAGCAGTTGAAGAACATTATTTTATATATGAAGATAACTGATACAACTTGACCTTAATGCATCAGGCTGAATTCAAGCACCAATGTCTTGACTAAAATGTAGAATGTGATGAAAAGTTAGTTCTAGGTTTTAAATATTTGAGTAGGTTACTTTTTTGTGAGTAGTCCTTAAATTCCTGTTCACTTTCAATAAACATCAGTACTGCATCCAGCTGGGTCCAAAGGAGGAAAGAATTAACAACCCATACCATTTCTCTTCTGAGCTCCCTTTCAAACTTGCTGATGACAATGTTAATACTGTTACTCTGGCAAAGGAAAATCCCATTTCCTTTAGGATATTTGCGTTGTCAGAATGACTCTATTTACATTTGTCTGCCATTAGTTCAATTCTTGATCTTTTCAATTTTACATCTTCAAATAGGTGTGTAGTGGTATACCATCATATTTTAGCTTACATTTTCTTGCCAATTCATGATGCTGCACATGTTTTCATGTGTTTATTCGTCATTGTCTTTGGTGATGTATCTGTCCAAGTCATTCTCCTATTTTTCAATTGGGTTATTTGTTTTCTTATGGTTAAGTTTATGTATTCTAGATGTAGGTTCTTTACCAAATATTTGATATCAAATGTTTTCTCCCACTCTGTGACTTGTTTTTCTTTCCCCTAAGGAAAGAAATATCATTTGTACAGAAAAATTATCTTTTATAGAGTGAATGAACTTAGTTTGTACAAAGATCAATTTATCATTTTTGTTCTTTCTTACAGAACATGCTTTTGATGTCGTGTCTAAGAACTCCAGATTTCAAAGATTTTTTCCCAAGTTTTCTTCTAAAATATATAGACCTTTATGTTTTGTATTTAAGTCTATAATTCACTTTGAGTTAATTTTTATATAAGATGTGAGCTATCTATCAAGTTTCATTATTTTATGTATAGACATAAGCAGAGAGACTTATAGTCTCATTCAATCTGTCTATTCCCTATTATGTTGTTGTGGTTAGTAACCATTGAGTTAATTCCAACTCATTGTCACCCCATGTGTACACAGAAGAACTACGTTTCACAGAGTTTCCAGGGTTGCAAGCTTTTAGAAGCAGATCACCAGGCGTGTATTCAAAAGAGCCTCTGAATGGGTTCAAACTCCCAACCTTTCAGCTAGTATTTCAACACTTAATCATTTGTATCACCCAAGGACATCTGCTTATGTTACTTGTTTTCCATCCATTTTAAGTGCCATCTAGTCAGTTTTGACTCTTAGTGGCCATATGTATAATAGAATGAAGTACTAACCTGTTCAGTGCCATCCTAATAATTGTTGCTGTATTTGAGCCCATCATTGCAGCCACTGTTTCAATCTATCTCATTGAGAATCTTCTTTTTCACTAAATCTCTATTTTGCCAAGCATGATGTCTTTCTCTAGAGATAGCACCCTTCAAATAACATGTCCAAAGTAAATGAAATGAAGTCTTACCATACTCACTTCTAAGGAGCATTTTGGCTATATTTTTCAAGACGTATTTGTTCATCTGGCAATCCATTTTATATTCAATATTCTTTGCCAACACCATAATTCAAATGCATCAATTCTTTTGTCTTTCTTATTCATTGTCCAGTTTTCATACATATATGAGACCATTGAAAATACCATAGTTTGGGTCAGACACACTTAGTCTTCAAAATCATGTCTTTGCTTTTTAACACTTTAAAGATATCTTTTGTAACAGATTTGGCCAATGCAATATGTCATTTGATTTATTGACATATGCTTCCGTGAATGTTGACTGTAGATCCAAATCAACTGAAATCTGTTTATTATGATGTTGCTTTTCAGTCCAGTTGTGAGTATTTTTGTTTTCTTTACTTAGAGGTGTAATCCATAGGGAAGGCTGTAGTCTTTGATCTTCATCAGTAATTGCTTGAAGTTTTTTTTTTCCCTTTCAGCAACCAAGATTGTGCTATTTGCACATAGCAAGCTGTTAATGAGCTTTCTTCCAATCCTGATTCCATATTCTTCTTCATACAGTCCAGCTTCTCTGATTATGTGCTCACCATACTAGTTAAATTACATTTCCTGATTTTAAACCACAGAATATCCCTTTGAACTGTTCCTATGATTGCTTCTCAGTCTATATACAAGTTTCTCATGGGCAAAATTAAATGTTCTGAAATTTTCATTCTTCTCAATGTTATCCATAATTTATGATCCACACAGCCAAATACCTTCTGCATAGTCAATAAAACACAGGTAAACATCTTACTGTTATTTTCTGCTTTCAGCCAAGATCGATCTGACCACAATGATATCCCTTGTTCATGTTCTTTTCTGAATCTGGCTTGAATTTCTTGTACTGCCCTGTAGATGTATTGCTACAACTGTTTATGAATTATTTTCAGCAATATTTCACTTGCAAGTGAAATAAATGATATTTTTGATAATTTCCATATTCTGCCAGATTACCTTTCTTTGGAATGGGCACAAATATGGACTTCTTCTACGTTGTTGACCAAGTATCTGTCTTCTAAATTTCTTGACATTACATGAGTGAGTGCTTCCAGCATTGCATGCGTTTGTTGAAATATCTCAATCATATTCCATTAATTCCTGTAGCCTAGTTTATTTATTTATGCAAATGTCTTCAGTGAAGTTTGGACTTCTTCCTTCAGGACCATCAGTTCTTGATTATATGCTAACTCCTGAAATAGTTGAATGTTGACCAGTTCTTTTTGGTGCAGTGACTCTGTGTATTCCTTCCATCTTTTTTTGATGTTTCCTGTGCCGTTCAATATTTTGGCCATAAAATCCTTTGATATTGCAACTCTAGGCTTGAATTTTTTCTTCAGTTATGATAACTTGAAAAATGCTAAGTGTGTTCTTCCTTTTTGGTTTTCTAACTTCAGCTTTTTGTACATTTCATTAAAATGCTTTACTTTGTTTTCTCAATCTGCCCTTTGAAATCTCTTCAGCTGTTTTATTTCATCATTTCTTCACTTTACTTTAGCTACTCTCCATTCAAGAGCAAGTTTCATAGTGTTTTTTCTGGCATCCATTTTAGTCTTTTCTTTTTTTGCTATCTTTTTAATAATGTTTCCCTTTCTTCGTGTATGATAGTCTTGATATCATTTCACAACTCATCTGGACTTCAGTCATTAGTGTTCAAATCATGTCTTGAGATGGTCTCTAAATTCAGGTGGATATACTCAAAGTCTCTCATGGACTTATTTTAATTTTCTTCAGCTTCAACTTGAACTTGCATATTGTTCTGCAGTTGGCTCCTGGTTTTGTTCTGACTAACAATATTGAGCTTCAGCATCATCCTCTTTTTACAGATTCAGTCAATTTAATTCCTGTGTGTTCCATCCACTCAGGTACACATGTATAGCTCAATTTATGTTGTAGAAAAAAAAAATATTTGCAATGAAAAAGTCACCAGTCTTGCAAAATGCTGTCATGCGATCTCTGACCTCATTTCTATCACCAAGGTCATATTTTCAAATTATGGATCCTTCTTGTTTATTTCCAACTTTGTATTCTTTTGTTTGTTGTTGTTAGGTGACATTGAGTTGTCTCTGACACATAGCAATCCTATGTACAGCAGAACGAAACACAGCCTGGTCCTTTCCCAGCTCCTTGATCCCAGCTATACCTGAGCCCATCATTCTAGCCTCTGTGTCAATCGATCTTGTTGAGAGCCTTCTCCTCTTTTGTTGACCCTCCACTTTACCAAGAATGATATCCTTCTCCAGGGAATGGTCTCTTCTTACAACATGACCAAAGTAGGTGAGACAAAGTCTGACCATTCTCTCTTCCAAGAAGCATTCTGGCTATACTTCCCCCAGAACAGATTTGTTAGTTCTTTTAGAAGTTCATGCATTCTTCACCAGCACCACAACTCAAAACCATTGATTTTTCTTTGGTCTCCATTATTCATTGTCCAGCTCTCACGTGCAAATGAAGCAATTGAAAATATCATGGCTTGTGTCAGGCGCACCTTAGTCCTCAAGGAGACATCTTTACTCTTCAGCACTTGAAAGAGGTCATTTGCAGCCAAATTGCCCAGTGCTATACATCATCTGATGTTTTGACTTCTGCTTCCATTGACATTGATTGTAGAATCAAGTAATATGAAGTCTTAGACAACTCCAATTTTTTTCTGCATTTAGTGTGATGGTGCTTATTGGTCCATTTATAAGGATTTTTGTTTTCTTTATATTGATTGAAGTGTAATCCATACTGCAGACTGTATTCTTCAATCTTCATCAGTAAGTGTTTCAAGTTATCCTCACTCTCAGCAAGCAAAATTCTCTTGTCGGTGTATTGAAGGTTGTTAATGATTCTTCCTCCAATCCTGATGTCATATTCTTCTTCTTATAGTCCAGCTTCTCAGATTATTTTCTCAACATACAGATTGAATAAATATGGTGAAAGGATAAAACTCCCTTCTTGATTTTAAACCATGCAGTGTCCTCTTGTTCTGTTTGAACGACAGCCTCCTGGTCTATGTACAGGTTCCTCATGAGTACAATTAAATGTTCTAGAATTCACATTCTTCTCAATGTTATCCACATTTTGTTATGATCCACACAATTGAATGCTTTTGCATAGTCAACAAAACACAAATAAACATCTTTCTGGTATTCTTTGCTTTGAGCCAAGATCCACATGACATCAACAATGACATCCCTCTTTTCATGTCCTCTTCTGAATCCATCTTGCATTTCTGGAAGTTTTTTGTCAATATACTGCTACAACCATTTTTGAATCATCTTCAGTAAGATTTTACTTGCATGTGATTGTAATGATATTGTTCAATAATTTCCACATTCTGTGGGATCACCTTTCTTTGGAATGGGTGCAAATATGGATCTCTTCCAGTCACTTGGCCAGGTAGTTGTCTTCCAAATCTCCTGACATAAACGAGTGAGTTCCTCCAACACAGCATCCAACTGTTGAAACATCTCTATGGGTATCCCATCAATTCCTGAAGCCTTGTTTTTTGCCACTTCCTTCAGTGCAGCTTTGATTTCTTCCTTTAATACTATTGGTTCTTGATCATATGCCACCTCCTAAAATGAATGAACATCAACCAGTTCTTTTTGGTATGTGCTTCTTCATATTCCTTCCAACTTCTTTTGATGTTTCCTGCATCATTAAATATATTGCCCATAGAATCTTTCAATATTGCAATTCAAGGCTTAAATTTCCTCTTAAATTCTTTCACCTTGAGAAATGCCAAATGTATTCTTCCCTTTTGGTTTTCTAACTCCAGGTCTTTGCACATTTCATTATAATAGTTAACTTTGTCCTCTCAAGCTGCTCTTTGAAATCTTCTGTTCAGCTCTCTTCTCTTGTCATTTCTTCCATTTGTTTTAGCAACTGTTCATTCAAGGGCAAGTTTCAGAGTTTCTTCTGACATCCATTTTCATCTTTGTGTCCCTTCCTGTCTTTTTAATGACCTTTTGCTTTCTTCATGGATGATGTTCTTGATGTCATCCCACAGTTCCTCTGGTTTTTGGTCACTGGTGTTCAATGCATCAAATCTATTCTTTACATAGTTTCTAAATTCAGGAAAGGTCTAATTAAGGTCATATTGCTCTTGTGGACTTGTTTTAAGTGTCTTCAACTTCAACTTGAACTTGCATATGAATAATTGATGTTCTACAATCATCTCCTGGCCTTGTTTTGTCTGAAGATATTGAGCTTCTTCATCACCTCTTGCCACAGTTGTAGTCAATGTGATTCCTGTGTACTCCATCTGGTGAAGTCCATGGTTATAGCCACCATTTGTGTTGTTGAAAAAGGTCTTTGTAATTAATAAGTCATTGGTCTTATAAAATTCTATCATGCAATTTCCAGCATTATTTCTATCACCAAGGCCATATTTTGCAACTACTGGTGATTTTTCTTTGTTTCCGACTTTTGCATTCCAGTCACCAGAGATAATCAGCACATCTTAATTGCATGTTCAGTCAATTTCAGACAGCAGAAGTTGGTAAAAATCTTCAATTTCCTCATCTTTGGTGGTTGATGTATAAATTTGAATGATAGTAGTATTAACTGGCTTTCCTTGTAGGCATATGGATATTATCCTATCACTGACAGCATTGTACTTCAAGATAGATCTTGAAACATTCTTTGTGATGATGAATGCCACTCCATTCCTCTTCATTTTATCATTCTCAGCATAGTAGATTATGTGGTTGTCTGAATCAAAATGGCCAAAACTGGTCCATTTCAGCTCACTAATGCCTATGATATCAATCTTTATGTGTTACATTTAATTTTTGACAACTTTCAATTTTCCTAGATTTATACTTCGTACATTCAATATTCTGATTATTAATAAGTGTTTGAGCTGTTTCTCCTCACTTTGAGTTGTGCCATGTTGGTAGATGAAGGTCATGAAAGCTTTATTTTATACATATGATTAAGGTCCATTCTACTTTGATGAGGCAGCTCTTCCCCAGTTGTATTTTGAGTGCATTCTGACCTGAGAAGGTCATCTTCCAGCACTGTATCAGACCATGTTTCAGGGCTATTCATAAAACTGTCCAGTAATGTATCAGACAGTGTTTCTCTGCTATTCATAAGGTTTTTCCCTGGCCAATTCTTTGAGAAGGGGATGACCTTTTCCTTCTCCTGATTCTGTCTCAGTTTGGAAGCTCCGCTGAAACCTGTCCACCATGGGCAATCCTGCTGGTGTTTGAAACATGGGTGGTATAACCTTCAGCCTCACAGTAACATGCAAGCCACCAGAGTAGGACAAACTGACAGACAAGTTAGTCTCCCTTAGCTCTTCCAAACCTCTCCACCCACTTCCTGGCCTTTCCCCTACCTATTCTGGCTGTTGGCTCTGGGTTCTTCTGGTGGCTTCCTGCCTTAGTGAGTTCTTTCCCTCCCTCCCTTTACGTGGATCAGGGCTGCTTGCAGTGGCTTTTTCTGGTGGCTTCCTGCCTTTGTATTCTAATGAGTAACTATCAATGAATCTTGTTTGCATGTCTGATAAATTTCAGACTGCTGAATTTGGTAAAAATCTTCAATTTCTTGGACATCAGTTATTTGTGCATAAATTTGAATAATACTCATAATAACTGGTCTTCTCTGTAGATATATGGATATTTTCCTATTGCTGACACATTGTACTTCAGGGTAGATCTTGAAGTGTTCTTTTTGGTGATGAATGGGATGCCATTTCTCTGGAATGTGTCATTCCTGGCATGTTGTTTTTGTTGTTGTTATGTGCCATCGAGTCAGACCTGACTCATAGCGACCCCTCCTTGGGTTTCCAGGGCAGTATCACTACAGAAGTAGATTGCCCAACCTTCCTTCCAAGGAGTGGCTGGTGGGTTTGAACCTCCAGCCTTCTGGTTAGCAATCAGATGCCTTAGGCACTACACTACTAGAGCTCCCATTCCTGGCATAGTAGACGATATATTAGTCTGATTCAAAATGGCCAATACCCTTCCATTACAGTTCACTAATGTCTTTATCCACTTTATTTTATTTTTGACAATTTCTAAAATTCCTAGGTTCATTCTTCATATATTCCACATTCTAAATATTAAAGGATATTTGGAGCTGTGTCTTCTCATTTTGAATCATGCAACACCAGCAAGTAAAGGTCCTGAAAGCTTTACTCCTTCCACATTATTAAGGTCAACTATACTCTGAGGAGGTGGATTTTCTCCAGTTGTATTTTAAGTATCTTCCATCTTGAGGGACTCATCTTCCAACATCATATGAGACGATGTAATGCTATATGTTGTGTTATAATTGTCATATAGTACATCTGTGTACCTTGACAGCCCCACTAGGCAGTGTAATAATTTTGTTTTAACTGTTAAATATGTTCTAAAAAACTGAAAAGAAGAATAATAGCTTGATATTTACCATTTGTATTGCTTTTCCCCTTTCTAATGCTTCAAGTTTCCTTCTCATATCATTCTACTTCTGTCTGAAGAAGTTCCTTTAAAAATTCTTTAAGTGCAAATGTGCTGGCAATAGATTATTTTAGTTTTCTTTCATGTGGGAAGGTCTTTATTTAATTATAATTCCTGAAATATGTTTTCACTGGACATAGAACATAGATTGACAGCTATTTTCTTGCAACATTTGAAAAAATTGTGGCACTTTCTTCTAGTCTTTATGATTTCTGTAAAAAAAATATCTGTTATTCAAATCATTATCCTCTCATAGGTATTGTTTTCCACTGGCTGATTTCAAGATATTTCTTTGTGGAGTGTGATGGATGAGTTTTATGTGGCTTTTCTCTCAATGGTCTTGTAACTCCTACCAAATTATTGGGTGGAACTATGAAAATAAGGTGCTTGTGGCCTACCAAGGAGATAGAGCTGTTTGATAATAATGCAGATAATGTGCCTGGCACCATTGTTGGGGTAGAACATGCAATAAGATATATGGAACTTTAATGGAGGATTGGTCAGCTTTTCCATCTTGGTAAACTTAAAATGAGCAATCTCAGAGGCAGAGAGGGAGGACCTCACAACCACCCAGAAGAAGAGATAAGAACAGACAGCATCCTTTGGTCCTAATGAGGGTCCCTACACTGAGAACTTTCTATACCCAAGAGATGAAGAGAGGGAGCTGTAATATAGGAAATGATGCAAGATGACAAAAAGCAGTAGCAGAGAAACTCCAGCAGCAGCAGAACCAGAATATTGGCATGAGACAGCCCAGTGGGCTTTCTGGCCCATGAGGCAAGGGAGCAATGGTGAATATGCTGACCCATGAAGCAAAAGAGCTGAGTGCCTTCAACAGATGTCTTCCTGGTGGAGTGGGGTGCCTCTGGGCACTTGCAGATAGAGCTAGGATTGCTCAACTATGGAATAAAAAAGGTAGGTGCCATCAATCTGAGGCTTACTGGCAAAATGAGGTGCCCCTTAGCACTTACTGATGGAGCTAAAGATCTTCATAACACTTGCCCAGCCAGGGCTGAGTCTTGGCCAAGTGGCTAAGACAGGCCTGCCTGTAAGTTGTCGTGACTGAAGAACTGTTGTCTGAGTCATTCCTGACCTTGAATTGGTAAAAATATTGGAGGCGGGAGGTGGCTCTGGTAGCATAGTGGCTAAGGCATTTGACTGCTAACCAGAAGGCTGGTGGTTCAAACCCACCAGCCACTCCTCAGAAGGATGATGGGGCAATCTACTTCCATAGTGATACTGCCTCGGAAACCCAAGAAGGGGTCGTTATGAGTCGGGTCCGACTCAAAGGCACATAACAACAACAACAACACCTAATAGACATTAACCTTGGGCTGATATTGATGGTGATTCTCTCTCTCCCTTGTGAGGCTAGAAGAGGACTTTCAGTGTCTCACTGTGGCATTTTTACTCTATCTTAAATTTTCAATAGTTTGATTACGATGTATCTTAGTATGGATTTCATTAAATTTTTCCTTTATTGGGGCCCACACAGCTTCTTGAATCTTTAAGTTTAATGTCTTCATCAAAGTTGGGAAGTTCTCATCCATTACATTTTCAAACGTTTTTTTCTTCACTGAATTTTTTCTTCTTTTCTACTGGATAAAACAAATGTTAGTCTTTTTTGTTTGGAGCCACAGGTCCATGGGGTTCTGTTAATTTTTACTTAATCATTTTTCTCTATTATTCAGATTGAATAATTCAGTATCAGAATACTGATTCTTCCTTCTTTATCTCTTTGCTGGAATTGAGCCCATCTAGAGAGTTTTGTTTTATTTTGTTTCAGATATGGGTTTTCCAGTTCTATTTATTTTTATCCTGATTGTTCTTTATATGTTCATTTATTTGCTAAGATTTTAATTATTCCATTGGATTTAATACAGTTTGTAATTGTTCACTGGAACATTTTTATATCTGCTTTAAAGTTATTTCTATATAATTCCAATATCTGTGCCATCATAGCATTAACATCTGTTGATTGTCTTTTTCCATGGAAATTGAGATTTTTTTGTGGCTCTTCATATGCTGAGAAATTTTTAAAGAGTCCTTGACATTATGAATATTATGCAATGTTGTTGACAACATGATCAAAGTAGGTGAGATGAAGTCTGTCCATTCCCACCTCCAAGGAGCATTCCCACTTCCACTTCCTCCAGGACAGATTTGTTAGTTCTCCTGGGAGTCCATGGTACTTTCAGTATTCTTTGACAACACCACAACTCAAAAACATCAACTCTTCTTTCGTCTTCCTTATCCATTGTCTTGCTCTCACATCCATATGAGGTGATTGAAAATGCAATGGCTTGGGTTAGGGTACCTTAATCTTTAAAGAGATGTCTTTCCTCTTCAGCATTTGAAAGAGGTCTTTTGCAGCAGATTTGCCCAGTGCAATACATCTTTGATGTCTTAACTGCTGCTTCCATTGGTGTTGATTGTGGAATCAAGTAATGTGAAATCTTTGACAGCTTCAAATTTTTGTACATTTATCATGATGCTCTTTATTGATCCAATTGTATGGATTTTCATTTTCTTTATGCTGAGATGTAATCTATGCTGCAGACTGTAGTCTTTAATCTTCATCAGTAAGTGCTTCAAGTCATCCTCACTTTCAGCAAGAAAAGTTGTGTGCTCTGCATATTGCAGATTATTAATGAGTATTGCTCCAATCCTGATGCCACACTCTTCCTCATATTGTCCAGCTTCTTGGACTATTTACTCAGAATACAGATTGAATAAGTGTGGTGAAAGGGTAGAACCCTGACACACTCCCTTCTTGATTCTAAACCAAGTAGCATTCCCTTGTTCTGTTTGAACAACAGTTTCCTGGTCTATGTACAGGTTCTTCATGAGCACAATGAAATGTTCTGGAACTACCATTCTTCTCAATGTTATCCATAATTTTCTATGATCCACAAAATTGAATGCTTTTTCATAGTCAATAAAACACAAGTAAACATTTTTCTGATATTTTTTTCTTCCAGCCAAGATCCATCAGACATCAGCAAAGACATGTCTTACTCCACATCCTCTTCTGAATCCAGCTTGCAGCTCTGGAAGTTCTCTGTTAATATACTGCTGCAACTGTTTTTAAATTATTTTCAGTAAGATCTTACTTGCATGCGATAATGATATTGTTCTATAATTTCCACATTCTGTGGGATCACCTTTCTTTGGAGTGGGTACACATATGGATCTTTTCTAGTCAGTTAGCCAGGTAGTTGTCTTCCAAATCTATTGGCATAACCAAGTGAGTGCCTTCAGTGGGACATCCGTTTGTTGAAACATCTCAATGTGTATTCCGTCAATTCCTGGAGCCTTGGTCTTCACCAGTTCCTTCAGTGCAGCTTCTTCTTCTTTCAATACCATTGGTTCTTGATCATATGCCACTTCCTGAAATGGATGAACATTGACCAGTTCTTTTTGGTACAGTGACTCTGTGTATTTCTTCCGTCTTCTTTTGATGCTTCCTGCATCATTCAATATTTTGCCCATAGAATCTTTCAATATTGCAACTCAAGGCTTGATTTTTTCCCTCAGTTCTTTCAGCTTGAGAAATGCTCAGTGTGTTCTTCCCTTTTGGTTTTCTAACTCCAGGCCTTTGCACATTTCATTATTGTAAGTGGCTTTGTCTGCTTGAGATGCTCTTTGAAGTCTTCCATTCAACTCTTTTATCTTGTCATTTTTTCCATTTGCTTTAGCTACTTTCTGAAAGGGCAAGTTTCAGAGTCTCTTCAGACATCCATTTTGGTCTATTCCTCTTCTTTCATCTTTTTAATGACTTCATGCTTTCTTCATGGATGATGTTCTTGATGTTATCCCACAATCTGGTTTTCGGTCACTGGTGTTCAATGTATCAAATCTATTTAGATGCTCTCTAAATTCAGGAGGAATCTATTAAAGGCCATATTTTGGCTGTCTTGGACTTGTTTTAATTGTCTTAACTTCAAGTTGAACTTGCATATGAGCAGTTGATGGTCTGTTCCACAGTTAGTTCCTGGCCTTGTTTTGGCTGAAGATATTGAGCTACTCCACCACCTCTTGCCATAGATGTAGTCAATCTGATTCCTGTGTACTCCATCTGGCAAAGTCCACGTGTATAGCCAGCATTTGTGTTGTTGGAAAAAGTATTTGCAATGAATAAGTTTGTTTTGCAAAACTGTAGCATGCGGTCTCCAGGATTATTTCTGTCACCAAGGCCAAATTTTCCAACTACTGGTGATTCTTCTTTGTTTCCAACTTTTGCATTCCAGTCACCAATGATAATTAACACATCTTGAATGCATGTTCAGTCAATATCAGACTGTAGAAGTTGATAAGTTTGGCTTTGGTGGTTGGTATATAAATTTGAATAATAGTAGTATTAACTTGTCTTCCTTGTAAGCATATGGATGTTACCCTATCAGCATTGTACTTCAGGCATTGTACAATGACAGCGTTGTACTTCAGGCCAGATCTTGAAGTGTTCTTTGTGATTTTGAATGCCACACCATTCCTCTTCAATTTGTCATTCCCAGCATAGTAGATCACATGGTTGTCTGATTCAAAATGGCCAACACTAGTCCCTCTAAGCTCACTAATACCTGGGATATCACTCTTTATGTGTTCCATTTCATTTTTGACAACTTCCAATTTTCCTAGATTCATACTTTGTACATTCAATGTTCTGGTTATTAATGGATGTTTGCAGCTGTTCCTTCTCATTTTGAGTCATGCCACATCAGCCAATGGAGGTCCCAAAAGCTTTACTCCATCCACATCATGAAGGTCAACTTTACTCTGAGGAGGCAGCTCTTCCCCAGTCTGATTTTGAGTGCCTCAGACCAAAGGGGCTCATGTTCTGGCACCATATCAGTGTTTCAGGGCTATTCATAAAGTTTTCTAATATTATATCAGATAGTGTTTCACTGGGCAATTCTTTGAGAAGTGGTGGCTCCTTCCTTCTTCCAAGTCTGTCTTAGTCTGGAAGTTCTGCTGAATCCTGTCCACAATAGGTGACTCTGCTGGTATTTGTAATACCAATAGCACAGCCTCCAGCATCACAGCAACATGCAAACCAACACAGTACAACAAACTGACATCTTATATTCTATGGAAAATATGGTAAGTTCAGGCTGCAGATTCCAACATGCATTCTGTAGGTTGTGGTTGTAATATCAGTTTAGTTATGAAAGCCTGTCCAGAATCAGATCTGTTTCATGAGTATACCACCTGGTAAACAGTTTGAGAACTGACCTACAGTCAAAGTCTATGTTATATCCATTCAGATCACACTTACATATGTGAAGCTCAGGTGGTGAATCCAGGTGTTCATAAACACCTTTATGTGTGGGTTTCATGAATCTTTCTCTTTTACTCTCTAAAGTCTTCTTCTACTTTTGCTTCCCTGATGTTCATCTGCTGAGTACTTCTGCACAGTGTTTGTGTCCAAGGCCAAGTGGAAGGAGGGCAGAGAGAGAACAAAAGAAATGGGTTGACAACATTGTGCTCACTCAACCATAGTTCCTCTCAGTGATGAGGAAGATTCCACCTCAGAATTTTGTTTCTTGCTGACTTACTTTGCAATGGGCTTCTGCTGCCAACACAGGAGATTGTCTGGGGTCTGGGATACAGGAGAGTAGAGACAAGAGGAGACAGAGAGTTTCTGTTCCCACTCCTTCAGCCAATAGTTACAGGCTCAGCAATTTACTGAAATATTGATGGTTCAAATTCACCTAGAAGCTCTGAGGGAGAAATACCCATTATCTATTCCCATGAAGATTACAACCTAGAAAATCCTATGACACATTTGTACTCTGTCACATGGGATCACTATAAATCAAAACCAACTTGACAGCACCTAACAACAATCCTTTGAGCCAGAATTACAAAATAAGATGGTTTCTATGACACTTTTTATGTTTGAAGCCTGGTACCCGCTTCTGATACATTGAGTTAAGGCCAGGGGATACTGGAGGAAATTCAAATTATAAAATCATTATTATTTTGAGGGTGGTTTGAATTTTTGCTACAATTTATTTTCAGAATTTTCAAAGTGAAGCATGCTCCCTCCATCTTACCATGAAATCCCCAATTCTATTTCAATGCATTTGCCAATCATGCAGGTATATTAAACTGCTCTATAATTGTCATTTTAAGGAATGATTTTTTAGTGTTTTAATTTGCACTCTAAATGATGTGCTTCATGACAAGCTCTACCCTAGGCTTCAGGGATATAAAGACAAAGAATAGTCCCTGTTCTGAAAGAGCTCACAGCATTCAATTCTTCTTCCCTATTTCATTCTGGGGAATTAACTTTACCCCACTGTGAGTATTTTAGCTGTGTTGCTTTGTCTTCCTCCAGGAAAATGGCGAGTTTGAGGCAACTGGAATGCCCTCAGCCCTAAATCTTAAGGCTATTGATACAAAAATGGAAAAAAATAATTGAAGTCAATCATTTCCCATGGTAATGCCTGAAAGCTTGGAGATGTCCAGTTTTATGGGTTGAACTGTGTCCCTTCATAACATATATTTTCAAACTTAGTCTCTATGACTGTGGTTATAATCCCACTTGGGAATGTTTTTTCTTTGTTATGTTAATGACACAGGATAAAAATAAGGTGTATCTTGAGTCAATCTCTTGAGATATCAAAGAGATTAAACAAGTGAGCAGAGGAAAAAATGGGGTAAAATAGGAGCCAAGATACATGGGAATCTCCAAGGAGAAGGAAGCAGAAGTTGAAGAGACAGGAATCTTCCTCTAGAGCCAACTGAGAGAAAGCTTTCCCCTAGAGATGACACTCCGAATATGGACTCTAGCCTCCTGAACTGTGAGAAAATAATTTTCTATTTGCTTGTGGTATTTGTGTTTTAGGAGCACTAGATAACTAAGACACCAGGTTCTAGTCCTGGTTTTCTAACATTCCATCCAGTCTTAGCAGACTAAGTATACCCTCAATGAATATTCTATTTCATTTTACTCTGTGAGAGTAGGTTTCTGTTTTTTGCCACCAAAAATCCTAAAACTATCCAATCTAACAGAGAAGTAAAATCTGCGTAAATTACTACAAGCAATAGGTAGTGGCTGCTACCAAAAGTTATAAGAATATAGAGATCTATAGATTTCTTAGAAGAAGGTTATAATGGATCTTGCAGAAAAGATGTCACTTAATGAAAATAGCATCACCGTTTCAAGGAAGGTTGTTTTATCCCCAGTGCATTCCTCAAATGACTGGTTTTGGTGTTCTCTGACAAGCCGTGGACCTTCATACAACAAGAGAAATGTTTTGGGAAGTTGAAAGATATTTGAAGTTGTTTGGTCCTGAGTTGAAATACAGATTAAATCTCCATTGGTTGAAGTTCTGTTCACTGCTGGCAAGAAGCAACTTCAGGGTTTTGGGGATGGTGGTGAATAAAAGACTTATACAAAATGCTCATACAGCATCGTAGATCTCAAATAGCTCATACAAAACAGCATTTTGATGAATGAAGTGTAAATGAATCAGAAACATACAGATTAAATTTCCCTTGAAATACACAAGGGCTTAAAAATTTAAGGGAAAAAGTGCCTGGCAAAAATGTGTTTTGAGTTTTTCAAGTCCTAAAGGTTTAAAAAGCATTCAAGATGTTTTGCCAGGCCATTCAAAACATCAGTGGGTTCTCCCATCCCTTCAAGACCTGGTCTAGATATTTTATTCCTTCTGGCTGGCTGTCCTCCAGTCTTAAGGAACAAAGAGAGGGTGGAGGTAGTAACATGTCCTTACTGCTGTCTGCCTTTATTTCCTACTCCCTACATCTTAACAAAGACCCAGATATGTGTCCTCTCTTATCTCTTCTGCAGTGTCTTGAAATCAGGGATGATAATTTGTTTCCTAAAGTTTTGTGGAAAATATTAATTTAATGCCCACTAACCTTGTCAAACGAGGAAGAAGGAGGGAGCCATCCACTTCTCAAAGAATTGGCCAGGGAAAACCTTATGAATAGCAGAGAAACACTGTCTGATACATTTCTGCACAACTTTATGAACAGTCTGGAAACATTATCCAATATAGAGGGGGAAGATGAGTCACTTAGCTTAGAAAGCTCTCATAGTAGGACTGAGCAAGAGCTGCTTATCAGAGCAAAATCAACCTTACTCATATGAATAAGGTAAAGCTTTCGAGACCTCCATTTGCAGACATGGCACCACTCAGATTGAAGAGAAATAGCGGCAAACATGCATTAATAATCAGAACATTGAATGTATGAAGTACGAATCTAGGAAAATTGGAGGTTGTCAAAAATGAAATGGGACACATAAAGATTGATATATTAGGCATTAGTGAGCTGAAATGGACTGGTTTTGGCCATTTTCAATCAGACAACCACAAGATCTACTATGCCAGGAATGACAGCTTAAAGAGGAATGGTGTGACATTCATCAGCACAAAGGATGTTTCAAGATCAGTCCTGAAGCACAATGTGCTGTCAGTGATAGGATAATATCCATATGCCTACAAGGAAGACCAGTTAATACAACTATTATTCAAATTTATGCACCAACCATCAAAGCCAAAGATGAGGAAATTGAAGATTTTTATCAACTTCTGATGTCTGAAATTGACTGAACATGCAATCAGGATGTGTTAATAACCACTGGTGACTGGAATGCAAAAGTTGGAAACAAAGAAGAATCACCAGTAGTTGGAAAATTTGGCCTTGGTGACAGAAATAATGCTGGAATTCACATGGTAGAATTTTGCAATATCAACGACTTGTTCATTGCACACACGTTTTTTCAACAACGCAAAGGAGACTGTACATGTGGACTTCACCAGATGGAACACACAGGAATCAGATTGACTACATCTGTGGCAAGAGATGATGGAGAAGCTCAGTATCATCAGCCAAAACAAGGCCAGGAGCTGAGTGTGGAACAGACCATCAACTACTCACATGCAAGTTCAACTTGAAGTTAAAGACAATTAAAACAAGTCCATGAAAGCCAAAATATGATCTAGAATATATCCCTCCTGAATTTAGAAACCATCTGAAGAATAGATTTGATGCATTGAACACCAATGACTGAAAACCAGAAGAATTGTAGGATGACATCAAGAGCATCATCCAAGAAGAAAGCAAAAGGTCACTAAAAGGACAACAAAAGAAGAGAAGACCAAAATGGATGATAGAAGAGACTCTGAAACTTACACTTGAGCGGAGAGTAGCTAAAGCAAATGGAAGAAGTGACAAGATAAAAGAATTGAACCAAAGATTTCAAAGAGCAGCTCAAGAAGACAAAGCCAATTACCACAACAAGATGTGCAAAGACCTGGAGTTAGAAAATCAAAAGGGAAGAACATGCTCAGCATTTCTTGAGCCAAAAGAATTAAAGAAAAAATTTAAGCCTCAAGTTGCAATATTGAAAGATTCTAAGGGCAAAATATTGAATGATGCAGGGAACATCAAAAGAAGATAGAAAGAATGCATAGAGTCACTGTACTAAAAAGAACTGGTTGATCTTCATGCATTTCAGGAGGGGGCATATGATCTAGAACCAATGTTACTGAAGGAGGAAGTTGAAGCTGCAATGAAGGAATTGGTAAAGAATAAGGCTCCGGGAATTGACAGAATACCCAGTGAGATATTTCAACAAATGAATGCCTCACTGGAGGCACTCACTTGGGTATACCAAGAGATTTGGAAGACAGCTACCTGGCCAACTGATTGGAAGAGATCCATATTTGTACCCATTCCAAAGAAAGGTAATCCCACAGAATATGAAAACTATTGAACAATATCATTAATCACATGCAAGAAAGATCTTACTGAAAATAATTCAAAAATGGTTGCAGCAGTATATTGATAGAGAACTTCCAGAGGTGCAAGCTGGGTTCAGAAGAGGACATGGAACAAGGGATATCATAGCTGCTGTCAGATGGATCTTGTTTCAAGGCAAAGAATACCAGAAAGATGTTTACTTGTGTTTTATTGACTATGCAAAGGCATTTGATTGTGTGGATCATGACAAATTATGGATAACATTGAGAAGAATGGGAATTCCACAATGCTTAATTGTACTCATGAGTAAGGTGCCATACAAACAGAACAAGAGGCCACTGCATGGTTTAAAGTCAGGAAGGGAGTGTGTCAGGGTTGTATCATCTCCCCATACTTATTCAATCTATATGCTGAGCAAATAATCCGAGAAGCTGGACTATATGAAGAAAAACATGGCATCAGAATTGGAGGAAGAATCATTAACAACCTGGGATATGCTGATGATATAACTTTGCTTGCTGAAAGTGAGGATGACTTGAGGCACTTACTGATGAAGATTGAAGAACATGGTCTGCAGTATGGATTACATGTCAATATAAAGAAGACAAAAATCTTCACAACTGGACCAATGAGCAGCATCACTATGAATGGAGAGAAGATTGAGGTTGTCAAAGAATTCACATTGCTTGGTTCTACAATCAACACCAATGGAAGCAGCAGTCAGGACATTAGACGACTAGCACTGGGCAGGTCAGCCATGAAGGAACTCTTTCAAGTGTTGAGGAGCAAGGATGTCTCCTTGAGGACTAAGGTGCACCTGACACAGGCCATGATATGTCCAATTACCTCGTATGCATGTGAGAGCTGGACAATGAATAAGGAAGACTGAAGAAGAGTTGATGCTTTTTAGTTGTGGTGCTGGCAAAGAATGCTGAAGGTACCATGGACTGCCAAAAGAACTAACAGATATGTCCTGGAGGAAGTACAGCAGAAATTCTCTTTGGAAGCAAGGATGGCCAGACTTTGTCTCACCTACTTTGGTCATGTTGTCAGAGAGGACCATTCCCTGGAGAAGGATGTCATGCTTGGTAAGGTGGAGGGTCAATGAAAGAGGGGAAGGCCTTTGACAAGATGGATTGACAAGGTGGCTGTGATAATGGGCTCAAGTATAGCAAGGATCATGGAGCTGGCGCGGGATTGGGCAGTGTTTCATTCTGCTGTGCATGGGGTCGCTATGAGTTGGAAATGACGTGACGGTACCTAACAACAACAGCAACCATGCTAAAGAAGTTCCAGTGCCATAGTGCCTAAAGCATTTTACTGCTAACCAGAAGGCTGGCAGTTCAAACCCACCAGCCACTCCTCAGAAGAAAGATTGGGCAATCTACTTCCATAGCGACACTACCTCAGAAACCCAAGGAGGGGTAGCTATGAGTTGGATCTGACTCAATGGCAGTGAGGTATTTTTGTTGTTGTTGTTGTTGTTGTTGTTTTTGACTATGTCAAAATGTATTGATAATTACTGGTGATTGGAATGCAAAAGTTAGAAATAAATAAGAATCATTTGTATTTGAAAAATATGGCCTGGGGGTAGAAATGACAGCAGAGATTGCATGATCAAATTTTACAAGACCAATGACTTATTCATTGCAAATACCTTTTCTCAATAACATGAAAGACGACTATACACATGGACCTCACCAGATGGAATACACAGAAAACAAATCAATTACATCTGTGGAAATAAAAAATAGAGTAACTCAATATCATCAGTGAGAACCAGGCCAGGAGCTGACTGTGGAACAGACCATCAATTGTTCATATGAAAGTTGAGTTGAAGCTGAATAAAAATTTTAAAAGTCCACAAGAGCCAAAACACAACCTTGAATTTAGAGACTGTCTGAAGAATAGATTTGATGCACTGAACATCGATGCCCAAAGACCAGACAAGGTGTGTGATGGCATAAAGGATATCATACATGAGGAGAGTAGAAGGTCATTAAAAAGACAGGAAAGGAAGAAAAGACCAAAATAGATATCTGAAGAGACTCTAAATCTTGCTCTTGAATGAAGAGTAGCTAAAGTAAATGGCAGAAATGATGAAAGAAAAGAGTTGAACAGAAGATTTCAAAGGGCAGTTCAAGAAGACAAAATAAATACTATAATGAAATGTGTAAAGATCTGGAGTTCGAACCAAAAGGAAATAATACACACGGCATTTCTCAAGCTGAAAGAAATGAAGAAAAAAATCAAACCTTGAGTTACAACATAGAAGCATTCTATGGGTAAAATATTGAATGATGCAGGAAGCATCAAAAGAAGATGGAAGGAATACACAGAGTCACTGTACCAAAAAGAACTGGTCAATGTTTAACTATTTCAGGATGTAGCATATGGTCAGGAACTCATGGTATTGAAGGAAAAAAAATCTAACCTGCACTGAAGAAATTGGTAGAAAACAAAACTCCAGGGATTGATGGAATACCCATTGAGATATTTCAACAAACAGATTCAGTGCTGGAGGCAGTTACTTGTTTATGCCAAGAAATTTGGAAGACAGCTACCTGGCCAATTGACTGGAAGAGATCCATATTTGTGATCATTCCAAAGAATGTTCCTATTCCAACAGAATGTGGAAATTATTAAACAATATTATTAATACTACACACAAATAAAACTTTGCTGAAGATAATTCAAAATTGGTTGTGGCAGTATATTGACAGAGAACTTCCAGAAATACAAGCTAGATTCAGAAAAGGACATGGAATGAGGGATATCATTGCTGATGTCAGATGGATCTTGCCTGAAAGCAAAGAACACCAGAAAGATGTTTGCTTGTATTTTACTGACTATTCAAAAGCATTCAAATGTGTGGATCATAGCAAATGATGGATAACATTGTAAACAATGGGAATTCCAGAACACTTATTTGTGTCCATGAGGAACCTATACATAGATCAAGAGGCTGTCATTTGAGATATTGCATGGTTTAAATTAAGGAAGGGTGAGCATCACGGTTGTATCCTTTTCCCTTATTTACTCAATCTGTATGCTGAGCAAATAATCCAAGATGCTGGACTATATGAAGAAAAGCATGGTTTCAGGATTGGAGGAAGACTCATTAACAACCTGTGGTATGCAGATGACATACCACGTATGTCACTTACTGAAAGTGAATATGACTTGAAGCACTTACTGATTAAGATCAAAGACAATAGTCTTCTGAATGGATTACTCCTCTATGTAAAGAAAACAAAAATCCTCAGAACTGGACCAATAAGGAACATCACGATAAATGGAGAGAAGATTGAAGTCAGGAATTTCACTTTACTTGGATCCACAATGAACACCCACAGAAGCAGTGGTCAAGAAATCAGATATCGCATTGCACTGAGCAAATCGGCTGCAAAAGACCTCTTTAAAGTGTTGAAGAGCGAAGATATCACTTTGAAGACTGTGATGTACCTAACCCAAGCTATGGTTTCTTCGATCACTTCATATGCTTGTGGAATTTGACAATGAATAAGGAAGACCAAAGAAGCATTGATGCCTTTAAATTATGGTGTTGGTGAAGAATCTAAAAATACCATGGACTGCCAAAAGAAGAAACAAATCCATCCTAGAGGAAGAACAGCTGGAATGCTCTTTTGAAGTGAGAATGGCCAGACTTCTCCCCTACTTTGGACATGTAACAGGAGGGATGATTCCCTGGAGAAGTATATCATGCTTTGTAAAGTAGAGGTTCAGTGAAATAGGGGAACAAGATGGATTGACACAGTGGCTGTAACGATGGGCTCACGCATAGCAACTCTTGTGAGGATGTTGCAGGATGAGGCAGTGTTTCGCTCTATGCTACATAGGGTCATTATGAGCTGGAGCGGACTCAACTGCACCTAACAACAAAAACATCACAATTGGACCAATAAGCAACATCATGATAAATGGAGAAAATATTGAAATTGTCAATGATTTCATTTTACTTAGATTCACAATCAACACCCATGGAAGCAACAGTCAAGAAATCAAACAGCATATTGCATTGGGCAATCTCTTGCAAAAGACCTCTTTAAAATGTTAAAAATCTAATGTTGTTGTTGTTGTTGTTGTTGTTATGTGCCGTCGAGTCGGACTCAACTCATAGCGCGACCCCTCCTTGGGTTTCTGAGGCAGTATCACTACGGAAGTAGATTGCCCCATCTTCCTTCCGAGGAATTGCTGGTGGATTTGAACCACCAGCCTTCTGGTTAACAGTCAAGTGCCTTTAGCCACTATGCTACCAGAGCTCCCAAAAATCTAATATGTCACTTTAAAGATGAAGATATGCCTGACCACAGTCATGGTATTTTCCATCACCTCATATGCATGTGAAAGCTGGTCAATGAATAAGGAATACTGAAGAATCGATGCCTTTGAATCATGGTGTGGGCAAAGAATATTGAATATATTGTAGACTGCCAGAAGAATGGATAAAATATACGTTGGATGAAACACATCCAGAATACTCCTTAGAAACAAGGATGGAGAGACTTCATCTCATGTACTTTGGACATGTTATCAGGAAGAACCTCAAGAAAGACATCATACTTGGTAAAGTAGTGGGTCAGTGAAAAAGAGGAAGATCTTCAAGAAAATAGACTGACACAGTGGCTGCAACAATGGGCTCAAATATAGCAATGACTCTGAAAGTGGTGGAAAGCATAAAGATATTTTATTCTGTTATACAAAGGGATTCTATGAATCAGAACATACTTGGTGACACCTAACAATAATGACAACAACAACATTGTTGGGCATCAAAACTGCAAAAAATGGAAGGGGGCATGCTGGTCCTAAATAAATTCTATTTATATTAAAAAAAAAACAACAACAAAACTCACTGCTGTTGAGTCAGATCTGACTCATGGTAACCCCTCCTTGGGTTTCTGAGGTAGTATCACTATGGAAGTAGATTGGCCAACCTTCCTTCTGACAAGTGGCTGGTGGGCTTAAACCTCCAGCCTTGTGGTTTGCAGTCAAATGTCTTAGACATTACACCACCAGAGCTCCCGTATTTATATTTGACATATAATTTGTATATCAATATGTACATTTATGTATTAATAATGAAATTTGGGAAAATTAGACATATTCAACCTGCACTGAATATTTTGAAAATCATTTTAAAACAAATTAGGATGTCCTCAATGATATATTTTATTATTGTGTTTTTATTTGTTGAAGTTTTTATTATGTAAATTTTCAAATGACACAAAAATCAAAAGAATAGTATAGTGCACCCCAAGTGTCCATTGCCCATCTTCAACAATTATGAACATTCTGCCAAAAAAAAAGAATTTTAAATTTTGGGATTTGTAATATGAGTTTTGAGCCAAAGAGCAATAAAAAAAACTGAGAATGGTATCTGTTCTGTATGATAATGAAACAGCTGCTGGGATATAAAGAAAAATAATGCCTCTATCTCCAATGACATTCTTGGTAGACAGATGCAGAAAAGATAAGTATTAGTACAAAGAATGAGTATATTATATGTATGATGCACAATATAGGTATAAAAAGATCAACACTAAGGAAGTTGAATTTCAATTCTGAACCTACGTGTACTGACTCCAGCAACGGAGGTGAGATAGAAAAACAAAAGATAAAAATCCCTACCTCTCATAGACTTGATGTAGTGGAAATGGAAAACAGGTAACTTGTTTTAATGATAGTATCCTAGGGAGCTCTGGTAGCATAGTGGCTAAGTCACTTGCCTGCTAACCAGACGGCTGGCGGTTCAAACCCACCAGCCACTCCTCGGAAGGAAGGTTGGGCAATCCTAACACTGCCGAGTAGTGATACTGCCTCGGAAACCCAAGGAGGGGTCGCTATGAGTCGGGGCCGACTCGACGGCACATAACAACAATAACAACAACATCCTAAGAGAGATATCTCAAAGATTGATTTAGAAATGCTCTAGATTACTGAACTGAGCTACATACTTGGGTAATTGTTTTCACTCTTGCATGGAATTTAGTTCTATTTTACCACTGTGAAATAGTCTCTGAAGATCTGAGTGAATTACTGGGAGTGGTTGGATTTGGTGAGAGAAGGGCATCTTAAGATTTCACTTCTATTAGAGGATTGTGAGTCAGAAAAGTTAGTGGTCACATTACCACCTTCAAAAGAGAAAAGGCCAAGCTTACCTTGACTATCTCAAGGTGACTCTGTCTTTGCTGCAGGCATAAATTAAGCTATTCAAAATTTTTCCTCTGGGAGAGAATGCTTTGGAAGTTGATGGGGTTGGTAGCACAGACTCCATAGTTTGGTCTGTATGGCATCAAATAGCTGATGAGAGAGATTCCTTTGGTGACTTAACCAGTTAAGTGCTTGACTACCACCACAAAGTTGGTGGTTTAAATCTGCCTAGGGGTGTCCAGGAAGACAAGCCTGGTGATCTGCTTCTGAAAGGTCACATCATTGAAAACTCTATGCAACAATTCTATTCTGCATGCATAGGGTCACCACTAGTCAGAGTCCACTGGACAGCAACTAATAAGCTAGTGAAACTGTTAGATTTCATGCACTCTACTCAGTTGACGTCCTTTGACCATGCTAATTAATAACCTGAGTATTTGGAGAATGTAGAGACAACTTTAAGGAGCTCTGATGGCATAGTGGGTAAGTCATTTGGCTGCTAACCAGAAGGTCAGTGGTTCAAACCCACCAACTGCTCCATTGGAGGAAGATGAGGCAACTTACTTCCATAAAGATTTACAGTCTTGGAAATTCAATATAGGTCACTGTGAGTCGCAATTGACTCAGTGACAGTGACTTTATTTTTTTTTTGGTAGACAACTTTAAAAATTCTCTGTAAAAAGAGGCACTAAAGTACATGATGTTTAATATTTCTACTGAAAGTGGGTATAACAAAATTGAATAAAGCCATTGGGGAAATATGAAGTTTAACCAAAAGAGAACTGTCAGTGCGCTCCAGCTTTTTATATACAAACTAAAACAAGTGATCAAGTACAACAAGTTGTGGACCTAGATTAACAGTTTTATCTAGTTTCATCTACTGTGATAACATTCTGGCCAAATAAACAGATATAGTCAAATCCAATTAAGTATATTCAATATTTGGATTTGAATATTTGGATTAAAAAATAATGTATAAAGAACCGATCTGTCTACTAGGCACTGTTGACATAAAAAATACCATTTTGACAAACATGGCTGGCCTGCCAAAGCACTATAGTATATTTTAAAACATGAGTTTAATGCTTTCTTATGTATAGTGAATTAGTCCTAAGAAAGGTTTCATTACAACCCTTTCCTGGAAAGCACATTTTTATTTGAAATGTCATCTAATGTGTGTATTCATTTTCTGTGTTCTGTTAATTAAAAGATAGGGAAAATTTTATCTTAGGAAACTGATCACAAGAAGTATATTTTTGCTATGCATATGTGTGTATATATGAAAGGAATTGATCATTATTTACTGTAAGTTAAGAATAAAGTAATTCATTTCATTTGGATAATTTCTACCTTTGGGTAGAGTATGTAGATGGCAAGATTCACCTGAGATGAAGTTGCAAGGTCTTTTTTTCAAAAAGTTTTAGTCTCATGTCAGAAAAGACTTCTTTTTCTGTGGATACACAGTTCATATGATGATACTTAACTTTAGCTTTCTAATAATGTGTAATAAAATTAAAGGAAACATAATATACAGCTTTATCATATACTACAACCTAAGCTTTTATTCAATACAGACTTTTCCCAATTGCACAGAAGGAATATTAAATGCAAATGTATTATTTTAAATATTAAGTGCATTGTAAATATTTAATTAATGTTATTTTGCATATTTTAAACAATGTGGTACCATGCAATAGGGATTATTCCAAGACTATGAGTCTCTGAATGGAAGAAGAAGTTACAAATTCCCATTAGAATTTAACAAAAGGAAGAACTAGAGCACTTTCTTTGGATCTCAGAATTGAGATTTACTTTGTTGTTGTTGCTAGGTGCCATCGCGTCAGTTCTGATTCACAGCAACACTACAACAAAATGAAACATTGTCTGGTCTTGTGCCATCCTC
Organism: Orycteropus afer afer; assembly: GCF_000298275.1. NCBI lineage: Eukaryota > Metazoa > Chordata > Mammalia > Tubulidentata > Orycteropodidae > Orycteropus > Orycteropus afer. The sequence goes on along the minus strand of NW_006921664.1, from coordinate 8,757,731 downwards.
ACAATTGCTGCTATGCTTGAGTTCATTGTCGCAGCCTCTGATTCTATCCTTCTTCTTGAAGATATTCCCATTTCTAACTGACAGTCTACTTTTTCAAGCATGATATCTTTCTACAGGGACTGGTCCCTTTTGACAACATGACCAAAGTTTGAAAGACAAAGTCTGGCCATGCTTGTTTCTAAGGAGCATTCTGCCTATACTTCCTCCAAGACAGAGTCCACGGTACATTCAATAATCATTGCCAACGCCATCAATCCTTCTGCGGTCTTCCTTAGTCACTGTCCAGCTCTCACATGCATATAATTGAAAATACCATGGCTTGGATCAAGTGCACCTTACTTTTCACAATGACATCATTGCTCTTGAACACCTTAAAGAGGTCTTTTGCAGCAGATTTGCCCAACAAAATACATCATTTGATTTTTCTGACTGCTACTTCCATAGGTGTTGATTGTGGATACAAGTAAAATGAAATCCATGACAACTTCATTATTTTCTCCATTTATTAAGATTTTGCTTATTGGTCCAGTTACATTTTTTTTTTTTTTTTTCTTTATGTTGAGAAGGTAATCCATACCATTTTCTTTCTCTCACTGCCGTCGTGTAGGATCCAACTCATAGCTACCTCTCCTTGGGTTTCAAAGGCGATTATCACTACAGAAGTAAATTGCCCAATCTTCCTTCTGAGGAGTGGCTGGTAGGTTGAAACACCAGCCTTCTGGTTAGCAGTCAAATGCCTTAGGTATGACACCACTAGAGCTCCATTTTCTTTAGTGTCCTTTAATTTTTACTCCAAATCAGGAAACTCCTCATTCTTCTCCCTCTAAGAAAGATCCAGAACTTTGGAGAATAAGAAAAACCCAACTTGAGAGAAAGAAGTGACTCCTGCTTCCCATTACCAATTTTGTGTTTGTGATACTGTATCTCAAAATAAAAGTCAGGATTCACCCCAGAATTATCTAGTCTTGACCTGGCTAAAGAGAGGGAAACTGATGGGTACTAGTTGGGTGTGAGTACCAAATTTCTGGGATTAGGGAAATTCTTGGGATGATTAAGTGAACCTCAAATGTAGTTCCAGGATCTGTGTATCCCTGGGTAGAGTTTGGCATCTAGAACAAAGAGGACCTGCCAGCCCCATTAAATCTATTGAATGAATGAAGATATTGCATCCACTCTCCACTCTATGATCAACAGATATAATTTTGCCAATATCTCCAGGATCCCTGGGACATACCTTCCCTTCACTCACAAAAGTAGTTCTAACTAAAGAAGACTATAATGACCTATAAACACTCTCCCTGAATGAATGAGCCCTCAGCCTCCTCTTGTCTTGTCAGCTCCCTGGTTAGGTGGGAGGGCAGAGGGAAATGAGCCCAGAAGAAAATCAAAAGCAAAATATTCAGGGTTAGTAGAATCCCAGGAAAGTGAAAGGATTCTTCAATAGATACTTCCAATACTGTGTGATTCAATTAAAATTAGAAAAAAAATAAATAAATGATTATTGATTCATTGGTGAAAATTTGAACAGAATTTTGGAGACTGATTTTTATAAAGGCATGGAATACAGCTGAGAATAATTTGACAGTTCTAATCTGTGGAAGAGCAACTCCCTAGAATCATTAAGAAAGGCAAGAGTGGGAGGTGAAACGTCTGGACAAATGTGAGCATATAACAAATAGGGTGGATTTTATAGAAGCTAAATGTTATCTGTAAGAAATTAAGTTATAAAAAACCTTGAGGCAATAACCCTGAAGTCATACCAGGGTGAAGAGGGGAATCTGATCCTTGAACAATTCTTTCAAAGGGACAGGGTATTGAAGACTTTAATTCCCACAACTATATTCATGCTGTAGTCAAAATGTACTATCCAAAATGAGTTTTATGTGCTGGATCAACCTGAAGTACTGGGTCCTTTCTGCCTCAACCATGACATCCTAAGCCTGGGCACTATATGGCTATTGGGGAGGAGCTAATGGTATAATGAAAAGAGCACAGACTTGGAGTCATGGAGGCTTGGTTCAAAAGATGCCACTGTCATTACTAATTGTATGCTCCAAGGCAAAGCATTTCTCCTCTATGAGCCTCATTTTCTTCATATGACAATTTGGACAATTATTTTCACTTTCTGTGTTTTTATGAAGATTAAGTAATGTATCTGTCTCAGCTACATAGTGTTGCTGTAACAAAAATACCATAAATGGATACCACAAATGGGTTACTCTACAGACAGAAATTTATTTTCTTTCAGTTACAGAGGCTAAAAGTCCAAATCTGAGTATTATGGGAGCAGGGAAGAATGTGTAATTCAGGCTGGGATAAAGGGAAATCAGAAAGACTTCCTGGAAGAAGTGGAACCTGTGTTTGGTCCTATGGAATTACACAGAGTTAGAAAGGAGATGAGTCAAACAGCATGGGCAATGGTCAATGGGCAGGGAATAACAAAATTCATGTGGGGAATCTTTCATGATAGGATATTGTGGGAACTTCAAATGTAAAGCAGAGGTGGTAAGAGAAGAGGTTGTGAGGACAGGTGGGGACTCAGATCAGGAGATGGTTTATATGCCATGGTGAGGAGCATGATTTCATGCCTACCCTGGGCTCCTTAGCCCCACTGATCTTTCCCTCCATTTGTCTTGTAGGATGCATACCGATTTAGAAAAATAAAATGCCATGAATTAGAGTACATGAGAGGATGAAAAGATGAAATAGGGTAGCTGGACAAAAAAGACCTTAATTGTATCAGATGATCTCACCTCCAGTGACTTCTGCAATTATTCCTAGCATGCTGTCCTAGCCTATGATGCTATGCAACTACATGAATTTGCAAATAGCTTTACAAGAAAATCCAGCGCTGTACAAACCCAGCCAGTCAGGCCTATGTATAGGCCAGTATTTCTAAGCAGAGTCTGTAAACTTCTTGGCGAGCACAACATGTAATGATGACATGGCATACCCTGACAGATTAAACAATAATCCATAGCCTCTCCTCATGCTAGGAGTGTCTGGAGGGGACCCTAGGAGGATCAGCCTTACCCCTCAGCCTCCCTAGAACCTCTCAAAGGGAAGGAAGATCTCAAGAAGCCTGTAGCAATAGGCCTTGCAGCATCCCTTACTACTTCCTAGTTGTTGTTATGTGCCGTTGAGTCGACCCGACTCATAGCAACCCCTCCTTGGGTTTCCGAGGTGGTATCACTACAGAAGTAGATTGCCCAACCTTCCTTCCGAGGAGTGGCTGGTGGTTTGAACCACCAGCCTTCTGGTTAGCAGTCAATTGCCTTAGGCACTAAGCCACCAGAGCTCCCTCACTTTCTAGTAGTACAAGCTAAATCACTGAAGCTCATTTATACATGCTCAACTGCTGGCCCATAAAACAACTGACCCACACAGTTCAGTGTTGTGCTTTGCAACATTTCTGTAGCCACTTTTATGGATTCTAAACTATACTGCCTCTAAGCCCTGTTTCAGTTCATGAAACTAGATTTTAATGTGGCCATTTCTCTTCTTTTTCATCTGAAAAAAAATGCATTGTGGTAAAAAATAAGTAGAATCAGTTAGTAGTTCTTTCTGCTAATTTCAAGAATCAGTCAAGGGGTCTTCAAACTTGTCTTAATGGGGCCATCAAGAGAATTAAAATGTATGCATTGGAGCAGATACAAGACAGTGGAAAGTAATGGGAACTTTTGTTGATGGAAGAATATATGCCCCACCAGAAATATTGTACCTTTTTTTTTCCTCAATGAAAGCATCTAAATTTGATCTGAAATAGTACTATTCTGGCCCCAAAGTGTTACTGTATAGATATGGCCCCCATTGTCTCCACTTTATGATCACTAGTGATACATGAATTATATAATGGATCTTTTTTGTCATTTCTCTGCCATCACTTTAGAATACCATCTGTGTTTCTTGACTTCTTGGTGACAAGCTATATTCATCACCTAAGCCCATGTTTTTCAGACAGGTCATTTAAATAAATGATACTGATTCCTGAGGTTTCCTCCAACATTCTCCTTCGTTCACATTCTAGAAATAATGACCCCAAGAAGACTCAGAATATGTTTTCAGTGGTCTACCATGGAGCTCTGATTCACTAAAATAATAATAATAATTGTAAAAGGGTTTATAAGGTAAGACTAAATTGGAAATTTAAAAGTAGCCATCTTAAGCCAGAAATGATGACATCTAGAATAAAGTTTTCAAGAGACACAAATGTGAAGTACAGTGGTTTGAGGAGGAGCCTCAGTAATTGTAGATATTAATGAGGGGATTTAGCTGTTTTAGTAAGGAAGCAGAAGTTTTTGCTGATAAGGTTTATCACTAAGTGATAGCCATCATCAATCTTTCACATTATTGAGCAAAACCCCGAAAAAATGTCCTAAAAAAGGACTTTAGAGGACAGAAAGAGGTTTTTCTGATTAACCTCTTGAGTTCTTAAATTAGAAGGTCTTCATGGAAAAAAAAAAAAATGGGGTGGTATAAAGTACCAAACTGTGAAACCAAACCAATTGCTGCAAAGTTGAAACTGACTTATGGCTGCCCCGTGTGTATCAGAGACTGTGCTCCATCAGGGTTTCAGTGACTGATGTTTTGGATGCAGATTGTCAGGGCTTTCTTCCAAGGTGCCTCTGGTTGGACTAAAACTTCCTACCTCCAGGTAAGTAGCTAAATGCATTAACTGCACCCCCAGGGACACTTTTAAGCTCTGAATAGGGGCAGAAATAAAGAAATGACTTCTTTTATCTCATATGATGTTTAATATTCATGACAGTGAAGTTATTTTGGGGAGTTGTATGTATAAATTAAGAATCCATTTAGAGCCTAAAAGTTTAGATCAGTGGTTATTTAGAGTGATGGCCACTCTCAGGCAACTGAGGCTTGAAGAAGTGCAGTGATTTGCCAAAGTCACAGAACTAATTCATAGTAGATTGCAATTGGTTCTCTTTCCCCCTGTCCTGCAGGTTGCCTCTTTTGTTCTAATTTATGAATAGACTTGAGTAATCACTTCCAAGTTCTAATCATTTTAAGGACTGGATCCATCAGTGTGATCTGGATTATCTCTGATATTTCTATTTATCAACACGCTGTTGTTGTCAGCTTCTATCTAGTGAATTCCAACTCATGGTGACCTTATATACAACAGAACAAAATGTTACCTGGTCCTGTGTATCCTCATAATCATTAGCATATTTGAGTCTATCATGTGGTTATCATGCAAATCCATCTCCCTTTTCGGCCCTATATTTCACCAAACATGATGTACTCCTCTAGAGATTGATCTTTCCTGATAACAAAATTGCTTATTTCCAAAACAAGCAAGTTGAATAATGTTCTGTTGTGATTCATAGGCTAATTTTTAGAAGTGGATCAGCAGGCCTTTCCTCTTAATCTGTCTTAGTTTAGAACCTCTACTGAAATCTGTCCACCATGAGTAACTTTGCTGGCATTTGAAGTTCCAGTGGCATAGCTTTCAGCACTAAAGCAACATGCAACTCAAGACAGAATAACAAAGAGACAGAAGGCTGGTTGATTTATCAACAGACAAGAAACAAATTCCTCAGTTGTGACTAGTTATTCACTACTTTTATTCCATATTGACCAAAACATTTACCTATGATCTACATTTGCATGTTAAAAATGAGTTTTATTATACTTTAAAAGTTTTTATTATTTTGATTGTTCTTCTTTTAGAAAATTATCCTTTATTTGAACAAGATACCAAATGATATTTGTCTTAGTTATCTCATGCTGCTATAATAGGAAAAACACAAGCAGATGATTTTAACAAACATAAATTTATTCTCTCACAATTTAGGTAATCGAAGTCCAAATTCAGGGTGCAAGCTCGAGGGGAAAGCTTTCTCTATCAGGAAGCTCTGGAGGAAGGTAGTTGTTTCCTTTCAATATCTGTGGACCCAAAATCCTGTGGAGATATCTATGTGTCTTGGTATCGGTCTTTCTTTGGGGCTAGGAAGCGTTCAGCATGGGGATCCACTCTGCTCTCAATTCTTCTTTATTATTGGTACTGCGGTCCCTAAATCTCTGTTCACTTGTTTGTTGTTGTTGTTGTTATGTGCCGTCGAGTCGGACCCGACTCATAGCGACCCCTTCTTGGGTTTCCAAGGCAGTATCACTACGGAAGTAGATTGCCCCATCTTCCTTCTGGGGAGTGGCTGGTGGGTTTGAACCGCCAGTCTTCTGGTTAGCAGTCAAGTGCCTTAGCCACTATGCTACCAGAGCTTCACTTGTTTAATATGTTTAATATCTCAAAGGCGATTGAGTGAAGTATAACCTAATCCTGTAGATTTTATCCTGCATCATTAACATAACTGACTCTAATCTTGCCTCCTTAACATCCTAGAGGTCAGGGTTTACAACACATAGGGTAATTACATCAGATCACAAAATGAGGGTAATAACATAACAGTGAGACTCATGACCTAACCAAGTTGATACATATTTGTTTTTTGGGGGGGGGCATAATTCAATTCACACAAAACAGATAAACAAACTCACTGCTGTAGAGGCAATTCAACTCACAGCCCTCCTTGCGTTTCCGAGGCGGAATCTCTACGGAAATAGATTGCCCAATCTTCCTTCCGAGGAGTGGCTGATGAGTTTGAACTGCCAGCCTTTTGGTTAGCCGTCAAATGCCTTAGGCACTACACCACAATGCCAAAACCCTAAAACCCAAACTCTTTACATCAGAGTAAATCAATTTTGGTCTCATTAGGCATTATTTATATGTATTTTGTTTCAGTGATCATTTTAAGTGATCAATTGTATATTACTTTGTATTTTTAATTAATGAAAAATAAGTGAAATAAGACTTGAGAGTTTTTCTAGAACTTTCCAGAAAGGGTCCCTGTAATCTATCATTTTTTTTTTAATCCAATAGAAATGAGTGCAGAATTTAAAGCAGAAGAGTAGGAGCTGCCTGAGAGAAGCCATTGTGCAAACCCCAATCCACCAAAACCACGTGACACACTGGAGTCAATATCATGTTCTGTAATGCAGAGCATCATATCTGTAACATCTGCCCCTAGCTGTTTCAGCCATCAAACCAGCATTATGACTAGTGTGTGAACTGAGGTAGGCACAGAGAAGGCATGGACACAGAAGGAAAAATAAACAGAATCAGCCCTCCCCTTGTACATAGTCTGTCTTAATATTAAAACTATGATCATTATGTAAATATCCAGAGTAAAATTAATTAAAAAAAAAACAACTCTGATTTATTCTACTAGTTATTCCTCTGTGCTCTTTCTTTGCAAGTCTTTCTCACAGCAGTGCTCTGAGGTGGGTGTGATTTGCTTTGATGAGGAAGAGGAGGCTCAGGGAAGTTATCAGCATAGAATTTTAACTTGGTCTTTTTGCTCCTAGTTGAATAACAACCTTTTAAACAAATGGTTTGTTTGGATGATAAAAAAAGTAATAATAATATTAAAAAATGGTATAGTGTGGGTCAAGTCTGGAATCATGAACCCTGGTAATTTTAAAGGTGTTAACTGATTGTTCTTCCAAGAATCATACTACCAGTACCAGTTGCCATCTTGTTGATTTTGACTCATGGTAACCCCATGTGTGTCAGAGTGAAACTGTACTCCATAGGGTTTTCTGTGGATGATTTTTTGGAAATAGATCTCCAGGCCTTTCTTCCAAGGTGCTACCTCCAATCTTTCAGTTAATGGCCAAGCATATTAACTGTTTGCATCACCCAGGACTTCATAAGAACCCCACAGATCTCTTTATTTTAAATATAATAACTGAGGAGTTCCAGCAAGATGGCGAGCTAGGCACAAGGACTGCACAGATGCTCTTCAACAAAGAAAAGGGAAAACCAATTAACACAGACACAGGAGATAATCTTGGACCCCTGAGCCTTGAAGGGAAGGATACAAAAGTGGAATAAACCCCAACTAGCAGAAGAATTTGCGTGAAGATACCAAAAAAGGAGACACACGGAGCTGCGGTCTAGCAGCAGACTGAGTGACCCTGACAGCAGAGATGACACGGCTTGGAGATTCC
>NW_006921664.1:8737256-8742119 GCF_000298275.1 Orycteropus afer afer | reverse complement strand
GGCACTTAACAACAACAGCAACATAGAGTCACTATGAATAGGAAATGATTCAACGACAGTGGGTTTTGGGAGAGTTATAACAACAACAAAAATCCCTCAGCTCTTAGAAGATGAGGCACTTTTATCTCGTTCTTTCCATTCTTAACTGTTTATGAATTGTTATTGTTGTTATGTGCTGTCGAGTAGGACCTGACTCATAGTGACCCCTCCTTGGGTTTCCAAGGAAATATTACTACGAAAGTAGATTGCCCAGCCTTCCTTCCGAGGAGTGGTGTTTATGAATAGGGACTTTCAATCTCACTTAACAAGCTGCAGAGGAGTGTGTCTGCATTCCCCTGCCATTGTTTGAATACACATTGCCAGCTGGGGAAGGAGATACTATGGCCTTATTATTGCTCAGCTTATGCAAGCTGTCTGGCAGAATGGACATTACCAGGACATTACCTCAACATAATGTCTTGCGCTACAAGGTAAAGCTCTGGAGCTGACCTCCTGAATGCCAATCCTGCTTATTTAAACTTGTACAAGTTACTTAACTTCTCTGGGCCACTCGTTAGTAAAATGAAACTAATAAGAACAACCAAAATAATAAAAACAACACCAACACCACCTTTTCCTCCACTCTGGTGGTGTAGTGGGTAAGGCATTTGGCTGCTAACCTGTAGGTCACTGGTTCAAACCCACAGCTATTTCTTGGGAGGAAGATGGACTATCTACTTCCATAAAGATTTACAGCCTTGGGAATACAATGGGGGCTGCTATAAGACAGAACTGACTTGATGGCAGTGTTTTTTTTTTGAATAGTGAGGATTAATAAAATATTATTACATTCAAAGCTTTTACAACACAACCTGCTATGTAACATGTGTTCAATAAACAGTAGTTATTTTGATAAATATTCAAAGGTAATTTTGTAAGGTATTTAGCAGAGCTCCTGGCTCATCATAAGCATTGCGTAAGTGTTGGCTGTTACTCTTGTTGGTGTTAGTGTTATTTTCTCTGGCCCACTGTTCTTCTCTTTAGTTATTATGAGAAAGGGTGGAGTAATGTAAATAGTGTGGACTTTGAAGTCAGACCAATCTGAGTTCAAATTCCAACTCTGCCACTCACTACCTGTGTGAACTGGAGAAGTTACATAATGCTGGGGAGTTTCAGTGTTAACGGTCTGTGGGATGCAGCTATTGCTCCTGATTTCAGAGCCTTTGTTTTTTCTGTTTTTAGAAGGTTTATTATTATTATTATTATTATTATTATTATTACTATTGTAAAAATATAGATAACACAGAATTTTTCAATTCAGCATTTTCATATGCACAATGCAGTGTCACTAATTACATCAATCATGTTGTGCAACCATCATCAATAACTGCTGCCAAACTTTACATCACCATAAACAGAAACATAGAGCTTCCTAACCAATGATTCTCCATTTCCCCCTCCCTCAAACCCTTCTTAAAGGAGAAAAAACACATCCTGGTACCTTAAAGGCATTCAGTAATGCTAGCCCCCTTCAAGCATCTATACCACCTTCACCTCAGCTGTTTCTCTCATGAGAACTCACTAGGGTGGGGACACACCAATACCAGGAGAATCTACATACTCTTCCTTCCATACATGTGTTACCTCAAGTCATCCTCACAACCACAATGTGATGCAGTTAAGAGAACTCCCCCATTTTATACATTTGGAAACTGAGGCACAGAGAGGTTAAGTCACTTATCCTTTGCAACCTAGCCTAGCTAGCAATTTACAGAGCTAGATTCCAGGCCAACTTTGCTTGACTCCCAAATCTCTGGCTTCTCACTAGCCCACACTGCCTTCTTAAGATAAGCAAATCTTCTTTTTCAACACATAATTGCAACTTTGCATCTTACTCCAATCTGGCTCCACCAGTGCTGTCTGTGGCCCTCCTCAGTAGGAGAATGAATAACTCATTCTTGGGGTATGACATATACACATAGCCTCTAGTGTAGTAGAATCAGGGAGCATTTTAAGGAGGTGTCATCCAAGGAAAACAAATGTTCTAAATCCTACCCAATGCCATAGAATTGTGCAGGTATTTCTCTTGTTCTAAAGAATGAGCCTGGCTCTCCTGATAAAAAAAATTACTAATTTTAGTTTATTATATTTGCAGTGACTCTTTGGGATGTGAATAACAGAAAACTGAATTCAAATCAACATAAGGAGGAAGTCTTGACTCACAAAATAGGATCTCTCAGGGATAGGGATTTTGTAGACACAATCTGATGTGAGACTTCATGTGAGTGTATGGCCCCAACCTTTCTTTCCCTGTTTCTTGGACCAGCTTCTTCTGGATTGGTTATGTTCTCAGAACAGGCTCTCCCTCCATGATGACTGTAGTAGGTTGAATGGTGAACCCCAAAAGAGAAGTCCATGACAAAATCCCTGGAAACTGTGATTTGGAAAAAGGGCCTTTGTAAGTGTAATTAAATTTAAGATCTTTTTTTAAAAAAATCAATTAATTTTATTGTATTGTATTTAAAAAACAAAATGAAATATTGTGAGAAAATTAGTTTTCCATTCAACAATTTATATACATTTTGTTTTATAACATGGGTTGCAATCCCCTCACTGTAACAGTACTTTTCCTACTTCTTCCCTCAAAAAAAACCTCATTGTCTTAGAGTCAGATCTGACTCATGGTGACCCCTCCTTGGGTTTCTGAAGGGGTATCACTATGGAAGTAGATTGTCCAACCTTCCTTCTGAGGAGTGGCTGGTGAGTTTGAACTGCCAGCCTTTTGGTTAGTATTCAAATGTCTTAGGCACTATGCTACCAGAGCTCCCTGAGTTCTCCCTGGGTTCTCCGTTTCCATTAGTCTATCTTTCCTGTGTCTTCTGGACTTCTGAACTTTATTTTTGGGGAAATTCTGCCCTTTTGGTCTTCTTGTATTATTGATTGTTCAGAGAAGCAGCTCCTCATGGGGTATTATTGTTCACTTTAGAGGCCTATTGTTTGGCTGAAAGGTGATCTCCAGGAATAAGTTCAGTTCCAGGTTTGAAGGATGTTGCTCTGGTTACCTAGTGCTGCTCTAACAGAAATATACCACAAATGGGGTGGCCTTAACAAACAGGAGTTTATTCCCTTACAGTTTCAAGGCTTTAAGTCCAAATTCAAAGTGCCAGGATCTAGGGGCTGGGTGAAAGCCCCTCAACCTTGGGGTCCAGCTCTGCCTCCTGCTCCCAGTCTACTGGAGCTAGAGGTGTTTCTTCACTCAGAAAGCTACTGGTGCTGAGGCAGACAAACCCAAGTTTGACAAGTAAAAAGGCACAGTCCTGATTTACCAAACCACACATCACGCCATTACTTTAAATCCATTGTAAGTCTCAAAGGTGGCAGAGCATGGCAGGCTGCGGAACAATGACATGGCTACACGCAAGGTCCAAGTGTGCCGTAAGCTAGAGACCATTATCAAAGCTGCTGCTTATATATGGGAAGCAGACCACATACCCAAAGGCAGCTACTCAGCTGCTCACAGTAGATTCCACCATGGAGTTGATTACCAGTTTCATCATGGGGAATAATACATCCAGCTTCCCAGCCACTCAACCAGGTCTAGCCAAATTGACACAAAAACATAACCACTACAGATGTATAACTGCCATTGTTTTGGGGGATTCCACCAGTCTCTATCAGACCAATAAGTCTGTTTTTTGTTTTTCAATGACTTTGAATTTCTTCCACTAGGTCCAGAACCTTCTATTGTGAAGTGAATCAGAGTGGTCAGCATTGGCAGCAGGGCACTATCTTGTTCTTCTGGTCTCAAGGTAGTGGAGGCTGTGGTTCACGTGGTCTATTAGTCCTTTGGACTAATTTTCTCCTTGAGTCTTGATTTTCTTCATTCTTCTTTGCTCTGGACAGGAAAAGACCCTGCCAAAGGGGCAGGGATGCCACATCTTCTGACTTCCTCTAACCCCACAAGAGGAAGAAAAAATCACCATCAATAGCCCAAGGCCTATTCCTGAGAGACCACACATGGTGCCTCCCTCCAGCTCTTTCATCAATCCTGACACCAGCCATTACTCCAGCAGCACCCACCACCTTTCTGCTGGGTTCAATAATTCACTGCAGAGGCCACACAGAACTCACAGATTATGAGGTTTAATAGGGAAGCACCAGTCGACAATTCAAGTTCAGGAGCAACATTCAGTCTCTCTCAGCCCGCTGTCTCTCAGCCAACAGTCTCTCACAGTCTCTCTTCCAGCAGTGTGTGTCTCTCAGTGTCTCTCTCAGCAATGCATGTCTCTTGTGTCTCTTTCTCAGCAGCACTTGTTTCTCAGGAGCACGTGTCTCTCAGGAGCATGTTTCTCTCAGGAAAGAGTTTCTCTCAGCAGCACATCCTTCTCAGCCAGCAGTCAGAGAGACTTCTGCCTCTAGGAGGGCTCCTTTTGAGCCTGGCACAGTGGCCAAACTAGCCAATCATAAAATCAGAATTCTAAGCACCCGAGAGAGAGCGAACTTCCCAGAACATTGCTTTGGGCCACTCTCAACAGAAATACCCCAGGTGGATAATTTTAATAATCAGGAGCTTCTCAGTTGCTCACAGCAAATTCCACCATGGAGTTTACAAAGACTTATGGTTAGAAAAGCCATACCAGCTAATTTACTATACTGTAGGCCACCTCCTGACTTTTCTAGCCATTATCCCTATTATACTTCAAAAATTCACATCTACTTCATCAGCACTTTAAGAATAACCACACCCATGAAAGTGTGTAAGCCATCCACTTAATGTCTTTATCTCCCCCCATTTTAGATGCTGTTGTTGCTGTTATGTGCCATCGAGTCAGACCCAACTCATAGCGACCCCTCCTTGGGTTTCCGAGGCAGTATCACTATGGA
>NW_006921664.1:8733878-8737126 GCF_000298275.1 Orycteropus afer afer | reverse complement strand
GTTAGCAGTCAAGTGCCTTAGGCACTATGCTACCAGAGCTCCTCCCATTTTAGGTAGCCAATTTCTAATTTGCCCATCCTATCATACCAGTGCTGTGAGGAGACAAGCATGGTCCTTTCTCTCTGAAGAATCTTCTGTTCTGCTTGAAACTTTGGGCATCTGCATACGTAAACAAGCAAAATCCAGCCCAGTGCCAGCCATCATATTGCAGCAACTTAACACCAGCTCAATGTGAAACACCTTCTTATTCATTTGGTCGGATTCTGGTCAGCCAGCCCTAGCCATCCCAGCTAGGTCATGGGTACCAGCTGCTAAGTTTGGGAGTCACACTCTTCCCTTCACTTCAGACCAGCCAGTACCTTCTCTCACATCCTCAGGCCTCAGGGACTATTTTAATGTCCATAGGCTCACAACTCCTTGCATTTCAGACCAGCCAGCCCTTCTTCTCATCCCTAGCCTGTGTCCTAGGTCAAAGAGTACCAAATTTAGCCCATTTCTTCTTTGCTGCACTTTCCCCATTTCTAAACAAGTGGACCAAAGTGGTCACAAGTGAGCAGCATACAAGCCTACTGGTAACTGGCTTCCTTTAACTTTCAGTCCTGGAAGGGGTTTCTCTCATGGACCGTGACTTTCCTGCCTTGATTCACCCAAAGCCTAAATGTTTGCTCAAAATTCAAAAAGCCAAACAGTCATTTTTTTTTGTTTTGTTCTCTTCAGGTCCTTTCTTCAGATGCAAATCTTCTGTTCCCTCAGTAGTACTGGGTGGGGCTCAGGTTTTCTACCTAAGTTCCCAGTACTCTCTACACACAGGGTTTAAAACAAAAGCCTATGTTTCTGCTGGGCAAATTCTATTTCCCCTTTTAAACATATCCAATCAAGTATCAGCTGAAGGCGGACTTACATGCTCTCTGTTATCCACACCCCATAATCATTTATAATGTACAAGCAGGTAAGAGAACATTCAATACCCGTAGTACATTCATATAAACACATAATCCCTTTTAAGACATTTCAGGTTTATCTCTTCACCATGCTTACCATCCTGTTCTATTCATATGGCCTTGGGCATTTGGCTGGGTGTAACCAAAAGCCCTAACCTCTGAATCAATTACCTCCTTTAATAGGTAACACCAACTAATGTAATCACCTACTAATCCAAAATTTCACTTCCCAGGCCCCTTTCCTCTTTCTTTTATAAAATCCCATGCTTCTATGAGTCTGGAGCCACTGTCACAAAACCAACCACTTCTGACACCAACTGCCAAAGGGGCAGGGAGCCCACATCTTCTGACTTCCTCTAACCCCACAAGAGGAAGACAGAATCACCATCAATAGCCCAAGGGCTATTCCTGCGAGACTAAACATGCTGCCTCCTCCAGCTCTTTCATCAACCCTGACACCAACCGTTCCTCTCACAGCACCCACCACCTTTCTGCTGGGTCAATAATTTGCTGCAGTGACCACACAGAACTCACAGATTATGGGGTTTAATAGGGAAGCACCAGTCTACAATTCAAATTCAGGAACAATGCTCAGTCTCTCTCAGCCTGCTATCTCTCAGCCAACAGTCTCTCACAGTCTCTTCCCCAGCAGTGCATGTCTCTCTCAGCAATGTGTGTCTCTTGCATCTCTTTCCCAGCAGTCTTAGGAGCACGTATCTCTCAGGAGCGTATTTCTTCAGGAGAGAGTTTCTCTCAGCAGCATGTCCTTCTCAGCCAGCAGTCAGAGAGACTTCTGCCTCTAGGAGGCTTCCTTTTGAGCCTGGCAGAGTGGCCAAACCAGCCAATCATAAAATCAGAATTCTAAGCACCTGAGAAGGAGCAAACTTTCCAGAACATTGCTTTGTGCAACTCTCAACAGAAATACCCCAGGTGGATAACTTTAATAATCAGGAACTTCTCAGTTGCTTACAGCAAATTCCATCATGGAGTTTACAAAGATTTATGGCTAGAAAAGCCATACTGGGTAATTTACTACACCACAGACCCATAGTTATATCATAGATAGTTGCTCTCAAGCAAGACTGTAGTCTCTGCTCACCAAAGTGGAATATAGATAATTGTCTTTATGGACTATGTTATGCAAATTACCTAGCTGTACCCTGAGACTATAGTTCTAAACCTTCAAGCCCAGCAACTCAGTTCTGCAAGGTGTTTGGTTATGGCTGAGAAGATTGCATAATTTTGGGCCCTGTATGCTAAACTATATACCTGGATATATTTGCAGTACAGACAAATCCATATATAGAACTATCCTTTGCCAAACGTATATATGCTTCTGGGTGCAACCATATCTGCCTATGTATCCTAAACATGTTCAGCTTACATATCTGCCTATGTATTCACTCATAAATTATAGTTTGTTATTACTGTTGTTGTACGATTGTGTATGTAACAGTATTTACTGTTGTTTTTTATTCTTGTGCACTGTCCAGTGTCTTCCTTTGGCTTGGTCATGTTGTATTGATCTCCTTATTGTGTATTGCCTTTCCCTTCATTTAAGTTAATACATGTCTACTATCTAGTTAGATAGTAGACATGTATTAACTTGTCTAATGATATCTAGGCAGAAGAAAGATGAGGCCATCTGCTTCTCTGGTAGCATAGTGGCTAAGGCACTTAACTGCTAACCAGAAGGCTGGAGGTTCAAACCCACAAGCCACTCCTTGGAAGAAAGTTTGGGCAATCTACTTCCGTAGTGATACTGTCTTGGAAACCCAAGAAGGGGTCGTTATGAGTCGGGTCCGACTCCATGGTACGTAACAACAACTATCTAGTTAGTGATTTTCCCTCCTTCTCCCTCCTATCCATGGTAACTATCAAAGAATACTTCTTTCTGTGCAGAACTTTGACTTTTTACAATAATCGTCTCATACATTATTTGCCTTTTTTGTGATTGACTTATTTCACTCAGCATAATGTCTCCAAGTTCATCCTTGTGAGATGTTTAATGGATTCATTGTTATGTTTTAACATTGAGTAATATTGCATTGTGTGTATGTCCCAATAGTTTATCTATTCATCCACTGATTGGCACTTAGGTTTTCCATGTTTTTGCAATTGTGAATAACACTGCAATGATTGTGAGTATGCATATATCTATTTGTAATCCCACTACTAGGTATATATTCTAAAGAAATAATAGCTGGGATACAGGCTGGCTGTTCAAACCCACCAGCCACTCCACTGAAGGAAGATTGGACAATCTATTTCCGTAGTGATACCGCCTCAGAAACCCAAGGAGAGGTT
>NW_006921664.1:8732349-8733499 GCF_000298275.1 Orycteropus afer afer | reverse complement strand
AACCCACCAGCCACTCCTCGGAAGGAAGGTTGGGCAATCCTACTTCCGTAGTGATACTGCCTCGGAAACCCAAGGAGGGATCGCTATGAGTCTGGGCCGACTCGACGGCAAATAACAACAACAACAATGGCTAATGGAGGAGCTCTGGTGGTGTGGTGGTTAAGAAATTGACTGCTAACCAAAAGGTTGGTGGTTCAAACCCACCAGCTGCTTTGCAGAACAAAGATGAGGCCCTCTGCTTCTGTAAAGGTTTACAGCCTTGGAAACCCATTGTGGGTCACTATGAGTCAGAGTTGACTTGATGAAAGTGAGTTTGCTTTTTGGAATTGCTAATGATCACAAGTACTTCTTTCATAAATTTTTTGGCCACCTGAACTTCTTTTATGAAATGTCTGTTCA
The DNA here is from genome assembly GCF_000298275.1 of Orycteropus afer afer. Classification (NCBI taxonomy): domain Eukaryota; kingdom Metazoa; phylum Chordata; class Mammalia; order Tubulidentata; family Orycteropodidae; genus Orycteropus; species Orycteropus afer. Next base: position 8,733,100 of record NW_006921664.1, on the reverse strand, counting down.
TGTCCAGTGCCCATTTTTTAAATTGGATTGTATGTCTTTTAGCTGTTGAAGTGTTGAAGGTTTCTATAAATTTTAGAGATTAGTCCCAGTCAAACTTACCATTGTCAAAAATCTTTCCCAGTCTATAGGTTCTCTTCTTATTGTTTTGGAGATATCGCTTGATGTGAATAATTGATTAACTTTCAAGAGGTCCCTCCCAGTTGTCTAATTTATCCTTTGCTGCTTGTGAATTTTTAGTTATTTTTGATAAATTGTTTTTCTTGTAAATCAAGGCCCCTTATTTTGTCCCTATTTCTTCTTTCGTGGCCTTTATAGTTTTAGGTTTTACGTTTAGGTATTTGATCCATCTTGAGTTGGTTTTTGTATATGGCGTAAGGTATGGCTCCTGTTTTATTTTTCTGCAAATGGATATCCAATTTTGCCTGCACCATTTGCTAAAGATATTATCTTTTCCCCAAAATTTGGGATCTTGAGATGAGATCATCTGGCTTACCCAGCTGGGTTCTAAATCCAATGACTCGGATCCTTATAAGAGGAAAAGGAGGAGAATACACAGACAGAAGAGAAGACCTTGTGAAGATGGAGGCAGAGATTGAAGTGATATAGTTACAGTTCATAAGAGTATTAAAGCAACTGAAAGATGAAAGAAATAAGGAAGGATTATTTGCTGGAGTCTGGAGTCTTTAGAGTGAGTGTGGCCCTTCTGGCACCTTTGTTTTGGATTTCTAGCCTCCAGAACTGTGGGATATAT
>NW_006921664.1:8726190-8732249 GCF_000298275.1 Orycteropus afer afer | reverse complement strand
ATATATTCTTTTTCTTTAAGTAACCTAGTTTTTGGTTATTTGTTACAGTATTCACAGGAAACTAATATGGTGATGTAGGACCACAATAGCCCCAAGCTCATACTCTCATAACTCTAAGCAAAAAGAGTTTTCTGAGTGTTTACTCCAAAGTTCTGAGATGAACTCTGAATAAGTTTAGTCATAGTCCCATCTTTGAACATTCTCTGTGGCCAAGATAATGTCAATAGCAAGTTCTTCCTCTTGACCAGACTAAGACTCTCCCAGATAACATAGACAGAGGGAGGAAGGATGGATTCCAAATGCAGAGCAGGGCTGCTGCCTGCAGAAAGAGGAAAGATACATGAAAGAAAAACAACAAATATTCACCACCATTCTGAAACATACACCCAGGCAGAAGTCATAGCTGGTCAATTTTACTTTCCATATGGTCATTATTACCATAAATAGACAATAACACGTTTTTATGTTTTGTGACTAATTATCTTTTTCCAAATTTAGATTTTTGACATTCCTCTTGAAATTCAAACATATTTTTTCCTTGAAAAACCCCTTCTCTCTCTCCCTTTGTAACTTCTCACTCACCAATAATGGATATTAAAGAGGGATTTCCCTCCGTATTTAAATTGAAAGTTGCTAGGGTCAAACTTGACATGATTAGATGGTTAAGAGCTTGGCTACTAACCAAAAGATTGACAGTTCAAATGTACCCAGCAGCTTCACAGGAGAAAGACCTGGCAATCTGCTCCTGTAAAGATCACAACTTAGAAAGCCCTATAGGGGAAGCCTACTCTTTAACATGGGGTTACTATAGGTTGGAATGGACTTGATGGAACCTAAAAACAACAGGATCAAATTGTGTGACTCTTTTTAGTGCCAATTATTTGTTTCCATTTTCTATTCAGTTTTCATGGTAACATGAAGCTCATCTGTGTTCAAAGTGAGCTTGATGGCTGAATAGCTTTTCCAATTAAAAAAAAAAAAAAAAAGATCTAGAAAGAATTCTCTTGGTAAGTTGAGAGTGGAATGGGTAAAGGATTTAGTGAGTTCTTCCTGTGAATTTTCAGAGATCCCATGGGGCAAACGGGGCCAAGAAATGTTGTTGTTGTTGGTGTTGTATGTGCCATCGAGTCAGACCAACTCACAGAGACCCCTCCTTGGGTTTCCAAGGCAGTATCACTATGGAAGTAGATTGCCCAACCTTCCTTCTGAGGAGTGGCTGATGGGTTTGAACCACCAGCCTTCTGGTTAGCAGTCAAGTGCCTTAGGCACTATGCTACCAGAACACCCAGGTTAATAGGATAGAAATCTGAGTGTTAATTATTTTCTGAATATTAACTTCCTCAGCAGTCTTCTTTTCCCATCAAACCCTGAGGTGTGACATTTGATTCATGTATGTTTTCCAGGCACAAATGCTGTGTGTTTCCCAGGCACAAATGGTGTGTGTTTCTAAAGAAACAAAAAAGAAAGATGTTGGGACACCTTCAATATGCTAGTCTCTATGCTAAGTATTTAAGGAGCTCTGCTGCTGCAGTGGGTAAAGCATTTAATTGCTAACCAGAAAGTTGGTAATTCAAACCCACCGTATGCTCTGCGGGAGGAAGATGAAGCAATCTACTTCTGTAAAGATTCACAGTCTTGTAAATGCTGTGGGGGTCACTATGAGTTGGAATAGACTATATGAGAGTGGGTTTTTGGTTATGCTAAGTATTCAGCAGAGAACTTGGAACAGACATGCATTCTGGGTATTACTAATATCAATATTGGAGTCCCTGGGTAGTGCAAATAATTAATGTGCTCAGCTGCTAACTGAAAGGTTGGAGGTTTGAGTACATCTTCAGATGCCTCTGAAGAAAGGCCTAGCTACATACTTCTGAAAAATCAGTGATCAAAAACCCTATGCAGCACAGTTCTACTCTGACTCACCTAGAGACCATGAGTCAGAACTGACTCAAAAGGAACTTTTTTTTAATGGTAAATATTATTAATTATTACTTATAATAAATACCATTTATTATTATTACTAGTTAATTCAGAATTCACAGAAATCATAAAATATAAGTATCATTAGCCCCATCTTACACATAAGAATTCAGGCAGATTAAGCAATGTAGTCAAAAATCCATAACTAATGAGAGGTAGGGGCTAGTCAGAATTTGAACCAAGGTCTGACTGATTGTGAAGCTCAAGGTCTTTCCTGTCCTCTGGTTTTGTCTACGTTCTGCATTCTTTAATACTTTGTATATTACCCCATTAAGGAAATCATTTAGATTTCCAGAAAATTAAAAAAATAATAAAATAGAGAAAAGAAATTTATAAATAAACTTCTGCCAAAACACAAACTCACTGCTGTTGAGTCGATTCTAACTCTTAGTGACTCCCACTGAGTTTCCAAGGCTGTAAATCTTTATAGAAGGAGAATGTTTCATCTTCCATGGAATGACTGGTGGGTTCGAACCACAGGCCTTTTGGTTATCAGCCAAAAGCCTTAACCACTACAGCACCAGAGCTCTTAAATAAGCTATTACAACTAATATAAGATTTCAGTAAATGTCTTAGTTACTTAGTGATGTCATAACAAAAATATCAGAATTGAGGCTTTAAATAATAAAAAATTATTTTCTCACAGTTCAGGAGGCTAGAAGTCTGAATTCATGGCATGACTTTAGGGGAAGATCCTTCTTTGTTTCTTTCAGTATTTAGCAGCTGCCTGTGATTATTGGTGTTCCTGGATTTATAGATATATCTGCCATCTATATCTATGTTTAATCAATTCTTTTTATGTCAGTGAGAAAGGATTAGGTTCAAGACTCACTCTGCTCCTGTATGACCTCATTAACACAATTAGAAAAACTTTCTGTCTCCAAACCAGGTTATATTCACAGGTAGTAGAGGTTAGGATTTCAACATAAATTTTTTAGAGGACATATTCAACAGATAACAGTAAGCTTTTGGGGTATAACATCAATATACAAAATAATAATAATAATAATTAGCTCACACAGATGTCAGTAATAACCAATTAGAAAAAATAATTGACAAAAATTCCTATTTGCAAATAGTCACATAATCTATAAGGTATGTAGGAATAATCTAACAAAATAAGTGCAGGAAGACTAGGGAAATATATCTATATCTGTATCTATCTATCTATACACACATATATATATGGAGAAAGAGTGAGAGAAAAAGAGAGAGGGAATGAATATATATATATATATATATATATATATATAATATTTGTTAAAGACAGTGAGCAGCACGCTTTATCCCTCTGGCATCTAAGGTCTTGGAAAACTAGCCACAATAGTTTAAATTAGGAATTTCAGTGCTCTGAAGAGCTCACAGACTCAGAGTACATCAAACACAGAAGAGCAGAATTAGAGGAAAGGCACAGGGAGATTATTTGGGAAAGAGCTACTGGAGGAGGACGGACAGATGGGCACCTGTGAGAGGCATTGGAAACTCTTCTGGAGCAGTTGCTGTGTGCCAGGCTAGGGCACCTGCCTGAGATTCCCGAGCCAAAAGGGAGGAAGCCTTATAACAGCTTACCAGTAACCACTCTTAATATTCCAGTGGGCAGCAGCAGAGACCTGCCTCCAGCAGCTCATCTTGATTTTTTTGGAGGTAATTTGGGTTTCCTGGGTGCTGGCTGCGGGCACAGACACCTCCTCTGAGACTTGGAGGAAAACTTACTGTTGCAACAGGAAGGGTAGCTCCCTCCCCTCCCAGCGGGTCACAGAGTAGACTGAGGTCAGATTGGGAGAATTTGTGCTTTTCTTTGTCACAGAGATCAGGACCACAGGTCACTAGCAGATACTCCGCCGATCCACAGCTCAAACTGCGAGCATCTTTGGTGCGGCAGCTGGGCGGTACCACAGACAAACTCCAGAGCCGGCCATTAGCGATCTGGTGGGATTATGTCAGCACCTCGGGCAGAGGGAACAGGGAGAGGGAAGAAACCACCCTCCTGGGATTTTTGCCTTGGAGCCGTTCTTTAGGGTTGTGGGGCCGCAGAGGCGGGATCTTTGAGTGTGCCTGAAATTGGCGGAAATTTGTGACGCTCTAACAATAAGAATCTTTCCTGAAGTTGAGCTGCAGTCTTGCAAATAAATACATCATCAAAAATAGCCTGCTCAAAGCCCTAGAAACTGACCCTAGCATCACCAAGCTTTCCTTCTTCTGCTCCCATCTTCTCTGCCAATATCTTCACTCTTTCAATAGAAGAAACCATATTCAGCCAATTACCATAAAACCTCCCGCTTTGAACTCTAAACCCTCTTTATGACAAACAGAAACACATATCCACATTCCACACAGTGATTCCACCATCAAAAAGAAAACAGCAGAGTGACCCAACATACCTGAATCAATAATAAAATAAAATACACCAGCTTCACCTTTTCAAAATATTAAACCATAAAACCAAGACAAAACAAATGAACACATAACCAGCAGCTAGTGACAACCTAAAGAGACAGTGCTCTACCAGATTCCAGGGACTTAAGAAGAGGTTCTGCTTTCCAGTAACCCCAACAACTCTCCAGAAGTGCACTGCATGAATGACGAGGTCCTAGTCTACACCTTCCTTTTTTTTTTCTTTCTTTCTCTTCTTTCTCTCGTGGTTAACCCTGTCCACTGTTTTGTTGTTGTTGTTTGTTTGTTTGGTTTGGTTGGGTTTGTTCTGTTTTTGCTTTTATTTTCTTTTGTATTGTTGGTTTGTTTCTTTGTCTGTTTTCTTTATTCATTATTCTCCTTCTCTACCTTTTTACTCTCAGTGACCTATCCCCAGATATTGCAGATTTATCTGTTTTCTTCTTCTTTCCCCTTTTTCTTCTTTAGGGTTACTGGTCCTGTGTGATATCAGGGTGTATTTCTTGTCCATGTGCTTATAGTTTTTTCAATGGTTATTCAATTGTAATTTTTGTCTAACTGACTGGGAGACAGCAACAGTTCTCATAAGATACAAGTACACCCACACCTCCTAAACTTCACATACTGAGCAAGAGCCAACACCTCTTTCTCCACCAATGGGCCAACAATAAAAAATCACCAAGAAGAGCCTGAATCACCCTTAGCTGCTCTTCACAAACAATTAACAGAGACCCTAATACAATACCACGATGCCTCAGAAAGAACAGATCATCACAGCCCACACAAAGAAGCAAGATAAAGTGATAGAAACAAGAGAACAGGATACTGACCCAGAACACATCCCTGAGGAAGAAGCAGCTTTGGAACTCTCTGATAAGGAATTCAAATGAATTATATTTAGGTATCTTCAAAGGATTGAGAGACAAACAAAAGAAAGCACAGAAAAAAACCTTACAAGAATTCTGGAAGAAAATACAAGAACAAAATGACAAAATAAATGAAAAATTAGAAATGATTCTAAATATGCAGATAGAAATGCAGAGGATTAATACTAAATTATTAGAAATAGATAACACATTGGAAGGCCAAAGGGGTAGAATTGATGCAATGGAAGACAAGATTAATGAGATTGAAAACAAGTACCTAAATACTTCTTTAGAAAGAGGTCAGTTAGAAAAAAAATCAAAACAAAATGAAGAGAGCCTAAGGTTCATGTGGGATACCATCAAAAGAAATAATCTATGTGTTATTGGAATTCCAGAACAGGAAGAGAAAAACAAAACCACTGAGGAAATAGCCCAAGATTTGCTGGAGGAGAACTTCCCTGGTAAGATGAAAGAGGAGAACATATCCATTCAGAAAGTCCAATGAACCCCCAAACAGGATAGACCCCAAAAGAAAATCACCAAGACATATCATCATCAAACTCACCGAAACCAAGGACAAAGACAGAATCCTGAAAGCAGAATGGGGGAAACAAAAAGTTACATACAAAGGTCAGCCAGTTAGAATAAGCTCTGATTTCTCAGCAGAGACCATGCAAGTGAGAAGACAATGGGATAATATATATAAAACCCTGAAAGAGAAAAATTTTCAGCCAAGAATTATATACCCGGCAAAACTGTCCCTCAAATATGATGGTGAAATTAGGAGATTTGAGATAAACAGAAACTAAGGGAATTTGTTAA
>NW_006921664.1:8708583-8722130 GCF_000298275.1 Orycteropus afer afer | reverse complement strand
AGAAGGAAGGTTGGGCAATCCTACTTCTGTAGTGATACTGCCTCGGAAACCCAAGGAGGGGTCGCTATGAGTCGGGGCCGACTCGACGGCACACAACAACAACAACAACAACAGAATCTGCAAAGCATCATATAATGTGGATGAACTTGGAGGACATTATGCTGAGTAACATAAGTCAATCACAAAAGGACAAATATTATATTGGCCCATTATTGTAATAGTCAAGGAAACACTTATCTATGGAAGGTCATTTTCTTTGTTGATTACCAGGAGTGGGAGGGGAGGGGAGGGAATATTGTTGGATAGAGAGAGATAAATTTTGATTTGGGTGAAGAAAAAGGCAATGTACCAAATGTGAGTGATCAATATAGTGGCACTAAGGAAGAGAACGACATAGAGAGGTATGTGGGAAGGACAGACAACAAAGATGAATGCTTTTGCACATATAGTATGGCATGCTCATTGAAGGCAAACACGGATATATGGGTGGATAGATGGGTGTACAGGTTGAAATATTAGGTATCTATATGAAGTGGAGAGTGCACCTAAGAACATGTGTAGGCTTGGCAGACAGTGGTCCAATAACTTTATGTGTATGATCTGAATTCCCAGGTATATAATGGGGCTGACAAGGGGCAAGGTTATAGTCACTGCTTGGTCACAGCCAGCTACCCAGAGGGACCGAGTAGTTGAACCTGTGGGCTCAGGACCATTGTCAATTGGCATAGCATACTACACAAAACATTGTTCCACCTTCTACTGTGGCTAGTAGCGACTGAGATCTTAAAAGCTTGCAAGCTCCCATCTAGATGCAACGATGGGTCTCTCCTTGTCCAGGGCCAAGAAGAATGAAGAAAACCAAAAATTCATGGAAACAGTCCTAGCGACTGGTACACCATCCGATCTGCAGCCTATACGACTATGAGACCAGAAGAAATAGACGGTTCTTGGCTACTACTGTCAACCACATGGAAGAGGATCTTTGTAGGAGATCCTGGATAGATAGGGGGAACTATGTGGAACAAAACTCAAAATCATTTGGAAGAAAAAAAAAAAAAAAGCAGATAACAGGTTTTCTGGCCCGATGGAGCCTGGTGGACCCACTGAGACTGTGGCCCCTAGCTGCTCTTCAGGTCTGGAATTGAATGCACACCTATAGCTTCCAGCCAAGCAGTAGACAGGCAAACTAGTTGAGCATTTACCTGAGGTAGATACACTCCTTCAGGAGAACAAGCAAGAGAGAAAGAAGGGCTGTTCAGGCACAGGGAGACAGCTCAGAGGGTAGCAGTGCATGGAGGGATGGTCACAGGGAAGCGGTACCTATCGGGAGGAAGTAGGAGAGGAGATGTTGCATTGTGCTAAATTGTGGTCAATGTCATGAGACAAAGTGTATGTGATCTGCTGTATGGAAAGTATATTTGCTCTGTAAATTTTCACCCAAACCACAATAAAAATAAAAATTAAAACTAAAAATTAAAATAAAAAAAATTTGTTAAAGGACAAACAGAAGAAAATAAGTTGAGTAATATGCTTGTTTTTGGGTAGCAACACAAGATGATAAAGATATCAATTCTTTCTAAACTGATAGATAATAGACTCAATTCTATAAAAATTATGATAAAATTGTAATAAGGATTTTACATTCTCAATCTCAAATTTATATATAAGAAGAGAAGAACAAAAATAACCAAGACAATTTTGAGAAATAATCAAAATGAACAAGAACTCACCACACAGAAATTAAAATTATAATAAAGCTAATGCAACATTTTTATAGCATAGGAATAGAGTATATCAATGGAAAGAATAGAAAGTCAAGAAATAAACCTTCCTGTATACAGAAAACTACCTCTCATCTGTCAGTTTGTGGTGGTGGACAGCTTTAGCAGAGCTTCCAGACTAAGACAGACTAGGAAGAAGTATGTGACCAGGTAAGTTGCTGGAAAAAAATGGCCAGTAAAAATCTTATGATTTTCAGTAAAACATTGACTCGTGCAATGCTGCAAGATGGGCTCCTCAGTTACTAAGGTACTCAAAATGCAAAAGGAGAAATGTTGCTTTCTGAAAGTATGGTCAATCTTAATGAAATGGATGTAGTAAAGCTTTTGAGACCTCCATTTTCTGATGTGGCCTGACTCAAAATGAGAATAATTGCTGCAAATATCCATTAGTAATTGAACTTGGAATGTACGGAGTATGAATCTAGGAAAATTGGAAATTGTCCAAAAGGAAATGGAACACCTAAAGATCAATATCTTAGGCATTTTTAATCAGGCAGTCATGTGGTCTGCTATGCCCGGAATAACAAATTAAAGAGGAATGGCATCACATACATTGTCAAAAAGAACATTTCACAATCAATCCTGGTCATGTTGGGAGAAGGGACCCTGGGGAATGACATCATGCTTTGTAAAGTAGAGGATCAGCAAAAAAAGGGGAAAGCCCTCAATGAGATAGATTGACACAGTGGCTTTGATAACAGACTCAAGTATGGCAATGGTTGTGAGGATGGTGCAGGACTTGGTGGCATTTCATTCTGTTTACATAGGCCGTCTGAGAGTTGGAGGGGACTGTGTGGCACCTAATAACAGTAACAACATATGCAGAAACTTGATTAATGAGAACGATAACATCACAAATCACTGTAGAAAAAAATAAAAGATACAGTAAATGATACTGGGAAAAGTAACTATTCATGCTGAAAATAATAAATTAGATTCTTCTTAGTATCATATATAAAAATGTTTGAAATTGTTTAAAGACTTGATTAATACCAAATCCTTAAAATTTTAGGGAAAAAATGCACGGGAATATCTTTATTTCTCCTGGTTAGGAATTATCAATTAAACAAGAAGTAAAACATGTGACATATAACAGAAACATGACAAATCTGACAACGTTGAGAAATAGAAACATCTCTATTAGAAAAGACATCATAAGAAATATTAAAATAAATGACTTGCACAAGGAAAGGTTTATACATGGAAGGAATTTTTGTTTTTGGTTGCCAGGGTTGGGAGGGGAAAGGAAGGAAAATTGCTAGATAGGTAAGAGACAAGTATTGATTTTGGTGAAGCGAAAGGCAATATACCAAAAGCAAGTGACCAACACAATAACATTAAGGAAAAGGAAGACATAGAGAGATGCAAAAGAGGTAAAGACAACAAAGATAAACACTTTTACATACACAATGCTTCATCATCAGTAATAACAAACATTAATCTATGAATAAATACATAAATAAACAGACTGAATGAGCAGGCATGTCTACATAAAATGGAATATACCCATGATCACATATAAGTTTAGGTGATGAAATTTCTGTGTATGTATTTGTATGTGCCAAAAGAATGTCCATTTAAATACAGTTAACAAGGCAAAAAGTTATGATAACTTCTTAGCCATAGCTAACTACCCTGAGGGAGCAAGTTGTTGGACCTGTTGGCTTGGGATCATGGTGGTGGGACCATCAAACTCAATTGGCATAACATACCACACAAAAACATCACTCTACATCCTACTTTGGTGAGTAGCACAGGGTCTTAAAAGCTTCAAGCTACCATCTAGATGCAATAATTGGTCTCTCTCCATCTTGAGAAAAATGAAGAAAACCAAAGATGTATGGAAACAACTAGTCCAAGTTACTAGCGGACCATACGAACCTCACCCCATATAACCTTGAGACCAGACGAATTAGATTGTGCCCAGTTACCACGGTCAACCACTAAGAAAGGGTTCAGTAGAGGAGATCCTGGCTAGAGTGGGAGAAAAATGTGGAACAAAACTCAAAAGTATAAAAAAGACCAGGCTTACTGGCCAGATAGAAACTAGTGAAATCCCTGAGACTATGGCTCCTATTCACTATTTGGGCCTGGCATTGATCTCACTGTAATGGCTTCCAGCTAAACAATAAACAGGCATATAAGGTGAATATTTACATCAGGTAGGTATACTTCTTAGAACAATCAATTATAAGATCAAAAGGACATTAGTTGCACAGACAAATAGCTCAGAGGGCAGGAATGTATATGAAAGAAGACACAGGGAAAAGGTGGGGAAGGAAGAACAGGGAGGAAGTGGGAAAGAAGCTGTTACATTGTGGGGAATTGCAATCAATGTCGTAAAACAAAATGTGTATGAACTGTTGTGTGGAAAACTGATTTGCTCTGTAGACTTTCACCCAAATCACAATTAAAAAAAAAAAAAAAAGGAAATAAATGATATACATGCTGTTGTTGTCGTTAGGTGCTGTTGAGTCATTTCCAACTCATAGCGACCCCAGGTACAGCAGAACAAAACACTGCTCAATCCCGCGCCAGCTCCATGATCCCTGCTATACTTGAGCCCATCATTGCAACCATTGTGTCAATCCATGTCATTGAAGGCCTCCCTCTCTTTCGTTGACCCTCCACCCTACCAAGCATGACATCCTTCTCCAGGGAATGGTTCCTTCTGACAACATGACCAAAATAATTGAGACGAAGTCTGGCCATTCTCACTTCCAAGGAACTTTTCGGGTGCACTTCCTCCAGGACAGATCTGTTAGTTCTTTTAGCAGTCCACGGTACTTTCAGCATTCTTCGCCAGCACCACAACTCAAAAGCATGGACTCTTCTTTGGTCTTCTTTATTCATTGTCCAGCTCTCACATGCATACCAGGCGATTAGAAATATCATGGCTTGTGTCAGGTGCACCTTAGTCCTCAAGGAGACATCCTTGCTCCTCAAACCTTGAAACAGTTCCTTTGCAGTTGACCTTCCCAATGCTACACGTCGTCTAATGTCCTGACTACTGCTTCCATTGGCATCGACTGTAGAACCAAGCAATGTGAATTCTTTGACAACCTCAATCTTCTCTCCATTTATTGTGATGCTGCTCATTGGTCCGGTTGTGAGGATTTTTGTTTTCTTTTTATTGAGATGTAATCCATACTGCAGACTGTATTCTTCAACCTTCATCAGTAAGTGCCTCAAGTCATCCTCACTTTCAGCAAGCATAGTTGTATGGTCTGCATATCTCAGGCTGTTAATGATTCTTCCTCCAATCCTGATGCCACATTTTTCTTCATATAGTCCAGCTTCTCGGATTATCTGCTCAGCATATAGATTGAATAAGTGTGGGGAAAGGATATGACCCTGACTCACTCCCTTCTTGATTTTAAACCATGTAGTGTCCCCTTGTTCCGTTCGAATGACAGCCTCTGGTTAAGGTACAGGTTCCTCATGAGTACAATCAAGTGTTCAGGAATTCCCATTCTTCTCAATGTTATCCATAATTTATCATGATCCACATGATCAAATGCCTTTGCATAGTCAATAAAACACAAGTAAATATCTTTCTGGTATTCTTTGCCTTGAGCCAAGATCCATCTGACAACAGCTATGATATCCCTTGTTCCACGTCCTCTTTTGAATCCAACTTGCACCTCTACCAAGCATGACATCCTTCTCCAGGGAATGGTCCCTTCTGACAACATGACCAAAATAGGTGAGACTAAGTTTGGCCATTCTGCTTCCATTGACATCAACTGTAGAACCAAGCAACATGAATTCTTTGACAACCTCAATCTTCTCTCCATTTATTATGATGCTGCTCTTTGAATGATAATAATAGGAGAGTAATTTAAGATTCGTTTTTGGATTTTCTAAAGCTCAAGAAAAATTGGCAAAGTATCAGAGCAAGCATTTTACAAAAGAGGAAACCCAAATATCCCAAACAATATGAAAAGATTCTTAGAAATCTTAATATTTAGATAACTGTGAAGTAAAACAGTAATGATAGATAAATTCCCACTCATCTGATTGACAAATGTCTAAAAGTCTGGTGTTACCAAATGTGAATGAAGATAAGGGGCAAAGAAACTCACAAATAGTCCTAATGGATGTGAGTTACTGTAACCTTTCAGAGGGTCTTTTGGCATCATCTGGTAAAGTTACAGATATGCATATTATATACTCAGCACTTCCACTTCCTAGGATGATCTGGAATATACACACAAAAAAAAGTTTATCCAAGGACAATCTTGTACAGCATTGCATGTAATAAGAAAAACTGGAAACAACTATGTATTCAGTTATAGTGGTATGGGAAAAAATAAATTGTCATGTCTTCAAAAATCTGATATATAATATTTAAATGAAAAACTATATCTACATATAAAGAGCTCTGGTGGCGTAGGGGCTAAAGCATTTGTTTGCTAACCAGAACGTCTGTGGTTCCAACTCACCAGCTGCTCCATGAATCTATTTCCATAAAGATTTACATCCCTGGAAACCCAGTGGGGACTACTATGAGTCAAAACTGACTTGATGGCAGTGGGTTTTGTTTGTTGGTTTGTTTGTTTTTGTCTGTATATATCTAACTTAATAAATCTTGAAAAAATACATGAACAAAAAGTTGTGATAGGCTACTTAACATATATAATTTATATGGAGCTCTTAAAAATCATATAAACAGTGTGACATATTATGGGTATCACAGATTATGTAATAAAATTCTATGATCATAGAGAAGAAGAGTACATGGCAACTTCTGGGTGATAGTGTTCTCTGTGGTGGGAAGACAAATGGGTTGCATGGGATGGAGGGTGTTTTAAAACAGAGCTCTGGTAGCATAGTGGCTAAAGCACTTGACTGCTAACCAGAATGCTGGCGGTTCAAACCCACCAGCCACTCCTCGAAAGGAAGGTTGGGCAATCCTACTTCCGTAGTGATACAGCCTCAGAAACCTAAGGAGGGGTCGCTATGAGTCGGGGCCAACTCGACGGCACATAACAACAACAACAACCATAAAAATTTTAAAGCCAAAAAATGTATATACCCTTGAGGTATCAGCTAGAGAGCACATCTTAGAATATATCCAAGAAAAACCAAAGTAATATCTAGCAGAGTATAGAGCATAACCATAGCTTACGTAAAATCTGTGTCTTAAGAACAATGTTAGTCCTTAGTGCTCAAGTATGGTCATGTCTATCATAAGAATTTCTCATTTTTTTCACCCTATATCTTTTTTCTTTGACTGTTTTTTCCTTAAATTTCCTCTAGTGGTTCTTAGAGAGTAATTTCTCCCTGGGTGGAGTATAGTGATCTGTTGTTGTTGTTAGGTGCTGTCGAATCATCTTCAACTCATAGCAACACTATGTACAGCAAAACAAAACACTGCCCAGTCCTGTATCAGCCTCACCATTCCTACTATACTTGGGCACATTGCTGCAGCCACTTTGTCAATCCATCTTGTTGAGGGCCTTCCCCTTTTTCATTGACCCTCCACTTTATCAAGCATGACATCCTTCTCCAGGGAATGGTCCCTTCTGACAACATGACCAAAGTAGATGAAACGAAGTCTGGCCATTCTCACTTCCAAGGAGCATTCTGGCTGCACTTCCTCCAGGGCAGATTTGTTGTTTTAGCAGTCCACAGTACATTCAGCATTCTTCGCCCCACAACTCAAAAGCATAGACTCTTCTTTGGTCTTCTGTATTTATTGTCCAGCTCTCACATGCATATGAGGCCATTTAAAACACCATGACTTGGGTCAGGCGCATCTAATTCTTCAAGGAGACATCTTGGCTCTTCAGCACCTGAAAGAGGTCTTTTGCCTAGTGATCTACTTCTGAAAAATTAACCATTAAAAGCTCTATGGAGCATAGTTCTCATCTGACAAGATGCAGTTACCATGTGTTAACTTGGTGGCAACTGGAAGAGGAGGAAAGTAATATAAAAGTCAGGACAGTTTTAAAATGTTAAGTATTTAGCACCCCTACCCACCAGCCACTCCTCGGAAGGAAGGTTGGGCAATCCTACTTCCGTAGTGATACTGCCTCGGAAACCCAAGGAGGGGTCGCTATGAGTCAGGGCTGACTCGACGGCACATAACAACAACAACAACAACATGTCAAGTATTGGGAGCTCTTGCAGAGTAGTGCATAAGGTACTTGACTGCTAACCAGAAGGCTGGCAGTTCAAATCCACAAGCCACTCCGCCAAAGGAAGGTTAGGCAATCTACTTCTGTAGTGATACTGCCTCAAAAACCCAAGGAGGGGTCGCTATGAGTTGGGTCTGACTCAATGACACATACTAACAACAACAATAACAACAACGATGCCAAATATTTACCAGATGAGGTAGCTCAGAGGGTAGTCTTAGATATTATTAAAATCAATTTACTTATTATTTTAGCATTCATAAAACCCTTATATGATAGATATTGTGTAGTCCCATTTTACATGTGGGAAAACAGAGACTCAGAGATTGAGAAAGATCTTCAAGGTTAAGTGTCTAATCAGAGGCAGAGCTAGCAGGGATTTAAAACTAGGTCTGTCTGACTGTTAAAGGGCTCCAAGACTTTTCCTACCCTCAGACTCTCTCTGTATTTGGCAATCTTTCCGGGTGGCTGTGTCTTCTCGTTGGGTTCATAAACCACATGGTAGACTAGCCAGGGGCTACTTATTACTGGAAGCATTTGTATGGCACTTCATGTTTGCAATGTGTTTTACAATTGTTTTTATTACTTATTCCTATTTTATAGCTGGTCTCAGTTTGTGGAATGCTTTCTGCAATAACAGTTGTAAAGAAAAACAAACAAACAAGGAAACTGTCTCTGTTTTGCTGAGTAGGGTCAATCAGAATAGTCACATGAACATCAGCTTTATTGGAAGAAAATTGTCAGGCACAATTCTGTTTTTTGCAGATCCACAGATGACTGGAACATTTCAATTCTCAGTAGACTAATCCTTAATACTTTGACTATTTGAAATAGAGAACCCACAATACTATCTTCAGGTGGCTCAGTCACTTTTTACCAAATGTTAGAGCAGACCAAGGGACTTAGATCATTTTCAGTCCTTCTAACAAGGGACTTGTGTTTGTTATAAAATGCTTTAATGATTACTCTGGTCTTGCCTGGCATGGTGAGGGTCCATATAATATAAGTTGCCTGAGATTTTTTTTTTTTTCTCCCTTAACAGCATTACAGTCCTAGTTCTGTCTTCACAGAGATAAGAATGAAGGAAGGCATGGGATCACTCTGAGGATATTGTCTTTAAGTGGGTGTCAGGAAAAATAATAGAATAAAACTTTGTCCTTCTGAGAGGACAAAGAGATCAATATGCTCTGGCAGTTGCCAGAGTCTGGTCCACAGTCATGTTTGGGTTTCCTTTGGGAGAAAATTCAGAGATTTTCCTATTTTTCAAGGTAGAGAGATGGAGGAGGATAGTGGGGTGTTCTTTCTCTGTTTCCTTCAATGTGATCAATTTGCTCATCTCCTGCATCATTATTTACTTAAATCTTTACCATTTTTTCCAATGACTACAGTTTGGGTAGGAGTCCTGGTGATGCAGTTGTTAAGTTCTTGTCTCCTAAGGGAAAGGTCAAAGATTCCAAATCTTCAGTCACTCTGTGAGAGAAAGATAGGGCTGATAGTTATCATATAGATTACAGCCTTGGAAACTCTATGGGGCAGTTCTACTCTGTTTTATAGGGTCACTGTGAGTCAGAATCAACTTGATGGCAATGAATTTGTTTGGTTTTATTTTGTTTTTATATATAATGTGGCATTTAATTTACATTTAATTTAATAGCAGAAATCTCTATTTTGCTCTTTTATCTCCTCTTGGAATTTGTCTATACCACTGGTTTTTTGGAGGCAGAGACCATGATTTTGTTTGAAGATGCAGCCAGAATGGCAAAAACACAAACCACTGGCAACATCAAATGTTGGTGAAGATTTGGAGCAGTAAGAACTCCCACTCACTGATGACGAAATGCAAAATGGCACTGCCACTTTGGAAGAAAGTTTGCAAGTTTCCTACAAAGCTAAGCATTGACTTATCATATGATCCAGCAACCACTCTCCTAGGTATTTACCCAAATAAATTGAAAACTTTTGTCCGCACAAAAACTGCACGTGAATACTTACTCATCATTGCTAAAAATTGTAAGTAACCAAGATGTCCATCAATAGGTGAATGGGTAACAAAACTATGGTACATCCACACCATGGAACACTATTTAGTGATAAAATGAAATGAGCTATCAAGCCATGAAAACTTATGGAAAAAAAATAAATACATATTTCTAAGTGAAAGGCACCAGTCCAAAAATGTGCATACTATGTGATTCCAACTATATGATTTTGAAAAGACAAAGTTATAGAGACAAAAAAAAAAAATCAGTAGTTGCCAAGGGGGAAGGCAGTAGGGATGAATTAAGTGCAGCATAGGGCATTTTTAGGTCAGAGAGACTATTCTGCAAGATATTGTAATGATGGAGACATGGTATTATGTATTTGTAAAAATCCACAGGACTGTACAACACAAATGAATCCTAATTTAAACTATAGATTTAATAAATAATAATATATCAATATTTATTCATCAGTTGTAACAAATGTTCCATACAATGGAAGTTATTAATAATAGGAAAAACTTAGGGCAGGGGTTGGGGAAATAGAGACATATAGGGACATATAGGGACTCTCTGTACTCTGTGTAATTTTTCTATAAACCTAGAATCACTCTTTAAAAATATTCCATTGAGGTGATTCTCCGGAAGTTAGGATACAGGTCACACAGTGGCCACTGTGTGTATCACTGGGTTATGATGTTGTTTTAATTAGCATTTTTCTTATATTTATATTAATAATTACTTTGCACATAAATGTAATCTTTTTATTATTTATTGTCATACTTTTCAATGCTCAAATTTATTAATCATAATCTCAACCCTTTTGTGTAATCTGATAACATGACATGCCCTGGGAAATTTCTCAACAACTCTTCAGCTGAAAAAAATTTAGAACCTAAAAAAGTAACTCATTTACTAATGTTGGCTAGGTTTTTTTGAAGAGTATATGCAAGTTGAGGAGGAATTGAGGGAGAATCTGAAAGCACATGTGAGCACAGAGAAATACAATTTGTTTTCTATGCTAACAGAGAAGAGCTCTGGGGGGAATTGATAACAAAATGAGGATATTACACCCTGAGTTTTTATTCCCTTGTCTTAAATCAGATGCTGTAATGGTGCTGTAAAGAGTCCCCCAGCTGTGCAAACAGTTTACCACTCTGTTAACTAAAAGGCTGATAGTTGGAACTCACTTAGTGGTGCCTTGGAAGAAAGGCCAAGGGATCTACTTCCAGAAGTTCACATCCTTAAAAACTATGGAGCACAATTCTACTCTGTACACACAATGTCACCATGAGTTGGAATCAACTGGATGGCAACTGGTTTGGCTTTTATTTTTATTTTTTTTTAAATTTTTCTAATGGGACTAGAATGGCAGTCTCCAAAATGATCCTGGGTCCAAGAAGACAATTTCAAAGATGTTTCTCTTTCCCTAACATGCAACTCCTTGAAAAAGTCCATCTCTTCAGTGGGAATGAATGCTTCCTTCTTCTATTTTCCCTTCCCCTATTAAGCCTCTATGACAGCATTTCTCCTATTGATCTGACTTGTGTTAGTATTCTCTCACAGTAGATTGCAGTGGACAAGAACTTTGCTTCATCTTGTTTGTAGAGCTGAAAGATACTCAATTTATGAGAGTTAAGGGATTGATTATTGATAACATCAATATGGGACAATGACTTTTACTATTGGGGTGTTTTCTTTTATTTGTTATTGAAATTAGTTAAATGATCCTTGAGAACAGGTGAGAGTCATTTATTTTCTGCTGCTCACTATGCGAACTCACTAAATGCTTTAATCTCTTCCTTCTCTCTCATTGATACTTCTGAAAAATCAGTTATCATAATGGGGTACAGAGTATCAGTCATAGCACTAGGAAAATTTGTCTCTAGTTTTCATTCTTCCATTAAGGAGCTGTGTAATTTTGGACAATCACTTCCCCTCTCCAGGCCCAGGTCTTCTTGTTAGCAACTAAATTAAGTATATAAGTAAGCCATTGCTTTTAATTTTTGGAGACACAAACTCATTTGAGAATTATTTATAGAAACTCTCCCTTTAAAAATAAATAAGCAAAACTAAATAGAAACGTGCTACTGCTCTTAGCCTAGAAGGTCCTGTTAATACCTTTCAGTTCTTACAACTATTGTCATGTCAGCTACTAGTCACTGTGCTAATTGCATTTCATATATAAAATCATATACTGTTCAAAATACACCTAGAAATTAAGTGTCATTGTTTATTTATTTATGTATTTTAACTATGTCTCCTTTGAAGATGTGAAAAACCTCAGGCAAGTTAAGTAACTAGTCCAGAGTTACCAGCTAGTTATGGACAGAATTGAACCCCACCAATTGTGTATACCTGCAACCTTCTGTATCCACTATAGTGTACTAGATATGTTGGGGGCTAGGAGCATAAGGTTAAGGCCCAGGAAATCGTACCAAATTACATATTAAGTTACAAAAGAGAACACAATGTAAACACTCCATTATCTATTTTAGTAATTTCAGTAAAACTTAGGCTGGTTGGATGGCATTAGTACTTGGTTTGCTTCTATACATCTTCCATCATTGAGCCAACATCTGACAGCCAGATTACCCAGAGTTTGCTGGATACTTCAAATAGCATTTTCAGGGATGTTTTCCTAAATTGATAATATAGATTGATGGATTTTCATGACATAAACAAGGAACAAAAAGAGAATGGAATAAATGAAATAAAAATAGTCATCCTTCCCAGCATTTTTCCTGCCGAGATTCACTCTGGATTGCATTTATGTAATCACATATTTTAGAGCAATTTAAAATCAAAACAGCAATACATTTCCTGAGTAATCTCATCAAATGAGAGACAAGCAGGATCATAAAAGGAAGGTTTTGACCCCTCTAGTGAACCAAAATCTTTGTTTGACTTTTCACTCAATTTTATGTTTCTTTTTGAAAAGTTACTAAAACTTGTGATAACTAAAACATTTCCAGATGTCTGAATTCTTTTCTATTTGCATGTTTCTCTACCAGGGACGGAAGGAGTACAGACAGTGGCCAAAGAGAGAGGTAACTGTGGGAGGTTCCTTTCTGTGGAGTGGGCTGAGTAGACAAGGACGGTTCCCTTCTATTCTTGTTTCCAATATTTGTCCCCAAGGAACTGTTTTGTTGCTTCTGCTTTTTTTTTTTTTTTTTTTTTAATTTACCGACATTCATAGCCTGATATATCCTAAATTATGGTGACCTAAGATTTATGGCAGGAGCTCTGGTAGTATAGTGTCTAAGACACTTGACTGCTAACCAGAAGGCTGATGGTTCAAACCCACCAGTCACTACTCGGAAGGAAGATGGGGCAATCTACTTTCGTAGTGATACTGCCTTGGAAACCCAAGGAGAGGTCGCTATGGGTCGGGTCCGACTCGACTGCTCATAACCACCACAACAACAAGATTTATGGCAGCTGAGAATATTCCCTGGAGACCTGAGCTTAGAGGCTAGATCTTATTAAATCAGTGGTTTGGATTCCTAAACTACCATTATACCCTTTCCTTTTCCCCTTTGCTCATTTGCTTCCTGCCACCTCACACTGTAAACTCCCAATTAATTGCATGCAGAATCCTGGAAGATCATCAAATTTGAAGTTAGGATGTTGTTGTTGTTGTT
>NW_006921664.1:8681844-8708483 GCF_000298275.1 Orycteropus afer afer | reverse complement strand
GGCCCTGACTCATAGCGACCCCTCCTTGGGTTTCCAAGGCAGTATCACTACGGAAGTAGGATTGCCCAACCTTCCTTCCGAGGAGTGGTTGGTGGGTTTGAACCACCAGCCGTCTGGTTAGCAGGCAAGTGTCTTAGCCACTATACTACCAGAGCTCCCGAAGTTAGGATACACAAAGCTAAAACATAATGACAAACAGATTACTGGATGAGTGTTCAATTACCAACAGCAGCTAAAGTCTGAAAAATGGGTATTCAATCAATGGCTACTATATCAATCTGTGTTGTCAGAGAAACAAAACCAAAAGAATCTTGATACACAGATAGATGATAGAAAGATGACAGATAGATAGATAGATACATGATAGATAGATAGAAAGATAGATATATAGACAGACAGACAGATAGACAGATATTTTAAGAATTTGGCTTGTGCTTGTGGGGGCTGGCAAGACTCAAATCTGTAAGGCAAATTAGCAGGCTAGAATCTCAGGCAATATTTCTATTCTCTAGTCTTATGGCAGAATTTCCCCTTCTCTGGGTGTCTTAGTGACCTTGAACTGCTATAACAGAAATAACACAAGTGGATGACTCTAACAAACAGAAGTTTATTCTCTCAGAGTTTAGGAGGCCAAAAGTCCGAATTCAGATAGCTGGCTTTAGGGGAAGGCTTCTTCTCTTTATTAGCAGTGGAGGAAGGTCGTTGTCTCTTGTCAACATCAGTGGGCCCTGGATTTCTTGGATCTCCATGTGTTCTGACATCAATATTCCCCTGGTCTAGGTGGTTTTCAGTGCAGGGATCCTGGGTCCAAAAGGACATGCTCTGCTCCTGGCTCTACTTTCCTGGTGGTGGTGAAGTCCCTTCTCTCTTTGCTTGCTTCTTTCTCCTTTTATATCTTGTAAGACAAAAGGTGATGCAGGCCACTCCCCAGGGAAATTCCCCTTACATGGGATCAAGGCTGTGACCTGAGTCAGGATTTTGTATCCCAACATAATCCTGCTTCATTAACACATAGAGGTCAGGACTTACAACACATCACAAATAGAGGATGCATTTTTATATGTATTTTTTTTTAATCTGCATTCAAAAAAAGTACTTAAAAGACAAGTATATCAGTATTTGCTGCTGAAGTTACAAAAATGGATAAGAAACTACCCTGGATCACTGAAGTTTCACAATTCAGTAAGGTATGTAGGCAACTTAAACATGATCATGTTCTCCATGTGATATTTGTTACAATAAAGTTTTGAAAAGAATACAATATGAACACAGAAAACACCTCACATAGTCTAAAAAGAAACAATGGGGAGAATACATAACATAAAATATTGTATCATTTAAAATGAGATATACCAAGATGTACTCATGTCTATTCTGGAGTCATTTTCACAATTCTGTCAGCAGACCTAAAAGAAAACTTCGATAAATATTTATAAACAGACCTTAAAATGGAAAAGATTCAATTGAAAATCACTTTATTAATTCAATTAACTAAATTGATAGTAATTTATTAATTAGGAGCTCTGGTAGCGTAGTGCCTAAATCACTTGACTGCTAACTGGAAGGCTGGTGGCTCAAACCCACCAGCCGCTTCTCAGAAGGAAGATGAGGTAATCTACTTCTGTAGTGATACTGCCTCAGAAGCCCAAGGAGGGGTTGCTATGAGTCGGGTCAGACTCGATGGCAAATAACAACAACAACAACAATTTATTAATTGGGAGCTCTGGTGGTGTAGTGCCTAAGGCACTTGACTGCTAACCAGAAGGTTGGCGGTTCAAACCTACCAGCCACTTCTTGGGAAGAAGGTTGGGCAATCTACTTCCGTAGAGATACTGCCTCAGAAACCCAAGGTGGGGTCTCTATGAGTCAGACATGACTCGATGGCACATAACAACAACAATTTATTAATTATGGGGTATTCCAAGCACAATTCTAGAAGGACATTGGGGAGGGTACTTGCAAGCTAATGTTAAGTTTAATCTAGGAGAATAAAGTCTAAGAATAGTTGAAAACAAAGAGGAGAAAAGGCTGTTAGTACCTACCAGGTATTAATGTTGTTGTTATGTGCCGTCAAGTCAGCCCTGACTCATAGCGACCCCTCCTTGGGTTTCCGAGGCAGTATCACTACGGAAGTAGGATTGCCCAACCTTCCTTCCGAGGAGTGGCTGGTGGGTTTGAACCGCCAGCCTTCTGGTGAGCAGTCAAGTGCTTTAGGCACTATGCTACCAGAGCTCCTATACATTCAAATATCAGATAATAATAAAAGCTGTGATGTTGACAATGGTGCATAGAGATAGATCAGAGGACCAAGTAGACTGAAGCTGGTAAAATACTCTCAGGAGTTCTCTCCCAACTTTGTATTCAGATACATTCCATGGTTATTTCCCTTGATGAAATTTCAAATAGATCTCCATTTTCTGATTGCCAATCATATTTCAGACATTAAGAAGCCTCTGGTGCTGCATCTCTATTAAAATATCTGTTTCACATCCAGTTAGCTCTTCTCCTTCTTTCATACAATTCAGGTCTGACAAACTCAGGTGCTAGATCTCACATAACTCAGGAAACTCACTCTGGCATCTATAGTGCAGAGAAATATTCACAGAGTTCTACAGGGGCCTTCTCTATGTACTTTGTTAAAGCTTTGTTGGCACCTGCATCCTGGATGTCTATCCTAGGTAATGGTTGTGTAAATGTGATGAAGCAGCAGAAATGAATGAAGTAGAAAATACCTACAACAAATGTAAAAATATAGGAGTGACTGAAAAAGTAAGAGATTGAGAGGTACAGACAATGCCATTTATGCACATTAACAATGTTGTTGTGGTTGTCAGTTGCCATTAATCTGGATTTAACTCATTTCTACACTATGTGTAACAGAACAAAATGTTGCCTGGTCTTGCACCATCTTCATGATCATTGACATGTTTAAGTCAATTGTTGCGGCTATTATGTCAATCTATTTAATTGAGGGTTTCCCTGTTTTTTATTGGTCTTCCACTTCATCAAAAATGATGCCTTTTAGGGAATACTGTTAGATAGATAGAGATAAGTTTTGATTTGGGTGAAGAGAAGGGCAATGTACCAAATGTGAGTGATTAATATAGTGGCATTGAGGAAAAGAAAGACATAGAGAGGTACATGGGAAGTACAGACAACAAGGATGAACCTTTTTGCACATATAGTATGGCGTGGTCAGTGAAGGCAATCAAGGGTATATGGGTAGATGGATGGGTGGACAGGATGAACTATTAGGTGTGTCTATGAAGTGGGGAGCGTACCCAAGAACATGTGTGGGGTTGGCAGACAATGGTCCTATAACTTTATGTGTATGATCTGAATTCCCAGGAGTATAGTGGAGCTGACAAGGGAAAAGGTTGTAATCACTGCTTGGCCACAGCCAGCTTCCCAGAGAGACCGAATAGTTGAACTGTGGGCTTGGGACTATAGTCGCAGAGGACATCAAGCTCAATTGGCATAACATACTACACAAAACATTGTTCCACCTCCTGCTGTGGAGAGTAGCAACTGGGATCGTAAAATCCTGAAAATCTTAAAAGCTTGCAAGCTGCCATCTAGATGCAACGATGGGTCTCTTCTCATCCAGAGCCAAGAAGAATGAAGAAAACCAAAAATTCATGAAAGCAAGTAGTCCTAGCGATTGGTACACCATCTGATCTGCAGCCTATATGATAATGAGACCAGAAAAACTAGATGGTGCCTGGCTACTACTGTCAACCACTTGGAAGAGGATCTATGTAGGAGATCCTGGATAGACAGGGAGAACAATGTGGAACAAAACTCAAAATCATTTGGAAAAAACAAAAAGGGGGCAACCAGGTTTGCTGCCCCAATAGGGCCTGGTGGAACCACTGAGACTATGGCCCCTAGCTGCCCTTCAGGTCTGGAATTGAACACAGCCTGTGGCTTCCAGCCAAACAAAAAACAGGCATATGAGTTGAACATTTACCTGAGGTAGATACACTCCTTGGAGAGAATAAGCATGGGAAAAGGTCTGCTTATGCACAGGGAGACAGCTCAGGGGACAGGAATGCATGGAGGGATGGACACAGGGAAGAGGTAACTATCAAGAGAAAGTAGAAGGGAGATGTTGCATTGTGGTAAATTGTGGTCAGTGTCATTAAACAAAGTTTATGTGAACTTCTGTATGGAAAGTGTATTTGCTCTGTAAATTTTCACCCAAATCAAAATGAAAATAATAATAATAAATTTCAGTATTTTAAAAATTAAAAAAATAGTTCAGGATGTTGGATGCATAATTATTTAAATATGAAATAAAATTTTAAAAGTTTGAAAAAAAAATTATGCCTTTCTAGCAATAAATCTTTCCTAATGACAGATCCAAAGCAAGTGAGTCAGTCTCACCACCCTTGCTTCTAAGGAGATTTCTGGTTGCATTGCTTCTAAAATTGATTTGTCCATTCTTCTGGCAGTCCCCATTGTGTTTAACATTCTTTCCCAACCTGAAATTCAAATGCATCAATTATTTTTCTGTCCTCCTTTTCAATTGTCCAGCTTTTGTGTATATGTGAGGTGATTGAGAAGATCATGGCTTGGCTCAGATGCATCTTAGTCCTCCAATTGACATCTTTATAATAAATATGTGAAAAAGAATGCCATAAAGTTTTTCAAGAATACACATATGTTTAAGTTCTTAAACATATGTGCCAGAGAGGGTGCCTAAGCAGGGATCTGTGAATGGTGCAATGAAAGTGGCTAGGGACTACAGAAAAAAAGCGGGGGAAAAAAAAAAGGGTCTTGCATAGACATAAAGTAAGGAATATGATGAACTCCACTCTGTAACAACACATGGGGAGCCTGGCTTGAAACAGAGAAACAAAAAGAGAAAAATGGCTATGGGAGGAGGAAAAAGGCAGAGGGAACAGTGAGTGTATAGTCACAGTGGCTACCACAGAATTCTAGGCATGATGTACTGATGTCTAGAATAAAGTCCATTGGTATTTGAGGTGAAAAGGCAGAGTCAGTGTTCTGGTTACCTAGTGCCACTCTGATAGGAATATACCACAAATTGGATGACGTTAACAAACTGGAGTTTATTCTCTTACAGTTTAGAGGCTTTAAGTCCAAGTTCAAAGTGCCAGGTTCTAGGGGCTGGGTGAAAGCCCCTCAAACTTGGAGTCCAGCTCTGCCTTCTGCTCCTAGCCCACTGGAGCTAGAGGTTTTCTTCACTCAGACAGCTGCTAGCTGCTGAGGCTGACAAACCCAAGGTTGACAAGTCAAAAGGTACAGTCCTGATGTTACCAAACCACATGGCAGGCCATTAATTAAAGTCCACTGTAAGTCCAAGGTCGGCAGAGCATGGCAGGCTGCTGAACAACAACACAGCTACATGCAGGGTCCAAGCATGCTATAAGCTAGAGACCATTCCCCAAGGCTTCTGCTTATATATAGGAAGCAGACCACATTTCCTAGGGCAGCTACTCAGCTGCTCACAGTAGATTCCACCACGGAGTTGATTACCAGTCTCATCATGTAGAATACTACATCCAGCTGCCTAGCCATTCAACCAGGCCCAGCCAAGTTGACACACAAACTGAACTATCACAGTCAGAAGTGTATATGTGCCCATGATACTGCTCCTTCTGTCCTGGCACAGGCATTAGTCTGGTGAGAAGAAACATCTCTTTGTATATAGACTCATATTGTCAGGACAAAGCAGTTGTGGAAGAGTGTAAACACCACCATGGCTTCAAATTAACCTTGTCTAGTCTGCAAATGATCACCTGTCATGGGCCATTATCAAAATAGGTCATTGGGTCTTGCTAAAGTGGCAGGGAGGCCACATCTTCTGACCTTCCCTAACCCCACAAGAGGAAGAGAGAATCACCATCAGCAGACCCAAGGCCTATTCCTGCAAGGCCAGACATGCTGCCTCTTTCCGGCCCTTTTACCAAATCCTGATACCAACCACTCCTCCTGCAGCACCCACCACCTCTCTGCTGGGTTTGATAATTTGCTGCAGTGGTCACACAGAACTCACAGATTATGAGGTTTATTAGGGAAGCACCAGGCTACAATTCAAGTTCAGGAACAACACTCAGTCTCTCTCAGCATGTCATCTCTCAGCCAATAGTCTCTTGGTCTTTCTTCCAGCACTGCATATCTCTTGGTGCCTCTCTCTCAGCAATGTGTGTCTCTCAGAAGCATATTTCTCTCAGCAGCACGTCTTTCTCAGCCAGCAGTCAGAGAGATTCCTGCCTCTAGGAGGACTCCTTTTTGAGGCCAAACCAACCAATCTCAACATCACAATTCTAGACACCTGAGAGAGAGTGAACTTCCAAGAAAATTACTTTGTGCTGCTCCCAACAGAAATACCCGAAGTGGATGATTTTAACAATCAGGAGCTACTCAGTTTCTCACAGCATATTCCACCATGGAATTTACAAAGACTTATGGCTAGAAAAGCCGTACCAGATAATTTACTACACTGCAGGTCTCAAACCTTCAAATCAAGGACATTTAGGAAGCATATTTGATAATACCAAATTCCCAGAGGTTCTGATTTGGTGGTTGTGGAATAGAGCCCAGGCCAGAGATATTCTATACAGCTCCATAAGACTTTAATACTCTGGTCACTTATGGAAATATATACACATACACAGGTTTTTGTTGTTAGCTGCTGTTGAATGAGCTCCAACAGAACAAATCTCTTCCTGGTCATGTACCTTCTTCACAATGGTTGGTATGGTTAAGTCCATTGTTACAGACATTGTGTGTTTTGAATGTCTTCTAACCTAGGGGACTCATTTTGCAGTACTGTACTGGAAAATGTTCTGTTGTTACCCATAGGGATTTTGTTGGCTAATTTTCAGAAGTAAAGCCCCAGGTCTTACTAGTCTGTGTTAGTCTGGAAACTCCACTGAAACCTGTGTACCATGGGTGACTCTGCTAGTATTTGAAACACAGGTAGTATTCCGGAATCATAGCAACACACAAACCACCACAGCAAAAAAAGTAACAATTGGGTGATGGGATACACAGGCAATTTATATTATATATATATATATATAAGCTTGGGTGGCATAGTGCCTAAGGCATTTGACTACTAACCAGAAGGCTGCAGGTTCAAACCCACTAGCCACTCCTTGGAAGGAAGATCTACTTCCATGGTGATACTGCTTCAGAAACCCAAGGAGGGGTCACTATTAGTCAGATCCAACTCAACAGCAGTGAGTTTTATATATGTACATGTGTGTGTGTTATTTATAGCTCATCTGGTCATCATGTCAAATATTTAGCCCTTAGAAAGCTATCTTTACATATTTTCAAGGACTGAGAATGAACATTCACATTATAATTGCTATGGCCCAGAGAGCTTCTGAAAAGACCTGCACCAATTTCCTTATTTATGCCATAAACATGTCTATCATGTTTATGGCACAAATAAACTGTATGACAAATATATTTAATCTCCATTTTTTCCCCCAGAATGTTTCATGTCATTATTGTTCTTTAGAATACCTTTTAGGAAATATTGGGTCTTATGAGAGTTCTAAAGTGCTTCTTGAAAAACCACTTGATTTTCCAGCCTCATGTCTTGGCCCAATACTCTGTCCTACCAGAAAATGTACAGGCCCCTAAAACTGCCATGTTTCTCTTGCTTCCTACTTTTTTTGGTTAACACTGTCCTCTTACTTTGTGTGTGTGTATGTAGTAAATATATATGTAACACTTTATTTGTCTTTTCAGCATTCTCCACATTTACAATTTAGTGACATTCGTTAGGTTTATCATACTGTTCAACCATCATAATTATCAATTACCAAATTTTCCCATCTCCTTTAACAGAAACTCAGTGTCCCCCAAGCAGTGAGTCCCTTGTTCCCTCCCCTCCTTCCTGTCTCCAATAACCACTAATGAACTTTGATGTCTATACAGTTGCCTATCCTAGCTATTTCATAGAATTGGAATTATATAATATTTGTCCCTTTGTGATGAATTTATTTCATTCAGCATAATGCTTTCAAGATTCATCCATGTTGTAACAAATATTAGGCATGCTATGTCTTTATAGCTCATTTAATATCCCATTATAAGTATGTTTCACTTTTTATCTATCCTTTCATCTGTTGATGACCAGCCTAAGTATGCGTTCACTCTGTCTTTTACTTTGCCTTATCACAACCACCCTCTTTCTTCGTAACCTCACCACCACCATCCTGTACCCTGCCAGATCAATTATCAATTTTTGCACTTCTCTTGAGTGTCCACAAATCATATGCCTTCTTCTTTCATAGCTCCCATCACAAGTATTCTCATGACTACTGTACTTAGAGAAGTTTATGTGATGACAGTTCAATCACAGAAAGTGACAATGAATTTCCAAACAATTTTTCAATTGAATGTGATGGTGCCTACATATGTACATTTGCTAAAAGTATAAAATAAAGAAATAGTTAATAAGGAATGGGTCTTGTCTTAGTTCTAAAATGCTGCTAAACAGAAATACCACAAGTGGATGATTTTAGCAAACTGGAATTTATTCTTTTACAGTTTATGAGGCTACAAGTCCGAATTCATAGTGCCAGCTGTAAGAACTGGGTGAAGGCCCTTTGACCGTTCACTTCAGCTCTGCCTCTTGTTCCAGACCCACTAGAGCTGGAGTCATCTCCTAACTCAGACAGCTGCTGGCTGCTGAGCCTGAAGATCCCAAGACTGGCAGGTGAAATTGCACAATCCCAAGATCAGAAAGCAACACTGCAGGCCACTGGTTCAAGTCCAGGAACTGGAGATGAAGACTCAGCCCAATGCAGGATCCAAAACGTGCCAGAAAGCTAGAGACTTTTTTCAAAACTTCTTCATATGTACTGGAAGCAGACCTCACCCATAAGGGAACTAATTAGCTGCTCACAGCAGATTTCACCATGGAGTTGATTAAACCGCATCCAATCTCATCATAGGGAATAACTACATCCAGCTGCCATAACACTCAAAATTACAGCAAACCCAAGTTGACACACAAAGTTAATGACCACAGGGTTAATCATAAAAGATAAGTTTTTACTGTACTTTTAAAGGAATTGGCTACTGTAGCCTCAAAATGAGAAGCCTGGAATGTGAAGAAGTTCAGTCGTCCAAGAGCCAGGGATCTAGATAGTAATTCACTGTATCTCTGTCACTAACCAACTGAGTGATCTTAGATAAATCATGTTCTATGAGCCATAAATACTCTCTAACATCCTTTCTATTTCAAAATTCAGTGACTCTTCAGTTGCTCTGAGTCAGCAGATACAAGTCATGTGATTTCATGGATCCATTAAAAAAGTGTAGTGAACTAATATTATTATTGTTAGGTGCCGTCAAGTTGATTTCGACTTGTAGCAACACAATGTGACAGAGTAGAACTGCCCCATAAGGTTTCCTAGTCTGTAATTTTTACAGGAGCAGATCACCTGGTCTTTTCTGCCTTAGAGTGTCTGGTGAGTTAAAACCACCAGCCTTTCAGTCAGTAATCAAGTGCTTAACTGCTGTGCTGACATGGGTCCTTAAACTAATATAAGAATAACAATTATACCTTTTGTTGCCAAGCAAGAACATTATAAAAATGACAATCCATTATTATTAATATTTTAATGATAGAGGGAATTTTTATATCCACACCAAAACTAACTTGTTAGCATCAAGTAGATTTCAACTTACAGCAATCCCATGTATGCAGAGTAGAGCGCTGTCCCATAGGGTTTCCAAGATTGTGAACTTTCAGAGGCAGATTGCCAGGCCTGCCTTCTAAAGGACTTCTGAGTGGTTTGAACTGCCAACTTTTTGACTAGTAATCAATAATTTTAGCATTAGTGCCACCCAGGGACTCCCAAAAATTAAGAGAAGCTTATTTTAAAATAAAAGGCAGCTAATAAGTTATATTTACTATTCAGCTATGTGAGTAAATAGTGATGCAACTCATTATGCAATAATTCTATTTTTTCTAAGCTTATTAAAGATCAGTGAGCATATTGTTGTAGTCCAGAAAGGATAGGTGATTGGGAGGTGACAGTGAGGATGAGAGTCGGAGGATAATCCCAGAGCAAACAGTTAAGGTCCAGGAAAAAGGGATGAGTTACTTTTCAGGACCTCTGTAAGAAATTGGGGGTCTCTTTCATCTAAATGCACTCATAAGGTAACTTGGAAGAATCTTCTAAACATTATAATGAAACTAAGAAAACACTTTTCCTATCTTTAAGCTTTCCCTAAGAGTTTAATGATATTTATTTACAGA
This sequence comes from Orycteropus afer afer, assembly GCF_000298275.1. Classification (NCBI taxonomy): domain Eukaryota; kingdom Metazoa; phylum Chordata; class Mammalia; order Tubulidentata; family Orycteropodidae; genus Orycteropus; species Orycteropus afer. Next base: position 8,698,228 of record NW_006921664.1, on the reverse strand, counting down.
ATCTTTAGGTAACATTTTACAGTAATTTAGTTCTATTCTAAAAGGCAACACTCTACTGTGGTTCAGGAAGTAATAATGATTTGCATCAATTTAATTGACTCTTTTGAGACTTGGTATCCCTGGCAAACATCTCGTTCAGCTTTGTTCTTGATGGTTAGTGTTACTGTATACATCCCATATGGGAGTTAGAGCAATCTCGTGGGTGGATGAATGAATGAAAAAGCACTCTAACTGATCCCATGGGACTGAAATAGTGAAGGAATGAATCACAAGAGAGTTGAAGCATTTGGAAAAGGACCAAATCTAGAGGGTGAATCTTCGAATTCTTTGATTCCCACAAAATTTTAAGGCACTTGGCTTTTCCTTGAGAATTATGATACATTTGGTGAAGATTAGAAAGATGATATACATAAAATACTTTTCTTGATTTGAGGGGTTGAGGGGCTAACTTGATTTTGAGCTTGTTTACTGTGAGAAAATGATAGCTTCCTGTTTTTGACAAAGGAGTAACATCAAAAAAGGTTTATAAACCAAAATTAAAAGGTTTCTTGGACAGCAAATACACCCACACTATTTTTGTGAATTAGTTCTAAGTGAATCTGAAAACAGAATAAATGTCCCCTGAAAGACACATGGGCTTGGTAACTAATGTGAAAATGGTTTAATAAATGGCAATTTTGTCTAAATACAGGCTTATAAGGAAGACTAGGAATGCTCTCTACTCGACAGCTCTATTTCTTCTGCTTTCAGCCTTCAGGGTAACACAGCATATAAGAACAGACTGTTTCCCCATGACAGTCAAAATTTTAACAAATATCTATGGGGATTCCAGAAACCAAAAAAACCAAACTCACTGCCATAAGTCTGTTCCAACTCATAACAACCCCTCCTTGGTTTTCTGAGGTGGTATATCTACAGAAGTAGATTGTCTAATCTTCCTTCCAAGAAGCTACTGGTGGTTTTGAACTGCCACCCTTCAGTTAGCAGCCAAATGCTTTAGTCACTACACCACCAGAGCTCCTAGCCAAACAATAGACAAGTATATAAGGTGAAATTTATACCAGGTAGGTATACCTTTAGAACAATTAACCATGGGTGATCAGAAAGGCAGTATTTGCACAGGGAGCTTTCTTAGAGGACAGTAATGCATAGGAAAGAAGGACACAGGGAAAAGGTAATCACAGGAAGGAAGTGGGAAGAGAGCTGTTACATTATGGGGATTGCAATCAATGTCATGAAACAAAATATGTATGAACTGTTGTATGGAAAATAAATGTGCTTTGTAAACTTTCACCCAAATCAGAATTAAAATAAATAAACAAATCAGTGCCATTAAATTGGATCTTTAATGTTGAGCAAACTCCTAGGAGATGCAAATGACTAATTCATTCAGCTGCTAACCTAAAGATTTGCAGTCGAGTCCACCCTGTGGTCACAAGTCAAGGAGCTGTGTTCTTATAAGAAAAGGAGAAGAGATACAGAGAAAGCACAGAGAAGAACATCATGGGATGACAGAGGTACAATTGGAATGATACTGCCATGAATCAAGAAATGCCTCGGGCCATCAAAATGTGAGAAAGATAAGAATGGATCTATCCCTAGAAACTTTGTAGAGCTCATGGCCTTGACAGCACCATGAATTTGGACTTTTAGCATCTAGAACTCTTAGCATCTAGAGAGAGTATATTTCTATTGTTTTAAGTCATAATGTCTGTGGGATTTTGTTATAACAGCCCTAGGATTGACCTATCCGTCAGTTTGTCATATTGTGCACTAGCCACTCCTTGGAAGGAAGATGGGGCAATCTACTTCCGTAGTGATACTGCCTCGGAAACCCAAGGAGTGGTCACCATGAGTTGGGTCCGACTCGATGGCACATAACAACAACAACAACATGATGCTGGAATCTATGCCACCAATATTTCAAATGCTAGTAGGGTCACCCATGTCGGACATGTTTCAGTGAAGATTCAAGACTAAGACAGCTGGGAAGAAGGATCTGATAATCTATTTCTGAAAAAAATGGCCAGTGAAAATAGCAGTGGAACATTGTCTGCTATACAACTGATATAGTGACTTCAGTTTGGAAAGTACTTAAATATGACTTGGGAAGAGCTGCTTCCTCAAAATAGAGTCTACCTTAATGATGTCTCACTCAAAGCAAACTCACTGCCATCAAGTCAAATCCAACTCACAGTGACCCCTCCTGGGGTTTCTGAGTCAGTATCAGTATGCAAGTAGATTGCTCAACCTTTCTTCTGAAGAGTGGCTTGTGGGTTTGAACCACCAGGCTTGTGGTTAGCAGTCACATGCTCTAGGCACTATACCACCAGAACTCCTCCTTAATGATGTGGTTAAAGCAAATCTTTCAGGACCTTCACCTGCTGATGTGGCATGATACAAAATGAAAAGAAACAGCTTCAAGCATCCGTTAGTAATTGAAATGTGGAATGTACTAAGTATGACTCTAGGAATTTTGGAAACTGTCAAAAATGGGATAGAATGCATAAAGATTGATATCCTAGGCAGAAATGGACCAGTTTTGGGCATTTTGAATTGGAAAATTATATGGCCTGCTGTGGCAGTAATAAAAAATTGAAGAAGGAAGTCATCATATTCATTGTCAAAAGAACATTTTAAGATCTATCCTGAAGTACAATGCTGTCAGTAATAAGATAATATCCACACAGCTAAAATAATACTCATTATTATGACTATTATTATTTAGGACTCTGAAATTAATCAAACATGTGATCAAGGTGCATTAATAATTACTGGTGATTGGGAGGCAAAAGTTGGAAACAGGAACGAATCATTTGTTGGAAAACTTAGCCTTTGTGATGGAAATGACACCAGAGATCACATGATAGAATTTTGTAAGACTAATGACCATTTTTTCATTGGAAATTCATTTTGTCAACAACATAAATGCTAGCTATACTCATGGACTTTGTTGGATGGAATACATAGGAATCAAATTAACAACATCCGTGGATAGAGATGATGGAAAAGCTAAATATCATCAGTAAGAAAAAGGCAAATGGCTAACTGAAGAACAGAGTATCTATTGCTCTTATGCATGTTCAAGTTGAAGGTGAAGAAAATGAAAATAAGTCCTTGAGAGCTAATGTACAACTCTGAGTATTTCCCACCTAACTTCAGACACCATTTCAACTAAAGATTTAATGCATAAAAGACTAATGACTGAAGAACATAGAAGTTGTGGGATGACATCAACAGCATCATACATGAAGAAAGGAAATGGTCAAATCTGTTTTAAATCTAGAATGCTCCTTAAAAGTGAAGATGGCTAGACCTAGTCTGATGTACTTTGGATAGTCACCAGAAGGGCAAAGTCCCTGGAGAATGACATCATGCTTGGAAAAGTAGAGGATCAGAGAAAAAGAGGATGAATTTCAATGAGATAGATTGACATGGTGGCTACAAAAATGGGCTCAGACATAGGGTCATAAGGATGGAACAGCACTGGGCGTTGTTTCTTTCTGTTGAACATAGGGTTGATACGAGTCAGAACCAACTTGGTAGGACCTAACAACAACAACTGGACACTAATACATAGGCCTTTTGACTGAGGGTCTCAGCTTATGGTTGACTCTTGGCTAAAAGCTGTCTTCAGCAACTAAAGGCCACTTGGAGTTTCTGGAGGCTGCCCAGAGGTTCCTTGCCATGAGGTTTCTCCAACACAGCCATTCACTTCATCAGATCTTCAAGGTGGGTCTCTAGATCCAGTTATTTCAGAGTATAATAGAGCATAACCAAGTCATAGGAGTGATATTCTTTTCTCTTTGCATATTTGGTTGTTTAAAACCAAGTTGCAGGTGTTACTCACACTTAGGAGGAAAGGTGGTATGCAAAGGTGAACGAATGAATGAACAGGAGGTGAGAACAGTGAGGCCACTTTAGGGCCTGTCACAGCATGCTTACTATTTGTTGTGTTCTGTATATGGTTTTTTTTTCCTTGTAAGTAGAGGCTTTGTTTAGGGAGCAGATGTAGCCTATTACTGTAGAGTGGTCGATAGTAAAAGCCCACACCACATGCCAAAGACAAATGGTGTTTCCTTTTTACGTAAGTGGAAGTTGGGATTTCTAGAGGTTAAGTAAATTATGAAAGGTAAGAAAGTCACTAAGAGTTCTGATTTGAACTGGATATGGCTGACTTCTAAGCCTGCCCTTTTAATCACTATCCCCAGAGTATGAGGTTAACTCACCCTATTTCAGATGCCACCATTGTGTCATTATCACATTCTCAAATTTAAGTGGAAGTTCACATTAGTGCTATTTCACTCAATTAAGACAAACTGAGAAATGAGTGGCCTCCTTCAATAGTCCCACATAGCTATGTTCTGAAGCTATAGGTCTGCCATGACTTTGTGTCCAGGTGCCACATTCAAGGGTACAGTTGCTCATCAAGGACCAAGAGAGAGGATATGGAAAGGCAGTGGACATTTGTCATCATTAGTTAAAATGAATTTTGATATACAGGTATTAAGAGTATCAACCTTGTTAATTGCAGGTGATAGCTTATAACTGAACTGTTCTTGTTTTCTACTGCTACATAAAAGATATGACAACAAAGGATTTCACAGAGATTAAATATTCATCTAGCTCCCATGTTCACCCCCTTGTTTTGGGGAAAAAAAGGTTTAACTTGGGAAGTTCTGGATGAATTAAGAATTATATCAGGATAGACTACATCTAGGTATCAAAAGACTCCAAACTTTAAATGACTTGTATAAAAAATGTAGTTCTTGCTTACACTCTATGCTTCTTGAGGTAAATGGGGGCTCTGTGTCTTATCCTTCCTCCAAGGTGCACCCAGCTGATGGAGCAGCCACTATCTGTAATACTCTTGGCCACCTGGCAGAGGGTGTCTGCTGGCAATCCACTGTTCAGTACAGAAGCAACACATGGCATTTATGCCCATGACTCAATAGCCAAAACTAGTAATTTGGCCCCACCCAACTATGAGGGGGCCAGAAGGAAAAATCCTATCTTGGGCCCATGAAGGAGAAAGCTAGGAATGTTCTGTGCATTAATGACTAACACATGTGTTTATTCATGTTGTCTGTTTTCCCCTAAGAAAGAAATTCAGACAATGGCTGTCCTCATGTACTATTTTACAGATAAAGAAACTGAAGTACAAAACAACTGGTACATGTCCATAGTTAGATAAACCAAAGAAAAAACAAACTCACTGCTGTCGAGTCAGATCAGACTCATAGTGACCCCTCCTTGGGTTTCCAAGGCAGTAAAATTATGGAAGTAGATTGCCCAGTCTTCTTTCTGAGGAATGGCTGGGAGATTTGAACCACCAGCCTTCTGGTTAGCAGTCAAATCCCTGAGGCACTACACCACCAGTTATACTTAGATAGCAAAAGTGAAATTAAACACCAATTCTGAAATTTCTTTTATTAAAACAAGAATTAAAAACAGCTATGTTGTTGTTGGTAACTGCCATCAAGTCAGAATAGGAATCATGGCAACCCAATGTACAACTAAACTTAAAGTTACCTGGTCCTATGCTATCCCCATGATAGTTTGCAATTAGAACATTGTGATCCATTGGGTTTTCAGTGGCTTATTTTTGGATGTAGATCACCAGGCCTTTCTTCCTAGTCTGTCTTACTCCAGAAGCTTTCCTGAAAGTTGTCCAGGATCATTCTAGTCTCCATTAAGGGATGAGTGGTGCCTGTGCAGGAAGCACATTGGCCAGGAATTAAAACCAAGTCCCTCACATGGAAAATAAGAAGTCTACCACTGAACTATAAATTCCTAATTAAGAGAATATATAGATACTGGAAATTAACCCAGTTGAATTTTGGAGCAATAGACTCTGTAACTGAATGAAAATTTCCTAAATTTCAGAGTGCAAACAATGTGATTAGAAGCATTAAAGAGGCAACAAATATGTGGCATGACTTAGGATTCTGAAAGTTTCCTCCTAAATGAAAATCACACCTATCCACAAAGAAGAGTACAAGGTTTATGTCCAAATCAGAGAAGTTCTCCAGACATGGACAATGTTCATATTTAAAATGGAAATGATTTTGGTATTAGTCAATGCTAACATTAAGATGGTTTTGTGTGGCTCTGGCTTCTGAAATGATGCTTTTAAATTTCACTGGTTAATAACTACAGAATGAGCTTGAACACAATAACATATTCCCTTAATAAAACTTTATGTATGAGTATTTAAACGAATTGCTTCAGTATCCAGAACTTTCAAAGAGAGCCAAGTTAGCATTTGAAAACAGAAGAGGCTTCAGTCCTTACTGAGAAACCCAATCCTTACAACTAGTACTAGAATTAAAATGAAAAAAGGGTTCTGTATTACACACTAACATTTTTGGAAGCCATTGTTTTTAGATACTACATTTCAGTATTTCCAAGCATCTGTCTGTTGCTAGAATACCTACACACTTTGCGGAAGCTTTATTTGAAAATGCTGTGTACCTTGTCTAAAAGGCCAGCTGGGATGCCAGAAATAGTATCGGCTCTATTTATGTCTTTGGAGTAATTACAGTGGAATTTAAAGACTTAGTTTATAGATCCAAGAAGAAGATCTTCTGTGTACACTAAAACGATGAATCCTTTCCAGACAACTTCTCATTTGGCTGAAGAAGAGCTTGAGGAAGCATTTCATAACGCCAGCCAAAGACGTTTTTAGCAAGACCTGGGTGGGATTCTTGATGTTGATATCCAAATTTTAAAAAAAGCCTTGATTTTAATCTGTCCAAGGTTACTTTGTTGTAGTTATGAAACCATGAATCAATTTTAAAGCTTTCAGGGATAAAAGGAGATATTGAGACAAGTGCCTGCAATCTTTTGTTGAATGGGGGAAAATATGTTAACCAATTTCCTGATGGCTTAGCCTGGTGGACTTGACTTTTGTTTAGCTAATGTCTTTTTGGAATGCATCTCTGTTTTTTCCTATTCATACCCTGACTCTTACCAGAGGCCAGTGTGTGTATGTGCTCAAGGAGAGAGAGCAGTGTGTGTGGTCAGTGTGCTGGCCTTCCACTTACTGGACGTCAGCTGGATTATGCTCAGAAAATGGGATGCTAAATGATGATGAAAATGGTGATGGACCTTGAGGGAGAGCGCAGTACTGTATGCTTTTTGGACAAAGAATGAATGATCACTTATAGATGTGTTATGCTGCTTCCCAGTCTTCTTAACTATGGGAATAAAACTCAATTCATTAAAATGTGTCCTAGTTTACAAAAAAAAAAAAAAAAAAACCTTCAAAAAGCTCATTGACTATTCAGTTCCTTCATCCTTTTAAACTTCCATGGGTGTTCCATGTTGTTATAATAAATAACAATTTTAAAAAATTGTATGTTTATTCTTGTGTCAGACCCTTGGTTTTATCCTGGAGATTGCAGCAATTAATAAGCTAAACAGAATACTTTCCCAACATTGTGTTTAATCATTAAGACAACATTTGAATATTATCACTATTAGCCCCAGTTTACTGATGGAGAAACTATGAATCAAAGAGGTTAGGTGTCTTTCCTAAAGCCATAATACAAGTAAGTCATCAAGATTCAAATCCAAATTCATCTAATTTCCTAGCCTCTTCCCCCTATTTTTCCATCAGACTTCCTCTATAACACAGAAGTCAAAATGGTTTTGGATATATTCCAGGATAAAATTCTCATGATCCATTTTGTAGAAATTGAAGATTTGATACTCACTATGTTGGTTCTTTTTATTGCCAATCTACTTGAGCTGGAAAACACACTTCCCAGAATCCCATTCACTCTATTGCACCTGGTTAGAGCTGGCCAGAAAAGGAAAACAAACACAAAAATTTTCCATCAAGGTGACCTGCACTTATGGCAGACAATCCAGTGTGTGCTGAAGTAGAATTGTGCTCCATAAGTTTTTCCTTTAAGATTTTTATTGTAATTTGGGTGAAAGTTTATAAAGCAAAACCATTTTCCATACAGCAGCTCACTTACACTTTGTCTTATGACATTGACTGCAATTCCCCACAGTGCAACAGCTCCCCTCCCACTTCCTCCCCCTAATTACCTCTGCCCTGTGTCCTTTCCTCCCATGCACTGCTGGTCCCTAAGCTTTCTCCATGTGCATACACAGCCACACAGCCCTTCTATTCTCCCATGATTGATCTCTCTAAGGAGTGTATCTACCTAATGTAAATGCTCAGCTCGTATGCCTATCATTTGTTTGGCTGGAAGCCACAAAAGTGGGTTCAATACCAGACCTAAAGAGCAGCTAGGGGCCATAGTCTCAGTGGTTCCATCAGGCTCTATTAGACCAGCAAACCTGGCCCATTTTTTTTAAGTGATTTTGAGTTTTATTCCACATTGTTATCCCATTCTATCCAGGATCTCTGACATAGATCCCCATCTGAGTGGTTGACAGTGGTAGCTGGGCACCATCTAGTTCTTCTGGTCTCATAGTGATATAGGTTGAGGACTGCATGCTATACCAGTCACTTGGGCTAATTGTTTCCATGCACTTCTTTATTCTTCTTTACTCTGGATAAGGAGAAACCCATGGTTGCATCTAGATGGCCACTTGCAAGCTTTTAATATCCCAATCACTACTCACCAAAACAGGATGTAGAACAATGATTTTGTGCAGTATGTTTTGCCATTTGAACTTGATGTCTCCAGTGACCATGGTCCCAAACCCACAAGTCCAACTACTTTCTCTCTCTGGGTAGCTGGCTGTGGCCAAGAAGTGACTACAACCTTGTCCCTTGTCAGCTCTACAATATACCTGGACATTCTTATAGAATATACAAATACACTTGTAGAAACATTGTCTGCCAACCCTGTACATGGTCGTGGGCACACTTCCCCTTCCATGGACATATCTAATCATTCAGTTTGTCCAGCCAGCCAGCCATGCGATCAATGTTTGCCATCACTGACAATGCAGTACTCTATGTGCAAAAGGGTTCATCTTTGTTGTCTGTACCTCCCATTCACCTCTCTATGTCTTCCTCTTCCTCAGTGCCACCATGTTGATCACTCATCTTTGGTACATTGCCCTTCCCTTCACCCAAATCAACACCTGTCTCTACCTATCTAGCAGTGTTCCCTCCCCTCCCCTCCCACCCCTGGTAACCAACAAAGATAATTTCCTTCCATACATAAACCTTTCCTTGACTTTTTACAATAATGGACTAATATAGTATCTGTCCTTCTATAACTGACTTATTTCACTCAGCATAATGTTCTCCAAGTTCATCTATGTTATGCAAAGTTTTGCAGAGTCTACATTATTCTTTAAGGTTGCATAGTATTCCATTGTGTGTATGTAGCATAGTTTGGTTATTCATTCTTCTGTTGGTGGGCACCTGGATTGTTTCCATCCTTTTGCTATTGTAAATAGTGTTGCAATGAACATGGCTGTGCATATATGTGTTCAAGTCCTGGCTCTTTCTTCTTTAGGATATATACCTAGTAATGGGATTCCTGGGTCAAATGGTATTTCTATTTCCAACTTTTTAAGGAGTCACTCCATAAGTTTTTCAGTGGATGGTTTCTGTGAAGTTTACTACTGGGCCTTTCTTCCAAGGCACCTTTGAGTGGTCTTGAACTTTCAATTTTCAGTTAACAGCCAAGTGTGTTATCATTTGCACCACCCAGGGATTCCTGGCCACAATAGAAACTTGTGTGAAAATTAGGACACCGAGGTGAGGCAGGAGCTGTTATACACTGAAGGACTTTCTGCGATCTGATATGCAAGGATGCCCAGGGAGATCCATCTTGATTTGCTAACCTCCACTCCACAGATAGTCCTTTTCCTGTATTGAGAGCTGAACAGCAAAGGCTGAGGTCCATTACAAAGTGCTTGCCTGAGAACAGATGGAAATGATAGGTATAAATTGACAAAAACTTCCTGGACCTCTCAATGAGCAGCTCCCTCATGGTGAGATGTTCTTATCTTTTCAGATTTCCTTGAAAGATCCCATGCCATTGCCTCCAGTGGATTGGCAGAGATTTTCTCTATGATTGTCTAACAGTCCCTTCCCCACCTTCCTTCCTCAATGCCCCCTACAGTTATTAAAGTCCAATTCCTTTAAAAATACCCTATCAATTGTGTGCAGTGAATTACTTAATATGGCCCTTCTAGGCATAGTCTTTGCAACTCTCACCAAATGATTGGGTGGGAGTATTCAAGTAAGGTACTTGTGACCCATCAAAGAGATTGGATAGTGTTTTGGTTACCTAATGTCTCTTTGACAGGAATATACCACACATGGGATGGCTTTAACAAACAGGAGTTTAGTCTCTTACAGTCTGGAAGTTTTAAGCCCGAGTTCAAAGTGCCAGACTCTAGGGACTGGGTGAAAGCCTCTTGACCTTGGGCTTCAGCTCTGCTTCTAGCTCCTGGAACAGTGAAGCTAGAGGCTTTCTTCACTCAGGCAGCTGCTGGCTGCTGAGGCTGACAAGCCCAAGGTTGACAAGTAAAAAGATACAGTCCTGATGTTACTAAACTACACAGCAGGCCATTAATTCAAGTCCAATGAAAGTCCCAAGATCAGCAGAGCATGGCAGGCTACTGAATGAAGACTCAGCTCCATGCAGGGTTCAAGTGTGCCAAAAAGCTAGTAACTATTCCCAAGGCTTTTCTTCATATACAGAAAGCAGACCCCATCCCTAAGGCAGCTACTCAACTGCTTGCAGGAGATTCCACAATGGAGTTGATTACCAGTCTCATCAAGGGGAATACTACATCCAACTGTCCAGCCACTCAACCAGACCCAGCCAAGTTGACACATAAATTTAACTATCACAGATAACATGCTAATAATGAAAATGAGGTACATGACATCCTTGTGGGGTGGGATCATGCAAATAATATGGAACTTTAATAAAGGGGCTTGTCAGTTTGTCATCCTGTTAGGCTTAACATGAGCCATCCATGAGACCGAAAGTGAGATCTCACTACCACCAAGAAAGAAGAACTAGGAGGAGTGTGCATCCTTTGGACCCAGGATCTCTGCTCTGAGGACCTCCTGAATCCAGAGGAGACAGACAGATTGAGAGAGAGAGCTGTAACACTGAAGATGAGAGATGATGAGAAACAGTGGCAGAGAGATGGTAGCAGCAGAACTGGGAGATTGGCAGAAGAGGGGCAGGAAATGACACAGTGGGCTTCTCAGCTCACCAAGTGAGAAAACTGAGCACCTCTGGGAAGGAGGCTTGCTGGTGGAGTAGGGTACCTCTGGGTAGTTAGTGGAGACAACCAAGAGAGTTAAAGATAAGTGCTTTGTGTCACCGCTTACTAGTTCCTTTGGGCACTTATAAGCAGAGCTAAAAGAGCTTTGTAGCACTTTCTCAAGCAAGGGAGAAGCATGGCCAAGTGACCAAGGGCTAGAGAAAAAGATCTTACTGAAAGTATGGCTCAGACGAGGCTGTCTTGATCAAAGAACTGTAACCTGAGCATTCCTTAACTATAACCTATTAACTTCCCTAACAAACCCCCAAAGTAAGTATTGTCTTTGAGTTCTGTGTGGCCATTGCAATAATTTGTTGAACTTAACAGAGAAGTAGAAAATGCTGTTGGAGGGATGGTTTGTGTCAGAATTGATAAAAAGTTTGGAGGGTAGAAGTATATCCAACCTCCACCTCATAGGAATCAGTTTTGTGCTATTGATTCAGATAATGATTCTCTCTTCCCCTTGTGAAGTTAGAAAAGGTCATGGGCCACAGCCAAGCCCTTTTTACACCCATAATGCATAGGGTGGTTCTACTTCCCTGACTAATTCTTGACTGATGTGTCCATTTCTTCATTTGTTGAAATGAACTCAGTATTCACTGAAGGAAATCACTGATTCAGCCTACAGATACAATTTCATCTTAGCTGTATTTGGAAATAATTCATCTTGATTCAAGAAAATCCTATTATTTTGGCTTTCACTAAGGAAAGTCCTTTCACCAGTAAAGTTTTGGTGTCATTTGGATTTGTCAAATAGGTAGTCAGTTTGATTAATCATGTATCATATATTAATCAGCAACAGAATCTTGAAATCTTTACCAGAGAATATAACTCTCACCAGTTCACTACCCAACTTTTAAGATAATTTATTAAGAAAATTCAAATAATAGGCTTGCCTTCTCCTCAGAGGGTTTTAAATTGCCTTCCTTTGAAGAGAGGTCTAAATTGAAGGCTTCAGTTCATAGAGAAATGCACTGGCTTGAAGAGGATTTTAACATATATGAGTTAGTAACTAATGTTTAAAAATTGAAAGATTTCCAGAACTGAATTTCTAATGTCTTTAGAAAAAGAAAAAGGTGAAGAAAGATGCTGTGTCAGTAGGCACACAATCCAAAATTGCAATAATACACTTCATTGTTGTTAATTGAGTGGTGTCTCAAGCATTTGATCCACTGAATGATTAAGTTTTGCCACTGGAAAAAGGGTAGTCAAACTATGCAATGAGGTGTGCTTTAAGAAAGAGCTAAAGAACCATCTCACAATGTGGATGAGCCTGGAGGACATTATGCTGAGTGAAATAAGTCAATTACAGATGCACAAGTATTGTATAAGCCCATTACTGTAAAAAGACAGGGAAGGGTTTGCTTAAGGAAGGGAACTCACTTTGTAGGTTACCAGGGTGGGGAGAGAAGGAGAGAGAATAATTTTGTGCTAGTTGGGGGCCACACCCTGAGGTGAGCAAGGGGAGGGATGGTATGGAAAGAGTCTATGACCAGCATGATAACATTGGGAAAAGGGAGGACACCAAATTGTGCACATAAGATATAGACCACAGAGGCTAATACCAGTATATCCACAATACTGCATTACCATTAACACCAAACACCAGGCTACAGATAGACACATAAACATCTGACAAGATCAGATGCGGGTCAGTGAACAGGATTATACTCTAGACCAAGGATAGATGCAGCTGAGGCTAATCTTGCACAGATACCAGTGATATCCTTACAGAAATAACAGAAGACAGACATAGAGCAATCCCTTACAGACAGCCAGACACTGTGGGAGAGAGATCCAATGGATCAACCAATTGAGGACCATAGTACTGGAGAACACCAGACTCAAATGGCACAACAAAATACATAAACATCTTGCTCCACAACTTACACTGGTGATTAGCAACTGAGGTCTTAAAAGCTTTCAAGCAGCCATTTAAGATGGAGGTAATGGTCTTCTATCATCAGAAGCAAAGAATGGTGCAAAAAATCAAGGGCATCTGGAAGCAATCAGCTCTAGGACATGATGAACCTCGAGACGAGAACTAGATGGTGCCCGGCTATCAATGCCAGCCACTTGGGAAAGGATCAAAACTGGAGATCTTGGATAGAGTGGGAGGAAAAACATGGAAAAATCCAAAATCACAGTAATGACCAGAATTACTGGTTGGATGGAGTCTAGTGGGACCCCCAATACTATGGCTCTGGGATATACTTTGGGCCTGGGATAAAACTCACTCTCAGGAGCTGGCTCTCAGCCCAATAGTAAACAAGATGTATACGCAGACCACTCAACCCAGGGTGACGTACCTACATACTCTATGGAGATTCATCCCTTGGAGCAATCAACCATGAGGCACCAGAGAGGCAATATTCACAGAAAGGGCATGCAGGATACACAGGAGTGCATGATTATGAGGGCATGGGGGCAGGTGGAGCTACTGAGAAGGGAGGGGAGGAGAGTGGGTTAGGGATAGGAGTGGTAATTGGGGAGTGAAACCACAGGTACAGGAACTGTTGAAAGTAAAACAAACTCTGCTCTGTAAATTTGCACCTAAAGCACAATAATAAATAAATAAATAAATGGATGAATGAATGGATAAATAAATAAAAAGAGCTACGGAAAAAAAAACTAATTTATTCTAAGAATTTTGAGGATGTTGTTACCTTATCACTAATCTCCAGGAGATCAAATCTGGAACAGAGATGTACATTACTTGAATTTCATGTCATGGTCATGTGGTCTTCTTTAACTTTTGCTAGCATTTTAACACAGCTAATGTTCTCCCTTGTTTCTAAAGGCCTACACAACACATTACTGTACTCATTGGTTGCTTGCATACCAGGTCAAGTTCAGCTGGCACTTCACCGTACACTATTACACAAAATATTCCCTAGTTCAAGTTCACATTGTTTTCTTGCAGGTTTAAGTTCCAGGCTTGGCTACAGGACTGAAGCGCTTCCTCCTATAAATGTATGATTTGCAACACTGTTGACTTTTGTTTAGCTTTCCTGTTTGTCATATCTTGCAATGCTTCCTTTTGGTTAAGAATATTTGGCAACTTTGTTGAAACAGGCTGGCTGCCTGAAATCAAGAATTTAAAAGTTTAATTTAGGTTGATCATTCTCTAAAGACAAAAAAAAAGGACATGCTTTTCAGCATAAATTTTCACTTCCTCATTGTAGAAGATCTTATAATTGCCTGTTTTAGTTAATAGATTTATCTCTGAAGATCCTGACATCTTCAAATATTCAAATGGTTATATGTAAAGGACACTTACATACAGTGTCTGCTGCAAAGTTAAAGCACAGTAAATGTTAGCTTTTATTATATTATGTGTGATATAGCTTATGTAAGTGATAATAACAAATTATGGATAATATTGAATAGAATACCAGAAAGATGTTTACCTATGTTTTTTGACTATGCAAAGGTCATTGTGTGGATCATAACAAATTATGGATGACATTGCAAAGACTGGGAATTCCAGAACACTTAATAGTGCTCATGGGGAACATGTACATAGACCAAAAGACTATATCATTCAAATAGAACAAGGGGATAACGTGTGGTTTAAAATCAGGAAAGTGTGTGTCAGAAGTGTATCCTTTCACTATATTTATTCAATCTGTATGCTGAGCAAATAATCCAAGAAGCTGGACTATATGAAGGAAAACATAAAATCAAGATTGGAGGAAGACTCATTAACAACCTGTAGTATGCAGATGACACAACTTTGCTTGCTAAAAGTGAAGATCTGAAGCGCTTATTATTGAACATCAAAGACTACAGCCTTCAGTATGGATTACATCTGAACATAAAGGAAACAAAGATCCTGACAACTGGACCAATAAGTAACATCATGGTAAATGGAGAAAAGATTGAAGTTGTCAAGGATTTCATTGTATTTGGATCCACAATCAATGCCCAAAGACACAGCAGTCAATAAATTTGACATTGTATTGCACAGGGCAAATAAGCCATAAAAGACATCTTTAAAGTGTTAAAGAACAAAGATAACACTTTGAGGACTAAGGTGTGCCTGCCCCAAGCCGTGTTCTTTTCAATAGCCTCTTATGCAAGTGAAAGCCGGACAGGGAATAAGGAAAAGCACAGGGAATTGATCCATTTGAATTGTGGTGGTGGTGTTATGTGCCATCCAGTTGGACTCCACCCACAGCGACCTCTCCTTGGGTTCCCAAAGCAGTATCACTACAGAAGTAGATTGCCCCACCTTCCTTCCGAGGAATTGTGGTGTTAATGAAGAATATTGAATGTACCCTGGAATGCTAGAAGAATGAACAAATCAGTCTTGAAGGAAGTACAGCCAAAATGCTCCTTAGAAGGTAAGGATGGCAAGACTTCACATCTCATACTCTGCAAATGTTATGAGGAGGGGCCAGTCCCTGGAGAAAGACATCAGGGTTGGTAAATTAGATGGTCAGTGAATAAAGGGGAAAACTCTCAACACACTGGATTGACATAGTGGCTTCAACAATGGGCTCAAGCATAGCAACAATTGTTAGGATGGTGCGGGACCAGGCAAAGTTTCATTCTTGTTTCTATGAGTCAAAAACCTCTTGATCACATGTAATAACTAAAAACACAAAGTGATCACTTTCCCTGTTTTAC
Source organism: Orycteropus afer afer (assembly GCF_000298275.1). Classification (NCBI taxonomy): domain Eukaryota; kingdom Metazoa; phylum Chordata; class Mammalia; order Tubulidentata; family Orycteropodidae; genus Orycteropus; species Orycteropus afer. The sequence goes on along the minus strand of NW_006921664.1, from coordinate 8,682,373 downwards.
TTTGACCTCCAGGAAGCTCTAAGGAAAACATTATGGCTGAATCATAGTTAATTTGCATGAATTATACTTACATATCATTGATAAAGAGGGTAGTGATGGTTCAGTGGGAGAATTTTCACATTTCATGTGGGACACCTAGGTTGATTGCTGGCCAATGCACCTCATGTACAGCCAACACCCACCTGTCATTGGAGGATTGTGTATGGCTGTGAGGCTGAACAAGTTTCAGTGGAGCTTCCAGACCTAAGACTGACTAAGAAGAAAGCTTTCTGAAAACCAGCCACTGAAATCCCTATGGATCACAATGGTCTAATCAGCAACTGGTTAGGAAGATAGCACAGAACCGGCAGCATTTCTTTCAGTTGTGCATGGGATTACGATGAGTCAAGGGCCAGCTTGAATCAGACTGTTATGATGCATAGGGTTTCTTTGGTAGCCAAAAATAATAACATAGTTGATATCTTCTGCTCCCCATGTAATTTTTCTGTCTCTACTCCCTGATTCTGATCATGTATTTCCTTTTTTTTTT
>NW_006921664.1:8665118-8672924 GCF_000298275.1 Orycteropus afer afer | reverse complement strand
TGGACCTTTTCCATTAGTGCTTGAGTGAAATGGAGTCTCATCGTTGTTTTGATTTGCATCTCTCGGATGGCTAATGATCGTTAGTATTTCTTCACATATTTGCTGGCTGCCTGAATAGCTTCTTTGTGTCTGGTCATGTCTTCTGCACATTTTTTTTTTTAATTGGATTGTTAATCTTTTTGTTGTTGAGGTGTTGGAGTTTTCTATGAATTTTAGAGATAAGTCACTTGTCAGATATGCTGTCGCTGAATATTTTTTCTCAGTTGGTAGGTTCTCTTTTTACTCATTTGAAGAAGTCTTTTGAAGCACATAAAAATTTAATTTTTAGAAAGTCCCATTCATCTAGTTTATCTTCTGCTGTTTATGTATCTTGAGTTATGCTTGATAGTCTATTTATGCCATATACAAGAGTCCCTAAATTTGTCCCAATTTATTTCTTTTGGAACTTCATAGTTTTAGGCTTCACTTTTTTGTCTTTGATCCATCTGGAATTAGTTTTTGTGTATGGTGTGAGGTACAGATCTTGTTTCATTTTTCTGCAAATGGATATCCAGTTTTGCCAGCACTATTTCTTAAACAGACAATCTTTTCCACATTTAATTGATTTCAGCCCTTTGTAAAAAATCAACTGACCAAATGTTGGTGGATCTATTTCTGGGTTCTCAATTCTACTCCACTGGTCTATGTGTCTGTCATTGAACCAGTACCAAGCTGTTTTGACTACTGAGGCTGTATAGTAGGATTTGAGGTCTGGCAGTGTGAGAACTCATACTTTGTTTTCCTTCTTCAATACTGCTTTGCTTATCCAAGGTCTCTTCCCTTTCCAAATAAAATTAGTGATTGTCTTTTCCATATTCTTAAAGAATGTTGATGGGATCTGTATTGGAATTCCATTGAACGTATAAATTGATTTGGGTAGTATTGATGTTTTCATAGTGTTCAATCTTCCTCACCACCAGCATGATACGTTCTCCCATTTATGTAGATCTCTTATGTTTTCTTGAAGTAGTGTTTTGTAGTTTTTCTTTGTACAGGTATTTTATGTCCCTAGTAGTATTTATTGCTAAGTATTTTATTTATTTTTTTAGTAGCAATTATAAATGGTGTTTATTTCTTTATTTCTTTTTCAGCAATCTCTTTGTTGGTGTAGAGGAATCCAACTGATTTTTGTATGTTGATCTTGTATCCTGCAACTATACTAAATCTCTCAACTAGTTTCAGTAGTTTCTTTGCTGAGTCTCTTGAGTTTTCTAGGTATAGGATAATATCATCAGCAAATAGGGATAGTTTGACTTCTTCCTTACCAATTTGGAAGCCTTTGTTTTCCTTTTCTTGCCTTATTGCTCTGGCTATGACTTCCAATACAATGTTGAATAGGTGAGGTGATAGAGGGCATCCTTATTTACTTCCTGTTCACAAGGGGAATGGTTTCAATCTCCCTCCATTAAGAATAATGTTTGCTGTTGGGTTTGCATATATGCCCTTTATTATGTTGAGGAATGTCCCTTCTATTCCTGTTTTGCAAAGAGTTTTGACCAGGAATTGGTGTTGGATTTTATCAAATGCCTTTTCTACATCGATTGATATCATCATGTGGTTATTTTCCTTTGTTTTATTTATGTGGTGGATGACATTGACTGTTTTTCTAATGTTGAACCATCCTTGAATACCTGGTATGAACCTCACTTGGTCATAATGTATTCTTTTTTTTTTTTTTTTTTGATATGTTGTTGCAATCTATTGGTTAGGATTTTGTTGAAGATTTTTGCATCTATATTCATGAGGGATATTGGTCTAACACTAGCATTTTTTTTTTTTTTAAAGTGTACCTTAATAAGGAAAATCCAGACATCTTAGCACAGCTTTGAAGACCTTGATCAAAGTGATTTTTACCTGTTTCTTCAGCTATAAGATTATTGTCTAAAATTTCCACTCTGGCCAGATTGGCTTGTTATGATTTAGCTCTTTCATATTATTCAGCAAAGGCAGACTACACAGTAGGCAAAAAGAAACTAGTAAACTATTTGCTGTTGAGGTGACTCCAATTCTTGGTGATCCCATGTATGTCAGAGTAGAATTGTAATTTGTAGAGTTCCAATACTGTTTTTTTGGAAGTAGATTGTCAGACTTTTCTTCCAACTTGCTTTCTGGGAGACTCAAACCTTTAGCCTTTCAGTTAATACCCAAGCTCATTAACTATTTGCATAACTCAGGGACTCCTGACAAAAGAAAGGAGAAGACAAATATAAGGTCTAGTAATTATAGGGCCAAATTATCATCCATTTGAGAGTAGCTCACCTCATTGTCATACTGTTGGCTCCTGGAGGACATTGATTAATCTTGTGTTAAACACCTTTAGGGGGAAAAACAAGGTGTGATGAGGACATGATTCCAAATAAAAAAGAGAAAGTTTGAAAACTGAAAAAAAAAGAAGAAGAAGAAAGCTAGATTAATTTGGCTCTGTTTCTTGTAAACAACACAAAGCCCACTTAAGCTCTTTGTTGACCCAAGAGCACATGTGTGTTGAAGTGTCTTTTTCTCTTTTTTACAGTGAAGTCTATTTCAAAGTCTAGTGTGTTTTTGGCCTTTTTTCACTGTTTCATTTTATTTCTGGATAATCTTAGTCTTCCTCTAAATTAAACTCCTTTCACATATTGATTCATTTTTTTCTTTTAATAAATGCTTTTTGAGCCTCTTCTTCATGTTAGCTATGATGATAGGAATTGAGGATACAGAGGAGTGAAACATAGATAGGGACTTGCCTTGATGAGATTTGGAAGAGAATAAATGGAAAAATAGATAAAAATTGCAAGTTCAAAGTCACAAATACTATTTGGAAATCTATATAACAGAAAAAAAAAGAAAAAAACCTACTGCCATTAAGTCAATTCTGACTCATAGAGACCCTATGGGACATAGTACAACTGCTTCCCTAGGGTTTCCAAGGCTGTAAATCTTCACAGATGCAGACTGCTTCATCTTTCTCCCACAGAGCAGCTGGAGGGTTTGAATCATCAAAGTTTTTGGTTACCAGCCAAATGCTTTAACCTTAGTGCCACCAGAGCTCCTTCTATACAACAGAGTAACTATTAAATAGAAAAATTTGGTGCCCAGGTACCACTGTCAACCACTTGGAAGGGGATCAGTGCAGGAGATTCTGGATAGAGTGAGAGAACAGTGTGTGAACATCATAAAAAAAAAAAAAAAAAAAAGCCCAGGTTTGCTGCTCTGATTGAGCCTGGTGAGATCCCTGAGACTATGACCCCTAGTTATCCTTCAGGTCTGGAACTGAACTCACTCCTTTGGCTTCCCACCAAACAATGGACAGACACATTGGGAGAATATTCACATCAGGTAGATACACTCCTTGGAGCAATTAATTGTTGCAGAACAGAAGGGCAAAGTTTGCACAGGAAGATAGCTCGGGTGGCAGGAGTGCATGGAAAGGAAGGACACAGGAAAGAGGTAACTACAAGAGGAAGTAAGAAGAGAGCTGTTACATTGTAGGGAATTGTAGTCAATATCATGAAACAAAATGTGTATGGACTGCTGTATGGAAAATGAATTTGCTCTGTAAATTTTCACCAAAATCACAGTAAAAAATTAAAGAAAGAGTAATAAAAAGAAATTTCAAACATTTTAAAATGAATAGAGAAATTTATAACACTCAATGTATACCTTTAAGGGTAGGATTAGAATAAGGATTAGGGAACAAATCTGGTAATACTATGTTATGGTGGACATTGAAGGCTTCGGTGAGGAAATAATATTTTAAAAGAGAAAAGAGAAGAGATTAATTTCAACAAAAGGAAAGAGTTCTCCAAATTGAACAGCCTATAGGTATTAAGAAGTACTTGTGAAAAAAGTGCCTGTGTTTCTATATGTTTCTATGTGTGTTTACATAGATATTGCAGTCAAATATCTATATACGTATTTATATAGAGATATATAAACACACTTAGTATAGTTACATACATATTATGAAAAAGAAAAATTTTAAGCTATGTACTCTTTTCATATTTTAATTTTCCATTATCATGAAATTACACTATACAAATCTTTATCAATTAATGATATAAACTGATATTTTCTTAATAAAAAATGATTTAGTATCTACTAGGTACTAAGATTGGCACTGTGTGCTAGGATTATGCTGATTCCTAAGATAGTTACTACTCTATAGTGGCACATAGAGTAATGTGAAAGGAGACACCAGACCAAATGATTTCCTTAAGACCTGAGGATAGCTGAGAGAGAACAGTGAAGAATCTAAGGAGCATGAAAGAGGGTCACTGGTATTTCAGGAAAAGTTTCCTGGGAGAGCAGATGTTTCATATTTGAAGGACTAGTAAGGGTTAAACAGGAGAATAAGGAATATCATGAGCAGAGGCAGCAAAGTGAGCAAATGAATAAAGTGAGAATAAAGGATGGGATGGATCAGAAGAGATGGAATTAGATGTTGTCATCAGGTAGACCACCACTTATTGGTCAGTTTTTCTTACTGTGGTGGCTTGTGTGTTGCTGTGAAGCTGGAGGCTATGCCACAGGTATATCAAATACCAGCAGAGTCACTCATGGTGGACAGATTTCAGTGGAGCTTCCAGACTAAGACAGACCAAGGAGAAGTAATGGGTCATCCATTTCTCAAAGAAATGGCCAATGAAAACCTTATGAATAACATTGAAACACTGTCTTATATATTACTGGAAAATTTTATAAACAGCCCTGAAATATTATCCGATATAGTGCTGGAATATGAGCACCTCATCTTCCAGGCTAGATGGCACTAAATATGTGACTGGGGAACAGCTTCCTCTTCAGAGTGTTGTTGTTATGTACCGTCAAGTCGGACCTGACTCATAGAGACCTCTCCTTGGGTTTCTGAGGCAATATAACTACAGAAGTAGATTGCCCCATCTTTCTTCTGAGGAGTGGCTGGTGGATAGAGATGACTTTAATGATGTGGATGGAGTAAAGCTTTCAGGACCTCCATTTATTGATGGTGCACATCTCAAGATAAGAAGAAATAGCTGCAAACATCCACTAGTGACTTGAAATGGACTGGTTTTGGCCATTTTGAATCAGAAAACCATACGATTTACTATGCCGGGAATGACAAACTGAAGAGGAATGGTGTGGCATTCATCGTCACAAAGGATGTTTCAAGATCTATCTTGAAGTACAATCCTGTCACTGATACGATAATATCCACACACCTACAAGAAAGTCGAGTTAATACTACTATTATTCAAATTTACACACCAACCACCAAAACCAAAGATGAGGAAATTGAAGATTTTTACCAACTTTTATTATTTAATAATTTTGTGTGTGTGTGTGTGTGTGATTTGGGTGAGTTTACGAAGCAAAATCACTTTCCATACATCAATTCACATACACTTTGCCTCAGGACATTGACTACAATTTACAGCAATGCAACAACTCCTCTCCCACTTCCTCCCACTAGTTACCTATTTCCTGGGTCCATTCCTCCATGCACTCCTACCCCCTGAGCTGTCTCCCTTTGCATGAAAAGCTCTTCTTTCTCCCATGATTGTTCACTCCAAGGAGTGTGTCTACCTTGGGTAAATGTTCACCTCATACGCCTGTCTTTTGTTTGGCTGGAAGCCACAGGTATGGGTTCAATTACAAACCTGAAGGGCAGCTCGGGGCCATAGTCTCAGTGGTTCCACCAAGCTCTATCAGACCGTCAAACCTGTTCCCCCTTTTTTTTTCAAAATGATTTTCAGTTTTGTTCCACATTATTCTCCCTCTCTATTCAGGATCTCCTACATAGCTCCCCCTACAAGTGGTTGGCAGTGGTAGCTGGGCGCCATCTAGTTCTTCTGGTCTCATAGTTGTATAGGCTGAGGATTGCATGGTGGACCAGTGGCTTGGACTACTTGTTTCCATGAATGTTTGGTTTTCTTCATTCTTCTTTGCTCTGGACAAGGAGAGACCCATCATTGCATCTGGATGGCTGCTTGCAAGCTTTTAAGATCCCAGTTGCTACTTGCCAAAGTAGGAGGTGGGACAATGTTTTGTGTAGTATGTTATGCCAGTTGAGCTTGATGTCCCCTATGACCATGGCCCCGAGCCCACAGGTTCAACTACTCAGTCCTTCTGGGTAGCTGGCTGTGGCCAAGAAGGGACTACAATGTTGTCCCTTGTCACCTCTACTATACACCTGGGAATTCTTACAGAACATATAAATACACTTGTAGAACCATTGTCTGCCAACCCTGTACATGGTCTTGGGTACACTCCCGCCTGCATAGACATACCTAATAGTTCACCTGTCCACCCATCTATCCATCTGTATAACCATGTTTGTCTTCACTGACAATGCAGTACTGTACATGCAAAAGGGTTCATCTTTGTTGTCTGCACCTCCCATGTACATCTCTATGTCTTCTTGTTCCTCAGTGTCACCATGCTGATCACTCACATTTGGTACATTGCCCTTTTCACCTAAATCAATACTTATCTCTACCTATCAAACAGTGTTCCCTCCCCTCCCCTCAACCCCTGGTCACCAACAAAGAAAATTCCCTTCCATATATAGACCTTTCCTTGACTTTTTACAATAAAGGACTAATACAATATTTGTCCTTCTGTGATTGACTTATTTCACTCAGCATGACATCCTCCAAGTTCATCCATGTTATGTGGTATTTTGTGGATTCTACATTATTCTTTAGGAGCTCTGGTAGCATAGTGCCTAAGAAACTGGACTGCTAACCAGAAGGCTTGCAGTTCAAACCCACCAGCCACTCCTCGGAAGGAAGGTTGGGCATTCCTACTTCCGTAGTGATACTGCCTTGGAAACCCAAGGAGGGGTCGCTATGAGTCAGGGCTGACTCTATGGCAAATAACAACAACAACAACAACATTATTCTTTAGGGTTGCATAGTATTCCATTGTGTATGTGTGCCATAGTTTGGTTATCCATTCCTCAGTGGATGGACACCTAGGTTATTTCCATCTTTTGGCTAATGTAAATTGTTCTGTGCTGAACATGGGTGCGCATACATCTATTCTTGTCCTGGCTCTCACTTCTTTAGGATATATACCCAGTAAGGGAATGGTTAGATCAAATGGTATTTCCAATTCCAACTTTTTAAGGAATCACTATACTGCTTTCCCCAGTGGTTGTACCATTTGACAGTCCCACCAGCAGTGTATGAGAGTCCCAATCTCTCTGCATCCTCACCAACATTTGTTATTTTCTGTCTTATTGAAATTTGCTACTAATGTTGGGGCAAGATGTAATCTCATTGTTATTTTGATTTGCTTCTCTCTAATGGCTAATGATTATGAGAATTTCTTCATGTTTGTTGGCTGCCTGGATATCCTCTTTGGTAATGTGTCTATTTATGTCTTCTGCCCATTTTTTAATTGGATTATTTGTCTTTTTGTTGTTGAGGTGTTGGAGTTTTCTATAAATTCTAGAGATAAGTTCCTTGTCAGATACGTCATTGCCAAATATTCTTTCCCAATCTGTAGGTTCTCTTTTGACCCTTTTGGAGAAGTCTTTGGAAGCACATACAGATTTAATTTTTACAAGGTCCCATTCATCTAGTTTCTCTTCTGCTGTTTGTGCATTTTGGGGTATACTTGATAGTCTATTTATGCCATGTATTAAGGCCCCTAAATTTGCCCCTAGTTTTCCTTAAGAAACTTTTTAGTTTTTGTTGTTGTTGTTGTTATGTGCAGTCGAGTCAGCCCCGACTCATAGCGACCCCTCCTTGGGTTTCCGAGGCAGTATCACTACGGAAGTAGGATTGCCCAACCTTCCTTCCGAGG
>NW_006921664.1:8644407-8662114 GCF_000298275.1 Orycteropus afer afer | reverse complement strand
TATTCTCTCCCTCTTTTCCTTTGTTAAATTTGCCAGTGATTTGTCAATTTTATTAATCTTTTAAAAACCCAACTTCTGGTCTTGTTAATTTTTTTCTATTGTCTTTTTGTTTTCTGTTTCATTGATTTCTGTTAGAATCTTTATTATATCCTTCTTCCGGTGACTGTAGGCTTTTCTTGCTGTTCTTTTTCTAATTGTTGGAGATGTTGGGTTAAAGTGTTCATTTTGGCTCTTTCTTCTTTTTGATGTATGCATTTATTGCTATAAATTGACCTCTGATCACTGCTGTTGCAGTGTCCCAAAGATTTTGGTATGTTGTGGTTTCATTCTCATTTGACTCAAGGAAGTTTTGAATTTCATTTATTATTTCTTCTCTTACCCAGTCTTTCTTAAGGAGGCTGTTGTTCATTTTCCATGTGTTTACTCTTTTTCCATTGATCTTCCTATTTTTGATTTCTAATTTGATAGCATTGTGATCTGAGAAGAGGCTTTGCAGTATTTCAACATTTTCAAATTTATGAAGGCTCGCTTTATGGCCTAACATATGGTCTATCATGGAAAATGTCCCATGTGCACTGGAAAAGAATGTATATTGTACTGTTGTTGGGTGAAGTGCTCTGTGGCTATCTATAAGGTCAAGGTTGTCGATTGTATTGTTTAGCTCTTCTGCATCTTTGTTGAGCTTCTTTCAAGTCATTCTATCTTTCATTGAAAGTGGTGTATTAAAGTCTCCCACTATGACTATGGAGTAATCTATTTGTCTTTTCAACTCTCTTAAAGTCTGATTTATGTATTTTGTGGCACTTTCATTGGGTCCACAGATATTTATTATGGTTATATCTTCCTGTTCAATTGATCCTTTCACCATCATATAATGTCTTTCCTTGTCTCGTGTAGTAGTTTTTGTCTTAAAGTCAATTTGATCAGAAATTAATATTGCCACTAAAAATCAAAGATTGGAAAAAGATATATGGAGAAAATAGCAACCATAAAAGATCACGAGTCGGGGCCAACTCGACTGCACATACCAACAACAACAACAATTTTCTCCGTATATCTTTTTCCAATCTTTGATTTTTAGTCTTTTTTTTGTCTTTGTCTCTAAGGCATGTCTCTTGTAGACAGCATATTGACGGGTTTTGTTTTCTTATCCAATCTACAACTCTCTGTTGCTTGAGTAATGCATTTAATCCAGTAACATTCAGTATAATAATCAAGAAGTATGAATTAGTTTCTATAATTTGTTATATGTTTTTTCATGGTGTTCCTGGTTTCTTTTTTCCATATTATTTTCTGTGCTGAGTTCATTGTGTTTATGAATCATGTTATCATTTTCTTTGTTGCTGTTGTTTTAGTATTTGCTGAATATTTGTGCTTGTCCTCTTTTTTATTGTGATGTGAAGGTTTATCATTTTTCTTTGAGGTTACCCTGTGATTTATGATTTTCTCCCCAAGTTTAGAACAATCCGTTCTACCTTGGAACTCTATTGACTTCCTCACCATTTAGAAGTCCTGTAACTACACAGTATTTTCCATCTTTTTGGTTTGTAGTTGTCCTCATTTGCCAATTGATGTTTCTGGTTCCCTGTTTACAGTCTTGTAAGATTTTTTTTTTTTACTTTGGATATGTTCATAGCTGTGGTTTCTGGGTTATGTCATCTTGTGTATTAATGGTCTGTTGTTGTTGCTATTTTTGTTTCTCTGTTCAAAGGACTCCCTTTAGTATCTCTTGCAAGGTTAGTCTGGTTTTAATAAATGCCCTTCGTTTCAGCTTATCTGGAAATCTCCTAATTTCACTGTCATATTTGAGAGACAATTTTGCTGGCTATATAATTCTTGGTTGAAAATTTTTCTCTTTCAGGGTTTGCATCCCATTGCCTCTCACCTGCATGGTTTCTGCTGAGAAATCAGAGCTTATTCTTACTGGTTGTCCTTTGTAAGTAACTTTGTTTTTCCCATGCTGCTTTCAGGATTCTTTCTTTGTCTTTGGTTTTGGTGAGCTTGATGATGATATATGTCTTGGTGATTTTCTTTTGGCATCTATCCTGCTTGGGCTTCATTGGACTTTCTGAATGGATATATTCTCATCTCTAACCATACTGGGGAAGTTCTCTTCCAACAAATCTTAGACAATTTTCTCAGTGGTTTTCTTTTTCTCTTCCTATTATGGAATTCCAATGACATATAGGTTGTTCCTTTTGATCGTATCCCACATGAACCTTAGGCTTTCTTCATTTTGTTTTGATCTTTTTTCTGATTGATTCTTTTCCACAGAAGTATTCAGGTATTTGTCTTCAATCTCATTAATTCTGTCTTCATTTGCATCAACTCTACTCCTTTGCCCTTTTAATGGGCTATCTGTTTCTGAAAGTTTAGTATTAATTTTCTGTATTTCTATCTGTAGATGTTTAATCATTTCTAATTTTTCATTTATTTTGTCATTTTAATCTTGTATTTTCTTTCAAAGTTCTTCTAGGGTTTTTTCAGTGTTTTCTTTGGTCTGTCTCTCAATCCTTTGAAGATACCTTAATATAATTCTTTTGAAATCCTTATCAAGGTGTTCCAATGCTGCTTCTTCCTCAGGGATGTGTTCTGGGTCTGTATCCTGTTCCTTTGTTTCCACCACTTTATCTTGCTTCTTCATGTGGATTGTGATGGTCTGTTGTCTCTGAGACATTGTGACATTGTTGTATTTAGATTTCCGTTATCTATTTGTGAAGATCAGCTAAGGATGGGTCAGGCTTTTCTTCATTGTTGTTTATCATTGGTGGAAAAGGAAGTGGTGGTTCTCAGTAAGTGAAGCTGCAGGTGGTGCAGGTGTAGTTGTGTCGTATGGAGACTGTTGTTGTCTCCCACTCAATTAGACAAAAATAACAATTGAATAACCATCAAAAAAGTAAAACCAAATGGATAAAAAACACATTGTGTTATCACACAGGAACAATAACCAAAAAAGAAAAGAGGAAAATAATTCCCTACAATATCTGGGAAGAGGGCAGCAAGAGAAAAAAAGGTAGAGTCAGAGAATAATGAGAGAGAAAAAAATGGAAAAAATGCAAAAAGAAAAACAACAAACAGGGTTAACCATGAGAAAGAAAAAAAAAATTGAACCAGGAACAGGGAAAAGAGAAAAATCTCAAAAACTAGAACCTGAAAAGGGAAGAATAAAGAATACTAATTAAAAGGACAATAATAATAATAATAAAGATTTTAAAACATACACAAACAAACAATCTTTTGTTTGAACAGAATAAGTGCATACTGCATGGTTTAAAATAAGGAAGGGAGTGCATCAGGGTTTTTCCTTTCACTATACTTAGTCAATCTGTATGCTGAGCATATAATCCAAGAAGCTGGACTATATGAAGAAGAACATGGTATCAAGATTAGAGGAAGACGCATTAGCAATCTGTGATATGCAGATGACACAACCTTGCTTGCTGAAAATTCGGATGACATGAAGCACTTACTGGTGAAGATTAAAGATTTCAATCTGTAGTATGGATTACATTTCACCATAAAGAAAATGAAAATCCTCACAATTGGATGAATAAGCAACATCACAATGAATGAAGAAAAGACTGAAGTTGTGAAATATTTCATGTTACTTGGTTCCACAATCAACACCCATGGAAGCAGCAGTCAAGACATCAGATGGCGTATTGCACTGGGAAAAGCTACAAAAGACCTCTTTAAAGTGTTGAAGAGCAAAACTACCTCTTTGAAGACTAAGGTTAAGAAAATGTTAACCTAACCCAAGCCATGGTATTTTCAATCATCTCATATGCATGTGAGAGCTAGACAATAAATAAGGAAGACTGAAGAAGAGTTGATGTTTTTGTGTTGTGGTGTTGGTGAAAGAATACTGAAACTACTGTGAAATGCCAAAAGAATTAACATATGTGTCCTCCAAGAAATGCAGCTGGAATGCTTCTTGGAAGCAAAAATAGCCACACTTTGTCTCAGTTATTTTGGTCATGTTGTCAGAAGGGACCATTCCTTGGAGAAGGATATCATGCTTGGTAAAGTGTAAGGTCAATGAAAAAGAGGAAGGCTTTCAACAAGATGGATTGACACAGTGGCTGCAATTATGGTCTCGGGTATAGCAAGGATTGTGAGGCTGGCACAAGATGAGGCAGTGTTTTCTTCTGCTGTACAAAGGGTCTCTGTGAGTCAGAGCTGACTCGATGGCACCTAACAAAAACAAAAACAGCAACAACAACATCAGGTAGGTGACAGTTAAATTCAAATGGGAAAGTGAAAGGAGCATACACCTGGAGGTTGTCTACTACAACCATATATATGGTCAGCAGAAGAATTCCAAGAATGGGAAGGGAAGGAATAGTCACTGAGGAACAAGGAGAAGGTGCCATCAAGGAAGCTGTTCTGGTTACCTAGTGATGCTCTGACAAGAAATATACCACAAATAGGATGACCTTAACAAACAGGAGTTTATTCTATCATAATTTGGAGGCTTTAAGTCCAAGTTCAAAGTGCCAGGCTATAGGGGCTGTGTGAAAGTCCCTCAACCTTGGGGTCCAGCTCTGCCTCCTGCTCCTGGCCCACTGGAGCTAGATGCATTTCTTCACTCAGACAGCTACTGGCTGCTGAGGCTGAGAAGCCCCAAGGTTGACAAGAAAAAAGGCACAGTCCTGATGTTACCAAACCACACGGCAGGCCATTAACTTACGTCCATTGTAAGTCCCAAGGTCTGCAGAGCGTAGCAGGCTGCTGAACAATGACATGGCTACATGCAGAGTCTAAACTGCCGTAGGCTAGAGACCATTCCCCAAGGCTTCTGCTTATATACAGGAAGCAGACCACATTCCCTAAGGCAGCAGCTGCTGTGGTATATCCCACCATAGAGTACATTGCCAGTCTCATCATGGGGAATAACTACTACCAGCTGCCCAGCCACTCAACCAGGCCCAGCCAAGTTAACACACAAACATAACTACCACAGAAGCCCAGGCAGATATATGACTCAAAACAAAAGAAAGTTCCCTAGTATCAAATGTAGCCAAGAGATCCAGCAAGAATAGCACTATGGTAGCATTACTGGCTCTAAAAAAAGAAAGGTTCTTGGTAACCTTTCCAAAAGTAGTAAGAGGTGAAAGCAAAAATCAGTTCTGAGAGTTTTGGAGTTATAAAATGGAAATCAATGAAGTGGAGAGTCCTGCCATGATTTTAACAAGAAGTTTCATCATGAAGGGAAGGATATTGGATACATGAGCCAAGAGATATTTTCCTGTGGCTGTTGCTTTGATTTCTAAAGTGCAAATATTTGAACATTTATTTAGGTTGTGGGAAAGAAGCCAAGACAGAAAGGATAGTTGAAGATAAAGCAGTAAATATTATATTTGATTGATCATGGTCTTGAAGGAAAACAGATGGGATCAAGGTCAATGTTGAAGATGTTGGCATTGAACAAGAGACAGGGCATTTATCCTCTAACCATGAAAACAAAGACAGGGGAAACAGATGCAGATTAATATCTATATGGAGAGGAGACTCAGGAGATTGAAGTAGTCACACCTACTAATGTATGTTTGGCCAGTGATGCAGAAAAAAGACATTCTCAGAGTTAGGCTGTTGCTGTTGTTATGTGCCGTTGAGTAGACCTGACTCATAGCCACCCCTGCTTGGCTTTCTGAGGCAGTATCACTACAGAAGTAGATTGCCCAAACTTCCTTTGAAGGAGTGGCTGGTGGGTTTGAACCTCCAGCCTTCTGGTTAGCAGTCAAGTGCCTTAGGCATTACACTACCAGAGTCAGGCTGTGGAGTCAGATAAAAGCTTCAAGAGTGGTGAAGGGATGAAGATACTCTGGAGAGAATTAGAATGAGAGCTAGCTCAGGCCAGATTCAATGACTGATGAACAGAGTTGAAGGTAACCAGGTTGAAGCTGGAGACTATGACTGAGGTAAACTAGCAGTCTTCCACATTATGTGATTCTCCTCAGCAGTTTGGGGAAATTTAGGAAAAGAAAATAGAAGATAAAATCTGAGACTAAAATTTCTCCTGAAAGACACAGGAAGTGGGAGGGAGACTGGAACGAAGGGTGGCAAAGTTGAATACATTAGCAGAATAGTAGTTCTGGATGCCACCATTTCATTTTGTTTGGATTAGGAAAGAAAGAAGACAGGAGGGTTAGACAGTCACTGAGAAGTGAGAGATACCCTGACCGGGGTTCTGTATGAGATAAAGAACAGCATAGTGGAAGTAGGACATCAAATATTTATGATGTGCCTGAGAATGAAAACAGGTGCTCCAATGCTAATATTTCATGTGTTTCCACAAATATTGCTGAAACTAAATCAATTGAGTTGTAAACCCACGAAGGACCAAAGATGTTTCCTGAACTAATAAAAAGCTGTGTTGTATCTTCAGATGGTTTCATTGTCTAATCCTGGTGGCAAGTGCTAAATTTTTAGGTAATAAACAATGCTAGCTAAAGACTGATTCAAAAGTAGACTTGTTTATTCCATTGTCCTCCTAATAGTGGAAATACATGAGCAGTAAGTATGTCGGCTACTAAAAGAGTACATGTATCTCCTTCTGGTAACCACTATGCAAGGGCAAAAAAGAAGGTATTATTAAGGTTCAGTGAGGGAACTGGTGATTCAGTGTTAGAACTCCTGCCTTCTGTGTGGGAGACCCAGGTTTGATTCCTAACCAATGCATCTCATGCACAGTCAACACCTGTATGTGAGTGGAGACTTGTATGTTACTGTGATGCTGAACAGATTTCAGTGAAGCTTCCAGACTGTTCTGGTTCCCTAGTGCTGCTCTGACAAGAATATACCACAAATGGGATGGCCTTAAAAACAGGATTTTATTCTTACAATTCTGAGACTTTAAGTCCAAGTTCAATGTGCCAGGCTATAGGGGCTGGGTGAAAGCCCTTCAACCTTGGGGTCCAGCTCTGCCTCTTGTTCCCGGCCCACTGGAGCTAGAGGCATTTCTTCACTCAGACAGCTGCTGGCTGCCAAGGCTGAGAAGCCCCAAAGTCAACAAGTAAAAAGTCACAATCCCAATGTTATCAAACCACATGGCGGGCCATTAACTTAAGTACATTGTAAGTCCCAAGGTCGGCAGAGCAATGACTTGGTTCCATGCAGGGTCCAAGTGTGCCATAGGCTAGAGACCAGTCCTAAGGCTTCTCCTTATATACAGGAAGCAGACCACATCCCAAAGGCAGCTACTCAGGTGCTTGTGGTTGATCCCACCATGGAGTTGATTGCTAGTATCATCATGGGGAATAACTACCACCACCTGTCCAGCCGCTCAACCAGGCCCAGCCAAGTTGACACACAAACTTAACTACTACACTGACTAAGATGGACTAAGAAGCAAGGCCAGATGATATACTTCTGCAAATCAATCAATCAAATCCTAAAGATCACAATAGTCTGATTCACAGCCAATCATGGGGATGGTGCAGAAGTGGGCAGCATTTTGTTCTATTGTTCATGGGCTTTTCATGAGCTGGGAGGTTAACTCAATGGTTGCTAACAGTAGAAGTTAAGCTTAAACTTGAGAGAGAGGAGGACTTCTTTTTAATAAGTGATCACATCTTGTGAATGTAATTGAGACAAATCAGTGATGAAGGGGCTCTGGTGGCATTGTAGCTAAAATATTAAGCTGTTAACTAAAAGGTCAGCAGTTCGAACCTACCAGCTGCTCCACAGGAAAAAGATTAGGCAATATGCTTCCATAAAGATTTACAGCCTTGGAAACCCTATCATACAGTTCTATTCAGTCCTAGAAGTGTTGCTATGAGTCAGAATAGACTTGGGGGCATTGTGTTTATTTGTTTGTTTCTGGTTTAATCAATAGACCATACATTTGAGGGGTTGATTATCCTAAGGCAGAAGGACTAGGATGCCAGCTTGCTGTGCTGATTCAAATCTCTTGAGCTGCAGTATAAAAGGAAACACAATTATAACAGTAAAGCCCTATTGCTTTCTTTCACAGCTTCCTAGACTGAATTTTAACTTCTCATGAAGACAGTAAATCAGCATCAGGGTATATTTATCATGTATTATTTACTCAAACTTGAGGACTCTGTTAATGTATTGTGCATTAAGGAAAGAAAGTCAACAACAAATTATCTTGAGCAGAAAATAAAATGCTTTACATAGTGTTGATAATGTCATCTTATTTTCATCGAAGTTGTAAGAGCTTGCAAATCAAAAGGAATATGGAAGATGCTGTGTGCTTATGTGAATAAGGCCCTGTAAGCCCCATTCCTCTGCCAGGTGGGTTACATCTCAATATATCTGCATCTACTTCCTCTCCCAGTACTGGTTTGTAGATGAATGTTGAGTTTCCAAATAGCTGGAGGTTTGAAAATATAACCTATGTACTCTCAGTCACCGTCTGACAGACATGCTCCCCAAATTCTAAATCAAAGCACACACTGTATCAGAGGCGATCATGGGTTCTCCCTGTCAAACCTCCTATGTGTGATTAGATGATGTGCAGGGCTCCTGATAGAGGGGATTCCAGTCATTGAAATACCCATTCTTCAGTGAGCATAACATCCCAAATGGGAATGGGACATCTCAGACTTCTCCAGCTATGTACTGAAATGTTTTTCTGCTCTACCAAATCTAAAACATTCTCTGCCATTTACTTTTCCCCTTAATTTTTTAAACCCAAGGGTATTTTAAAAGAAAATGCTATCCATATGTTTTTGATTCATTTACACTTAAATCATTAAAAGCCTGTTTTGTAAGAGCTTTTTGATGTCTAAAAGTTTTTCTGGGCCTTTTTTATGTCATTTAAAGCTTGTCTCTCTTCTCATTTTCTCCTGGCTTGTTCCTCACTTGGGAAAGAAAGAAAAAAAAAAATATCTAGAAACCTGAAAAGTTGAGTTTTGTTGGTAACAGATGATGTCAAACTCCAAAGGGATGATGTTAGGTAAATGTACAGCTCACACATATCAGTTTGCTCTAAAATAGGGTGTGTGCTCACTCTGCCCCAAATTTCAGATACCATATAGTTAAAATATGATGCTTTTCCATGCTCATATAGGTTTATTAAGTTATGTCTCATTTTGTTTGCAATGTTCCAGCCAAAATACCTAATACTATTCAAAGTCTATTTATAATTCCCTCACCCCACACACTTCACAATGCACACATCTCACGTCATGTAACCTCCCTAATGCCTGTCCAAGGGCATCTTCTTCTGTGCAGGTTTCAAAATATCCCACTTAAGTGTGCAATATCTGAACACTGGTTCTAAACTTAACATAGCTCAGTTTATCTAGATCACTAAAATTATACCTGTGAGGCAATGGCAAGTGGAAAGAAGACTAGCATACAGATACTTGAGTTCTCTCAATGATTTTCTTACATACTTAGAAAAATAGGCTTTGGAAGAAATTAATTATGTGGAGAGTGTTATTTTTTCTGGCATTTCCCTTTGTGTATAAGCACTCAGGCATTCAGGTTTGTAAATGGTTGTTTTTTCTCCTGTATCTTTCCATGGTAATATTAGGCATCTTATTTTGAGCTCATTGCCCTCAGAAGATTCCACATTGTGGTATCAAAAAGTTAAGGAGCAGTTTTTTGTTTCTTGTTTTCCCTCTGAATATTTTAAGCCAAACAGAACTTATAAGCAAAATATTAACAGCCATGCTAATGGGAAAATGAGTCCTCCATCTTTGAAATATCTACAAATTAAATATTTTCAGATATAACAAAATCTAAGGAAATATGTCTACTCTTTGATCTACCAATATAACAACTTGCAGAAATGTATGCAAAGGGAATGATGACAGATAAGTACAAAGATTTTGCAGAAATGATTCTAATGGTTAAAAAAGGGAAATAATATAGAAAACAAACCCAATACAAAAAAAAAAAAAAATAGTGAGTTGAATCAAAGTGAAGTGCTTCACAGAAAGTAATAAAATATACCCATTTATAATACAGTTCTAAGAGAACATACAGGAATTTTTTTGCAGTCTATTGAGTGTAAAATGTAAATTTCATAAGAGAATTATCACATGACTTGGCTGCTAACCAGAAGGCTGGCGGTTCAAACCCACCAGCCACTCCTTGGAAGGAAGGTTGGGCAATCCTACTTCCGTAGTGATACTGCCTCGAAAACCCAAGGAGGGGTCGCTATGAGTTGGGGCCGACTCGATGGCACATAACAACAACAACAACAAGGACTAAAAGAACTGGAATTAAAATCACAGCATTTAAGGTAATTTTAATTTTCTTTTTATTGTATTTTATACATTTTCTACAACACACATGTAATATATTTCTGTGACTTTTCAAATATTATTAAAAAAATCTAGTGTTTTCTTAATGTTAAAAAACAAATGGCAAAAAATATTTCAAGCCCTAAATTCTTAATCTAAAAAACAAGTGCAGGTGCAAATATTGGTCTCTCTTGTTCTGAAGCAGCAAAGAGTGAAGAAAATCAAAGACACATGAAATTAATTGGTCTAAAGCAATCATGGGCCATGCAAACCTCAGCTCCATGACCCTGATGGTAACTGGCTACCACTGCTGACCACTCCAAAAAGGATCACGATGGGAGGTCTTGGAGAGAGTGGGATACAAATATGGAACAAATCTCAAAATAATGAAAAAGACCAGGTTTACTGGTATTGGTGAAAAGGTTGATGTAATCCCTGAGACTATGACCTTTGGATATCCTTCAAGACTAGAATTGAACTCAAACCCATTGCTTAACTTTCAGCCAAAAAATAGACAGGACTATAAGGTGAGCATTAACACCAGGGAGGTACACACTGCTTAGAACAACCAACCTTACAGGATCAAAAGGATAGCATTTCTCAGGCATAAAGCTCAGAAGGTAGGAAGGGACAGGAAGCAAGGACAAATAGAAATGATAAACAGTGGAAGGAAGAAAGAAAGTGCTGATATATTGTGGGGATTGTGAATAATGCCATGAATCAAAACGTGTATGAATTTTAGAATGGAAAACAAATTTGCTTATTGATTTATTTTTGCAGTTTTTTTTTCACCTAATCACAATAAAAGTGTTTTTTTTTTTTTTTTAAAGTGCTTTTGTTTTTCTTTTTTTTTCTGAGTGTTTAACCTACAAATATCATCTGATTTTTTAAGGGTGTCCAAACTTCTAAAACAAATGTGCTGAAATTTTCACATTCCTAACTTCTGCTGAGAATTAGCTATATACTAATAACTTCTATATATAACTTGATGATTATTGTGATGCTATTCCTCTTACTTTGTCATTTCCGGCATAGTAGACCATATGATTTTCTGATTCAGAGTGGCCAACACCAGTACATTTTAGCTCACTGATGCCTAGGATATTGATCTTTATGCCTTCCATTTCATTTTCACAATTTTTCTAAGATTCATACTTTGTGCATTCCGCACTATGACTATTAATGGATGTTTACACCTGTTTCTTCTCCTTTTGAATCATGTCACATCAGTAAATGAAGGCTGAAAAGCTTTACT
The DNA here is from genome assembly GCF_000298275.1 of Orycteropus afer afer. Lineage (NCBI taxonomy): Eukaryota > Metazoa > Chordata > Mammalia > Tubulidentata > Orycteropodidae > Orycteropus > Orycteropus afer. The sequence continues at coordinate 8,650,639 of NW_006921664.1, read as the reverse complement.
TCATCTATGTCAACTATATGCTAATTGGCCACTGAAAACCTTATGAATAGCAGTAAAAGATTGTCTAATATAGTGCTGAAACATGACATCCTCAGGCTGGAAAGCAGTCAAAATAAGGCTGGGAGGAGTTGCCTCCTCAAAGTATAATTGACCTTAATGACGCAGATGGAATAAATTTTCAGACCTTCATTTACTGATGTGGTACAACTCAAAAGGACAAGAAACAATTGCTACAATTCATTAATAATCAAAACATGGAATGTAAGATACATAAATCTAGGAAAATTGGAAGTTGTCAAAGTTTAATGGAACACATAAAGAGTAATATTCTAGACATTTGTGATCTGAAATGGAGTGGTATTGGTCATTTTGAATTGGACAATCATATGGTCTCTTATGTTCAAAATGACAAATTGAAGAGGAACAGTGTCACATGCATCAAGAATAACATTTCAAGAGCTATACTGAAGTACAATGCTCTCAGTGCTAAGATAATATCCATATGCCTACAAAGAAGGCTAGTTAATACTACATTATTCAAATACATGCATCAACTACTAAAGCCAAAGATGAAGAAATTGAAGATTTTTACCAACATATGCAGTCTAAAATTGACCAAATGTACAACCAAGATGGTTTGATAATTACTGGTTATTGTAATATGAAAATTAAAAACAAAAAACAAGCATCAGTAGTTGGAAAATACAACCTTGGTGACAGAAATGATGCTGGAAATCACATGATAGAATTTTGCAAGACCAATGACTTAGTCATTACAAATACTTTTTTTCAACCACAAAATGATGACTATACATATGGGATACATATGAATCAAATCAACTACATATGTGGAAAGAGATCATGAAGAAGCTCAATTTCATCAATCAAAACAGGGCCAGGGCCAACTGTGGAACAGATCATCAATTACTCATATGCAAGTTAAGTTGAAACTGAAGAAAATTTTAAAAATCCATGACAGCCAAAGTATGACATTGATTATATTCCACTTGAATTTAGAGACCATTTAAAGAATAGACTTGATGTATTGAATATCAGTGACTGAAGATCAGAGAGGTTGTGGGATGACATCAAGGACATCATACATGAGGAAAGCAAAAGGTCATTAAACAAGAAAGAAAGAAAAGACAAAAATGGATGTCAGAAGAGAGTTAAATTTGCTCTTTAAGTGTACAGTAGCTAAAGTAAATATAAGAAATGATCAAATAAAAGAGTTGAACAAAATCTTTCAAAAGGAAGTTCCAGAAGACAAAGTAATGTATTATGATGGAATATGCAAGGATCTCATCCTGAAATGAGAAAACCAAAAAGGAAAAATGTACTCCACATTTTTCAAGCTGAAAAAACTGAGGAATAAAAAATCAAGCCTCAACTTGAAATATTGAAGGATTCTGTGGACAAAATGATATGTCATCCATTAGCACAAAGAATATTTCAAGATCTATCCTGAAGTACAATGCTATCAGTGATAGGATAATATCAATAAGCCTAAAAAGAAGACCAGTTCATACCACTATAATTCAAATTTACATGTCAACCACTAAAGCCAAAGACAAGGAAATTGAAGTTTTTACCAGCTTCTGCAGTCTTAAATTGATCAAATTTGCAATCAAGATGTTTTGACTGTCACTGGTGATTGGAATGCAAGAGTTGGAAACAAAGAAGAATCACCAGAATTTGGAAATATGGCCTTGGTGACAGAAATGATGTCATGATAGAATTTTGCAAGACCAATGACTTATTCATTGAAAATACCTTTTTTCAACAACATAAACGGTGGCTATACACATGGACCTCACCAGATGTGATACACAGGAATCAGATTGACTATATCTGTGGAAAGAGGCAAAGGAGAAGCTCAATATCTTCAGCCTAAACAAGGTCAGGAGATGACTGTGGAACATACCATTAATTATTCATATGCAAGTTGAGTTGAAGCTTAAGATAATTAAAACAAGTCCATAAGAGCTAAAATATGACCTTGATTATATCCTACCTGAATTTAGAGACCATGTAAAGAATAGATGTGATGCATTGACCACCAATCACCAAGTTGTAGAATAATATCAAGAACATCATACATGAAGAAAGCAAAAGGTCATTAAAAAGACAGGAAAGGCAGAAAAGACCAAAATGTAAGAAAAGACTCTGAAACTTGTTCTTTAATGCAGAGTAGCTAAAGCAAATGGAAGAAATGACAAGATAAAAGAGGTGAATAGAAGGTTTCAAAGAGCAGCTCATGAAAACAGAATAAAATATTACAACAAAATGTTCAAAGACCTGCAGTTAGACAACCAAAAGGGAAGAACATGCTCAGCATTTCTCAAGTTGAAAGAACTGAAGGAAAATTCAAGTCTCAAGTTGTGATATTGAAAGAGTCTATGGGCAAAATATTGAATGATGTAGGAAACATCAAAGGAAGATGGAAGGAATACACAGAGTCATGTTACCAAAAAGAGTTGGTCAATGTTGATCTGTTTCTGGAGGTGGATATGATCAAGAACCAATGGTACTGAAGGAAGAAGTGAAAGCTGTACTAAAGGAATTGGTGAACAATGAGGCTCTAGGAATTGACAGAATACTTATTGAGATGTTTCAACAAACAGATGCCACACTCAAGGCCCTAACATGTTTATGCAAAGAAATTTGGAAGACAGCTACCTGGCCAACTGACTGGAAAAGATCCATATATGTACCCATTCCAAAGAAAGCTGAACCCACAGAATATGATCCAATATCATTAATATCACAGGCAGTAAATTTTTTCTAAAGATAATTCAAAAAACAATTGCAGCAGTATATTAACAGGGAACTTCCAAAAATGCAAGCTGTATTCAGAAGATGACATGAAATGAGTGATACTATTGCTGAAGTCCGATGGATCTTCGCTGGAAGCAAAAAATACCAGAAAGATGCTTCCTTGTGTTTTATTGACTATTTAAAAGGATCTGACTGTGTGAATAACAGCAAATTATGGGTAACATTGAGATGAATGGGAATTCCAGAACATTGAATTGTGCTGTACATAGACCAGCAGGCTGTCATTCAAACAGAACAGAAGGGTATTGCATGATTTAAAATCAGGAAGAGTGTGCATCAGGGATGTATCCTTCCACCATACTTATTCAATTCATAATGTTGAGCAAATAATCTGAGAAGCTGGACAGTATGAAGAAGAACACGACATTAGTATTGGAGAAAGACTCATTAACAACCTGCAATATGCTGATGACACAACCTTGCTTGCTGAAAGTGAAGATGAAATGAAGCACTTATTGATGAAGACAAAAGACTACAGTCTGTAGTATGGAATATACCTCCACATAAAGAAAATACAAATCCTCACAACTGGACCAATAAGCACCATCATGACAAATGGAGAAAAGATTGAAGTTCTCAAAGATTTCATATTACTTGGTGCCACAATCAACACCAATGGAAGCAGCCGTCAAGAAATCAGATGACATATTGCACTGGGCAGATCTGCTGCAAAAGAACCCTTTAAAGTACTGAAGAGCAAAGATGTCTCTTTGAAGACTAAGGTGCACCTAACCCAAGCCAAGATATTTTCATTGGTCTCATATGCTTGTGAAAGCTGGACAATGAATGAAGAAGATTGAAGAATAATTGATGCTTTTGAGTTGTAATGTTGGCAAAGAATACTGAAAGTATCACAGACTGCCAGAAAAACAAATGTGTCCTGGAAAATGTGCAGCTGTGATGCTCCTTGGAAGTGAGAATGGCCAGACATCATCTCACCTACTTTGGTTATGTTGTCAAAAGGGATCATTCCCTGGAGAAGGATATTATGCTTGGTAAAGTGGAAGGTCAGTGAAAAAAGACAAGACCCTCAACAAGATGGATTAACACAGTGGCTGCAATGATGGGCTCAGATATAGCAAGCATTGTGAGGCTTTTGCAGACTGGTCAGTGTTTTGTTCTGTTGTACATAGAATCTCTGTGAGTCCAAGCTGACTCAATGGCACTTAACAACAACAAAAACAAGGACAAAATATTGAATAACTCAGGAAGCAGCAAAAGAAGATGGAAGGAATACACAGAGTCATTACACCAAAAAGAATTGGTTGACATTGAACCATTTCAGGAGGTAACATATGATCAAAAACTGATGGTATTGGAGGAGAAATTACAACTGAACTGAAAGAATTGGTGAAAAACAAGCCTCGAAAAATTGATGGAATTCTGTTGATGTGTTTTAACAAAGACATGTAAACTTAGAAGCCCACACCCATCTATGCCAAGAAATATGGAAGACAGCAACCTGATCAACTGACTGGAAGAGATCCCTATTTGTGCCCTTCCAAGGAAGGAAGACCAGGCAATCTACTTCAGTAAAGATTCCCTGCCTTGGAAACCCAATGGGTGTTGTTATGAGTCAGAATCGACTCTATGGTAGTGTTTTTTTTTTCTTTTAAGAAATAGTGATCCAACATAAATGTAGAAATTATCGAACAATATCACATGCAAATAAAATGTTTCTGAAAATAATAAAAAAAAGTTTGTAGCAGTACACTGACAAGGAACTGCCAGAAATTCAAGCTGGATTCAGAAGACGATGTGGAATGAGGGATATTATTTATGCTTTCAGATAAATTTGGCTGAAAGCAAAGAATACCAGAAAGATGTTTACTAGTGTTTTATTAGCTATGCAAGACTGTATGGATCATAACAAATTATGGATACCATCACAAAGAATGGGAATTCTGGAACACTTAATTGTACTTATACAAAGCATATACATAGACCAAGCGGCAGTTATTCGAAAAGAACAAGGGGATGCATGGTTTAAAATCAGGAAAGATGTGCATCAGAGCTATATCATTTCACCACGCTAACTCAATCTGTACACTGAGTGAATAATATCAGAATCTTTACTATATGAAGAAGAACATGACATCAGTATTGAAGAAAGACTCATTAACAAACTGCCATACACAGATGACACAACCTTGCTTGCCAAAAGTGAAGAAGACTTGAAGTAGTTACTGATGAAGATCAAAGACTATAGTCTTGAGTATGTATTGCATTTCAACATAAAGAAAACAAAACCCCTCACAATTGGACCAATAATCAATATCATGATAAATAGAGAAAAAATTAAGGTTGTCAACTTTTCCATTTTACTTGGATCCATAATCAAAGCCTGTAGAAACAGCAGTCAAGGAATAAAATCACATATTACACTGGGCAAATCTGGTGCAAAAGACCTCATTAGCATGTTAAAGAGCAAAGACATCACTTTGAAGACTAAGGTGTGCCTGATCCACGCCATGATATTTTCAATAGCCTCACATGCATGTGAAAGCTGGACAATGAATAAGGAAGACCACAGATGAGTGGAAGCATTTGACTTGTGGTGTTGGTGAGGAATATTAAATATACCATGGACTGACAGAGGAATGAACAAATCTGTCCTGGAAGAAGTACATCCAGAATGCTCCTTAGAAGTGAGAATGGGGAGTTCCAGCAAGATGGCGGACTAGGCAGAAGGACTGCACAGACCCTCTTCAACAAAGAAAAGGGAAACCAATTGATACAGACACAGAAGATAATCTTGGACCGCTGAGCCTTGAAGGAAAGGATACAAAAGTGGACTAAACCCCAACTAGCAGAACAATTTGCATGAAAATATCAAAAAAGGAGACACAGGGAGCTGTGGTCTAGCAGTGACCTGAGCGACCCTGATGGCACAGACAACACGGTTTGGAAATGCCCGAATGGTGGTAGAACCTAAGAATTAACCTAAAAATCACCCTGCTAACCAGGCACTGCACTCAGGACTGGGCACGGTGGCTGGGGAACAAACAGAGAAGGTAAAGAGAAAAGTGGGCTGAGCTGTGGACTTTTGCCAGTCCAGAGAGCACCTCCACTTTGTAGGTTTAAAAAGCGGCTTGATTATTTGGGATATTTAAAGAGACAGCACTCTCACAGATTCTGTGGTGGTAGGACTTAAGAATTAACCTAAAAACCCCCCTGCTAGCCAGGGACTGCATGGAGGACTGTGCACGGTGGCTGTGGAACAAACGGAGAAGCTGAAGAGAAAGGTGGGCTGAGCTGTGGACTTTTGCCGGTCCAGAGGACACCACCAGTCTGAAGGTTTAAAAAGCGGCTTGACTATTTTGGATATTCAAAGAGACAGTGCTCTCGCAGATTTCTGGGGCTTAAGAACACATTCTGCTTTCCAGCAACCCCA
>NW_006921664.1:8639144-8640797 GCF_000298275.1 Orycteropus afer afer | reverse complement strand
ATTGTGGTAAACTGTGGTCAATGACATGAGACAAAGTATATGTGAACTGCTGTATGGAAAGTGAATTTGCTCTGTAAATCTTCACCCAAATCACAATAAATAAAAAATAAAATAAAAAAAGAAGTGAGAATGGCCAATCTTCAGCTCTTGTACTTTGGTTATGTTGTGAGAAGGCTGTTCTTGTTGTTGTTATGTGCCATAGAGTCGGCCCCGACTCATAGCGACCCCTCCTTGGGTTTCCAAGGCAGTATCACTACGGAAGTAGATTGCCCCATCGTCCTTTCAAGGAGTGGCTAGTGGGTTTGAACCGCCAGCCTTCTGGTTAGCAGTCAAGTGCCTTAGGCACTATGCTACCAGAGGCACCAGTTCCCAAAGAAAGATGTCATGCTTGGTAAAGCAGAGGGTCACTGTTGATGAGGAAAACCCTCAGGAAAATGACTGTAATGATATACTCAAACTTAACTTCAACTGTGAGGACAGAAAATCAGATTATGAGGTCGTACATAAGGTCATTATGAGTCAGAAACAACTCAACAGCATCTAATAAAAACAATAACAATTACTTCATCTTTTTGTGATTTAAAAATATAATATGAAGCCTAATTATCTGATAATATCATGCCTTGAGTAAGCCATATTTCCATCTAGTAGAACTATTTTAAAGTTAATAATTCTCATATTAATGTTATAAGATTTAATTTAATTTCTAGTGACATGAATTAGAAGTAAGACTTACTTGTCATTTACAAGTGTTAGTATGAGCAATGAATTAGTGAGCAGGCGAAACTTCACACAACAAATTTTATATTGAGTAGAGTTTTCCAAAGCATGCATTTTTGCTCTCAGTGATTTTCTCTTGGTCAATAAACTCTTTCTTTGGATCCAGTTATACAAAATAAAACAAAACCTGTTGCAGCTAAGTTGATTAAAATCATGAAGACCCCATGTGTTACAGAGAATTGCTCCATAGTTTTTCTTGACTGTAATCTTTATGAAACGAGATAGCCAGACCTTTCGTTCTCTGTACTGCTGAGTGGATTCAAACCACCAACGTTTAGGTAAGCACTTGAGCCCAAACCATTTATGCCATCCAGTCATAGAAGCATTTTTTTCACAGAGAAATCCTCTTAATATTCCATTTGCATTATTGTTTTTTCTTGTTATCTGGCTACTATCTCCCTTTACTTTCCCTTGCTACATGAAAAATACTGATCATTTTCACTACAAAAAAAAAAATTAAGCACAACTAACCTTCTTAAATCACACTTACCTTGTTCAATCTTCCAAATAACTATGAGGTGGACACGATTATCATTCCCATCTTATGAATGAGGAAACTGAGGCCCATGAACATGAGACCATTTGCTGAAGAGGGCACAGATAGTAATTAGCAACAGCAGGATTCTACCTCAGTGCTGTCTTAACCAATGGGTTGGTTCTTAGTCCATGTTCTTAACGAGTATGTTAGCTTCTTTTCATTTTAAAAGCTATAATGCTTTTAAAATATGTAGCATAGTCACTGGCATAAAAAACAGTCAGAAATTACTCACCCAGCCAAATGGAATGTGCTATAGGAGCTCTGGTAGCATAGTGGCTAAGGCACTTGACTGCTAACCAGAAGGCTGGCGGTTCAAACCCACCAGCCACTCCTCG
>NW_006921664.1:8633114-8633681 GCF_000298275.1 Orycteropus afer afer | reverse complement strand
CATTAACATTCAGGGTAATTATTGATAAGTTTGAATGTGTTGCTGTAATTTTGTTATGTGTTTTCATGGTGTCCCTGATTTCTTTGTTCCATATTATTTTCTGTGATAAGCTCATTATGTTTATGAGTTGTGTTATCATTTCCTTTGTTGCTGTTGCTGTAGTATGTGCTGAATATTTGTGCTTGTCCTCTTTTTTATTGTGATGTGAAGGTTTATCATTTTTCTTTGAGGTTACTGTATGATTTATAGTTTTTTTTTTCCCAGAGTTTAGAACAGTCCATTGTGTCTTGCAACTCTCTTAACTTCCTCACCATTTAGAAGTTCTGTGACTACACAGTCTTTTCCCTGTTTTTTGTTTGTAGTTATCCTCACTTGCCAATTGATGTCTCTGATTCCCTGTTTGCAATCTTGTAAGCTTATTTTACTTTGTATATGTCCATAGCTGAGGTTTCTGCGTTATTTCATCTTGTGTATTAATGGTTGGTTTTTTTTTTTTTTTTTTGCTATTTTTGGTTCTCTATTCAAGGACTCCCTTTAGCATCTCTTGTAAGGTTGGTCTGGTTTTAA
>NW_006921664.1:8615096-8632650 GCF_000298275.1 Orycteropus afer afer | reverse complement strand
GTATTTGTCTTCAATCTCGTTAATTCTGTCTTCCATTGCATCATTTCTACTCCTTTTCCCTTCTAATATGCTATCTATTTCTGATAATTTAGTATTAATCTTCTGGATTTCTAACTGTAGATTTAGAATCCTTTTTAATTTTTCATTGATTTTGTCATTTTGTTCTTGTATTTTCTTCCAAAATTCTTCTCAAGATTTTTCTGTGTTTTCTTTGGTCTCTCTCTCTCAATCCTTTGAAGATCCCTAAAGATAATTCTTTTTAATTCCTTATCAGTGAGTTCTAATGCTGCTTCTTCCTCAGAGATGTATTCTGGGTCTGTATCCTGCTCCCTTTTATCTACCACTTTGTCCTGCTTCTTTGTGTGGACTGTCATGGTCTATTGTCTCTGAGGCATCGTGGCATTGTTGTATTTAGATCTTTGTTAAGTGTTTGTGAAGAATAGCCAAGGGTGATTCAGGCTTTTCTTGGTGGTTTTTTATTGTTGGCCCATTGGTGGAGAAAGAGGTAGTGGCTCTCACTCAGTAAGTGAAGTTGCGGGAGGTGTGGGTGTAGTTGCATCTTATGAGGACTGTTGTTGTCTCCCACTCAGTTAGACACAGATTACAATTGAATAACCATCAAAAAACTAAAAGCACATGGACAAAACACACACCATGTAATCCCACAGTAACAGTAGCCAAAGAAAGAAAAAAAGGAAAAAGAAGAAGAAAAAACAAGAAAACCTGTAATATCTGGGGATAGGGCACTAAGAGAAAAAAAGTAGAGAAGTAGAATAATGAAGAAAAAAATGGGAAACATGCAAAAAGTAAAACAAGCAACGTGGTTAAGCACAAGAAAAAAGGTGAAAAGAAAAAAAAAAAATTCAACCGGGAACAGGTAAAATAAAAAATGCTGAAGACTTGGACCTGGGAGGAGAAGATTAAGAATAATAATAAAAAGAACAAAAGAATTAATAATAATAGTTGTTTTAAAACAGACAAATACAAGCAGACTAATCACCAGAAAAAAAAGAAAACAAAAAAGAAAAAAAATAAAAATAAAAAAAGTGAAAAAAAATCGGTGTAGGACAGGGCAAGGCACCCAGGCTCCATCTGAGCATACAGACTCTGATGGAGTTCCTGTGGGCCCAGAAGGTAGATGGGAGTGGGGGATGGCTGCACCTCCATTTGCCAAGTGGGTGTGAGGTATAAGAGTAACAAGAGGAATGTCGTACCTTTTCAGTCTTGTGGGTCCGGAGTATCCTTGGGGTTGCTGGAAAGCAGAACGTGTTCTCAAGCCCCAGGAATCTACCAGAGTGCTGTCTCTTTAAATATCTATAATAGTCAATCTGCTTTTAATCCTTCAAAATGGCAATGTCCTCTGGACTGGCAAAAGTCCACAGCTCAGCCCACCTTTCTCTTCACCTTCTCCGTTTATTCCCCAGCTACCATTCACAGTCCTCTGTGCAGTCCCTGGCTAGCAGGGCTGATTTTTTGGTTAATTCTTAAGTCCTACCACCACTTGAGAATCTCCAAGCTGTCTGTGCCATTAGGATCACTCAGGACCGCTGCCAGACCGCAGCTACATATGTCTCCTTTTTTGCTATTTTCATGCAAATTCTTCTGCTAGTTGGGGTTTAGTCCACTTCTATATCCTTCCCTTCAAGGCTCAGGGGTCCAGGATTATCTTCTGCATCTGTGTTATTTGGTTTCCCTTTTCTTTGTTGAAGAGGGTCTGTGCAGTCTTTCTGCCTAGTCCGCCATCTTGCCGGTCTCCTCTATTCACTTCTTAAATAATTATACATGCTAAGGTATCAGCTCCATTTCATTCTGCATTATTATTTGATATATTCTTTATGGCAATATAATCATTTTATAGCAATAGCTATAAAACAATTTGGAGATCCTGTAATCCATTATAATGTACTTTAACCCATGGGAAGAAAAAATATCTGAATGACTAAGTTTAGTTATGAAGCTGACCAAGACATTACATAATTTAAAATATTTGCTTTTGTTTATGTATTTAAATTATTCCATTTTACCACAGAAAGGACAATTTTAATAATTATTTTAGCATATTTCTCATTCCATGAGAGTTTATATTAAAATGAAATTTTAACTTTTAATGGTATAAGTACCCTCCTTGTTGGGTTAGTGTTTTATAGCCCTTTCTTCAGTAAGATGTAGTAAACCATAGAGAAAAAAAAAGTGGAGGGCTAGAATACGTTGTATGACTGTGGTATATGAATTCTAAATTACATGTGAGCTCTTCTTACCTTTAAGTGCATCATAATTAGTGAAGAATCCATGTGATGTTCTTTTAGAATTTAGGATGGATGTAATATATGTTTTAGGTTATGGCAATTATTAAGATTAACAACAAAAATAAAATTCTTTGACACCATTAGTTCAACAATGCACTTTAAATACATATGAGAAAAAACTTCATATTTGAGTAACACTAAGCTCTGAGAGTTACATTTTCTACTCATTCTACATATTTGTGGATTCCAGAGTTCTTTGTAGAGCGAAAATGTTTAAGTGAGCAGACATCCAAGTTTGTTTCATGAATGATTTCATTTCTTCTGTCTCACAATACAAACTTGGAAGACAAAATTAAGTCTTCCTCAAAGCAGATCAAAGCCAAACAATTTTTGACCAAGGACCGCCATTCTGCAGCAATTAAATGACAAAAATATCTACAAAAAATATATACAATGCTATACTTCCTTTGACTGAAAATCACATATAAAGTAAACAACCACATAATGTTATATCAACTTCATAATTTTGAAGTGCAAATTTTGGATGTCTTCTTACAGCCTTTGTTCTGAGTTTATGTTAATGATTCTGTGGTTGCAAACCATTCACCAGCCTACAACTCCTGTCCAACAACCATTGTGTAAAGACATGGTGCTTAGATGAAATGGTACTTGCCCACCTAAGGGTTAAGAAAGTCAAGTCACTCAAAACTTGAAGAGAAAAAGCACAAAGGAATCCTGTTAGGCTCTGTTGAAGATTAACAGACCACCACACAAAAGCCCCAAAGCATCCTTCAACCTTCTGAAAAAAATGTACTAAAAATGTTACCATGGGAACAACCAATTAAATAAACCAATAAAAGAGGAGAACTATCTACACCTCAACCAAACTACACAAACAAACAGTAAAAGAAAGCACTATAAATCCATCAAGTTTTAAATGTAACCAGATAAGTTGAGGTTGGGGGAAGGTATACGAGAGAAAAGAAAATAAAAATCTTTTGTCTATGACAATTAAAACAATGGTAAAAAAACAAAAACAAGAAAAGCCCCACTGCCCTTGAATTGACTCCAACTCACAGCAACAGACAGCATAGAGCTGACCCAGAGTTTCCAAGGCTGTAAACCTTTAGGGAAGCAGACTGCCACATGTCTCTCCCTCAGAGAAGTGGAGTGCTTTAACCAATATACCATCAGGGCCAAAACAATGATAAAACAGTAAAAATAAAATCAACAATAGGAGTCAAGACTCAACATTGTACCCCTGTTGTTAATATAAATGCATTCTCTATTTGGTACTGTGAATGAGTTATTAAATATTTTATCCTGAAATTGTGGGTTTGAATTAAAAAAATTGGGAAGACTCTACAAACTGTTTGGGCCCTGCTGACTGATATGTAGTCTGTGGAAAATAAATCAAAAAAGCTCCTGAGCACATCTTGAAGAACTCTATGTTTTAAGATACATCTGACAGACCAAGAGATTTTGTTGTATGTCAAAGGCAATTCCAGCCCTCCCTTAATCTCAGGAAACAGAAAGTAGAGGGTATGACTTGCACCTAACTCAGGAAAATCAGTGATCAATAACTCAAGAAAGTTCCATAGTCATCACTCTTAAGTTTAAGGCATGGAATGGTATTGGACCAAAGAGAAAAGTAGTTTTAGAAACAACTAAGAGGAGAAATGGATGGGGCAGTTGATTGCTTATATGATTGGTTATTTTAAGGAAACTCTATATAGAAAGGTTCACCTTATCGATTTGTCGTTTTTCAAATGCTATCTCTGTCTTTAAAGATTCATAGAATTCATTAAATACATGTATGCAAATTGCTTCCAAATTAAATTTAAGAACAGAAATACTAACAGGAACAGTAACTGTCAAGCATCTCTGGGGAGCTGTGTCTTTTGTGAGAACTTGGGAAATATTTCTTTGCCAGCAGCCACCTCTTATACTTCTTAAAGATAAAATGGAAGTCTGAAACATCAAAAGACACGTGATAACAGTTGGATACAGCACAAGAAAACCCAATCCTCCTATGCTTCCAGGGAAGTTTCCATAATTGGCTTACGTGAGAGAAAGCCAGTTTATGTGCATTTTAATTTGGATTAGCACATACCTTTGGATTTCAGGAATCATAATTAAGATTTTCGAGCTATAAGTCATACTTTGATTGTTCTATTTCACATCATCTGGATTCTTAATGGAAACATGATGGAATTATTTTATGCTCTTCCTCCCTTCCTTTCTTCTTGCCTCCCTCCCTCCTTCCCTTCCTTCTTTTCTTCCTTCCTCTCTTTTTTCCTCTCCCCCTCCCTCTTCATTTTTCACCACTTTCTCTACTTGTGCTTTTTGCATTTAAAAATAATGTAAAATTATGGTACTTAATGGGAAAAATTTTCCTTTGTCTTTTTAATTCATTGGAAGGTTTTAGACTACATAGAAATGTTCCAGTTGCCAATTTTGCTTGGAATGGAATGTTACATATTTAGTAACATTGTTATTTGTCATTTCTCTGTTCCCTTAATCGCTAGAGCAATGACCATTTTCTCAATAGTCTAGACTGAGTCACAGTTGAACAAGAAAGGACTGATGCACATATTACTGTTTTTGTGGCAATACCAAAATAATGCATCTTAAGTATTTATTTGTTAACAACCTATGGTTCCTAAACAGACTCTGTTCTCAGGTCCTGAACTTGTAGCATTTTTGGTATGAGGCAAAATCATTCTCTAAGAGGGTGGAGTCCATTTATTTGTCTTTGTTTACCCATTGTGGGATTGGAAACATTACTGGGGCCCTGTTCAATTAAAAATAATGGAAAACCTCACTTAGTTCGAAGGGCAGTAAGTATGCTTCCAGAAGGATAGGAGAACTTATTTGACTAATTTCATTTACAGCTCAAATTTCAAAATCAAATCTGAATTCTTTGGTGTTTCAGCTTTCTTGCCACTGCCAAAACATAGCTTCCTGCTTTTTTAAAGAAACACTTTAAAATGTAAAAAGTATCCTTAGATCAAGTGGCTGTTAAAGCTTATATGTTGATGATTTAAGTGGAAATTAATTAGAAGCATATGATACATTATGAGTTTTAAAATTAAGAGAGAAATTGTTCAAAGAAACAAGCATTTTATTTAATTATGCAATATGCATAATATTAATTTATAATGTTGAAAAATTATAAACTTGGTGTAAATTGACTTGTGCAAAATTAAATAAGTCATGGATTGATAAAGAATGTGAACTTTTTTCAGAAATACAAAGATGATGATCCATATGCATCTAAAGCACAAATAAATAAACTTATGTATTGAATGCTGTCACCAAAAATATATGTTAAAGTCCTAAACTCTGAACTTGTGAATGTGATCCTATTTGGAAACAGGATTTTTGTTCCTTATGTTAATGAAATCATATCAATGTAGTTGGTATTAAACCTAATCCCTTTAGAGTGGTGTCTGTTGCAAAGGAAAAACAGAAAAATGGAGAGCCACATGTACATTAAGGAAAAAGCTGAAGAATGCCAAGAAATGCCCAGGGCTTCCAGAAGCTGAAATAGATAAAGAATTATCTTCTAGAGTGGGCAGAACAAAGCCCTGACATCGCCCTGAATTTAGATTCCCAGCCTCCAAAAGTGTGAAACAATAAATTTCTGTTGTTTAAACTCACTCATTCATGGTATGTTCATTACAGAAGCACTAGGTAACTAAGACAAAGTAAAATAATTATTTTTCATTTACAAGAAGATGAGACATAGTGAACATAAATATCATCTTTATTCTCATTACAACCCGGAAAGGATCTAGATAGTGGTTGAGTGAATTGCTACTACTTCTACTTTCACTAGCACACTTGAAAGTTCTATTCTGCTGCATTATTCCACCCACATGTAATCGAACAGCAAGAATATCAAGTACTGTGAAAATGAATGGTATTGAATTAACCAAAAACAAAAATGTACATTAATCCTCCAATAAAATTATAGAAGATTTTGAATATCACCATATTATCATAATTGACTTTTAGTTAAAGCAATATTTTTCACCATCTGAGAACAAAGCAATGAAAAATGTTTTCCCACCCCAGTCCCACTTTCAAATATGTCAGTCTCTCTCCCTTGACCCCTAACACTTAGTGTTATAAATTGCATCTTAGAAGCCCTCATACTAGTCATGCTTTTTTTTTCTTTCCCCACTATTCCTGGAATATAGAGTATATATCAATGCACTATAATGTCAAAGTTATGGCACTTTTGTCTAAAGTACACAGGGTAGAGTGTTCCTTTTCTATAACACCCACAGTGCCTAGTACAGTGTCTGGCACAGAAAACCCTGACCCTCAGGTTATATTTGATGTATCTAGTAAACTTATCTTACACTTTTCCTATAGCTGACTGTACAAATCCATAAAGCAGACCCAAGGAGAAGTTGCTATGAGTTGGATCCAACTCCAAGGCAGTGAGTTTGGTTTGGTTTATTGACTAGAAAAGTCAAGGCACATAGAAAAATCATGAAATATTTGGGAAAAAAAAACTTGATTCATTGACAAGAAGTCCTAACATAATAAAGGGAAGAGCACACAGTTGAGGAAATAAAAAGAAACTAACCCACCAGCCACTCTTCAGAATTAAGGTTGGGCTATCTATTTCCGTAGTGATACCATTTTGGAAACCCAAGGAGGGGTCGCTGTGAGTTGGACCCCACTCGAAGGCAGTGAGTTTGATTTGGTTTTGGAATTTTAGAATAATTACAATATTGTTGTGCAGATATAGCAATATTCTTTTTTAAAAAAAATCTATTAGAAATCAGAGAAATTAATTT
This sequence comes from Orycteropus afer afer, assembly GCF_000298275.1. Taxonomy (NCBI): domain Eukaryota; kingdom Metazoa; phylum Chordata; class Mammalia; order Tubulidentata; family Orycteropodidae; genus Orycteropus; species Orycteropus afer. The sequence continues at coordinate 8,625,590 of NW_006921664.1, read as the reverse complement.
TGCTATTGAAATAACTTGATAGAATGAATAACTGATTGTATCTCGTTAAAGAGATAAATAGGGAGTTGGATAATCAAGTCAGGTAATCTCCAAAGAATGAACCCAAAAGAATAAATAAGTAAAAAGTGTAAGAAGAAAGTAGAAATGTGTGGCAGAAAAATCCAGATTTTCTTGCTCAGAAAGGAAGCATTAAATCAAGCAATAACTTAGTTCCTCAGAGAAGAATATCAAGCCCCTGTTGTTGTTGTTGTTGTTGTGTGCCATCGAGTCAGCCCTGACTCATAGCGACCCCTCCTTGGGTTTCCGAGGCAGTATCACTATGGAAGTAGGATTGCCCAACCTTCCTTCCGAGGAGTGGCTGGTGGGTTTGAACCGCCAGCCTTCTGGTGAGCAGTCAAGTGCTTTAGCCACTATGCTACCAGAGCTCCTATCAAGCCCCTAGGAAAACAAAATATTTAGAAGAGATGCATATGTATAGGTAAATATATTCTCAATTTTATTTTTAAAGTATATTATAATAAAACGAATGATAAAATTTTAGTAAAAGTAGAGTAGAGAGGAAGTCCTAAAATCTCCCAGAAAGAGAGGGGAAAAAATATTATGAAAATATAATAAGAAAACCAAATTGACATCAGCCTTCTTATCAGTAAAATTGAATGTAAGAAAACAACAGAGTAGTATCATTAAAAATTGAGCCAAGAGCTTTGTAATTTACATTTTCTTCTAAGATAAGTTGTCCTTTATACATTGTGAACTCAAAATTACTTTTTTAAAATCAAGAATTCAAAAAATGAACCAGACATAAACCTTTTCTGGAAGAATTACTTTAGGATATACTCCAAACAAGAGAAAAAGTAATTCATGAGAGCATTGTTCTTTTAGTTACAGTAGAGTTGATTTCTACTCAGAGTGACCCTAACTGACAGAGCAGAATTGCCTCAGAAGGTTTTTTTGGGCTGTAATCTTTACTGGAACAGATCACCAGATCTTTCTCCTGTGAAGCTGCTGAGTGAGTTTGAACTACCATTCTTTTGGTTAGCAGCTGAGTACGTAACCATTTCTGCCACTAAGACAATTTACATTTACTGTAAAGTGCTAATATTTATTAATTAAAAAGTAATGCTTTACAGCCAATGTTTCAGAAAATATCAATATGGAGAAGGGAGTAGGGAGAAGTAGAAATAAAATACAAATTTGCCAAGGTTCACATTCATACAGTTAATCCAACAGCAGTTTATTTGAATAAAAATTTAAAAATTACTGAAGATGAAATAAAAATGAAAGTTGTAAAGAACTTAAAACTGAATGGTCATGAGAGAACTGCACATCTAACTTACAGAAAAATGTATAACCTTAAATGTATTTATTAGAAAAAATATTAAAATTAAATTAACTTTATTTTTCCTGAAGGAAGTGAGAAAAAGAACAATAAAGGAGATCCAGAAAATATACCATAGATGGAATAAATTAATAAAATTTACAACATAAATTAATAGAGTTCAAACAGGAAATAAAATAAATAACCAAGAATAAAAATGAAGAATTTACAAATGAAAATGATAGCATGAAATGAGAGAAAATTATACTTCCAGAGGAGAGTTTTGTTACATGTTATGTGAAAGTGCAGTAGCTAATATGAAATCTAGATGAATATATTTCATTACATAAAATTAAAGATATATGCACAGAAAAAAAAATACCATAAGCAAAGTCAAAATAAAGACAACATGGAATAAAAGACAAACTGGAAAGAGAATTTATAATGCACATATTAGAGAAGTAACTGAAAGAAATACAAATAACTTTAATCTGTATAAAAAAATGCTCATTAAGGTGTACTTAAAAAAATACAAATACTTGGGTGTGAATGTCTTTGTCTGAAAATATAATTACTGTACAGCCAGAATATCTCTGCCATGGGATTGAACCTGTCTGTAAAAATGATAGCCTATAAGTGGCAGGGGGAGCTCTGGTAGCATAGTGGCTACGACACTTGCCTGCTAACCAGACGGCTGGCGGTTCAAACCCACCAGCCACTCCTCGGAAGGAAGGTTGGGCAATCCTACTTCCGTAGTGATACTGCCTCGGAAACCCAAGGAGGGGTCGCTATGAGTCGGGGCCGACTCGACGGCACATAACAACAACAACAACAGCAATAAGTGGCAGGAGGGAAGTTGGGACCTGTGAATGGAGGCAGAAGAGATACCAAAAGAACCAAACTCCTCTGCTTTAGAGTAGGATCTGACTCATAGTTACCCTTCCTTGGGTTTCTGCGGCACTATCACTACAGAAGTAGATTGCCCAACCTTCCTTCTGAGGAGTGGCTGGTGGGTTTGAACTGCCAGCCTTCTGGTTAGCAGTCAAGTTCCTTAAGCACTATGCCACCATATTTACTGTTTATTATTTACTTTTACTCTCCTATTATTTTAATTATTTGATTATACCAAGTGTGTATTTTGACAGTTTATATTATCAATAAGGCTTCTGGTCAACAGCAGGCTATTAGTAATTAAGATTATGGGACTCAAACATTATACATGGAATTTTCACTGAGTGGGGGGGTTGGCTTCTCTAACTTCCATGTTGCTCAAAGGTCAAATTTATGCTGAAATAAATAGTTTTCTAAGAAAAGAAAAATTACAAATTTGCTTGATGATGAAGTAAAAGACCTAAGTATAGAAGATATGTAAAAAAGCACCAGGCCCACATAGTTTTGCATAAGATATGCAGTGACTCATAGGGAAATATATGAATTTTTTAATACCAGAGGATGATACAAATTCACTCTGCTTGATTTTATGACTACCATAACCTCCTGGGAGGTCTGGTGGAATAATGCTAACCAGAAGATTGGTGGTTCAAACCCACCAGCCACTCCTCAGAAGGAAGACTGGGCAATCTACTTCCATAGAGATACATCTCAGAAACCCAAGGAGGGGTCACTATGAATCAGAATTGACTCCATTTCTTCTTTCTTTCTTTCTTTTTTTGGACCATAACCCTGATAACAAATTGGGCAAAAACAATTCAAGCAAGTAAATCTTTAGGTCAGTCTTAAAAGAATAGATAAAAACACTTCTAAATTAAAAATTAACAAAATGAATTAATTGGTATTGGTATATTAATAGATAGATGATTGATTGTTGTTGTTATGTGCTGTGGAGTCATACCCAAATCACAGTGACCCCTCCTTGGGTTTCCAAGGCATTATTACTATGGAAGTAGATTGTCCAACGTTCCTTCGGAGGAGTGGCTGGTAGGTTTGAACCACCAGCCTTCTGGTTAGCAGTCAAGTGCTTTAGGCACTATGCTACTAGAGCTCCCAGATGATTGATAGATAGATAGAAATAGAGATAGATATATTCACAAATCATCTGTCAATTTCCTGTACTGCAGTGACTTGCTTGTTGCTGTAATGGTGGAAGCCATGATACTGGCATTTCAAATGCCAGTAGGGTCACCCATGGTGGACAGGTTTCAATGCAGCTCCTAGACTGACAGATAAGGAAGAAGAACCTGGTGGTCCATTTCTGAAAAAATTGTTTCATACAATGCTATAAGATGAGCCCCTGAAGTTGTAAGGTACTCAAAATATTACTGGAGAAGAGCTGTATTCTCAAAGTAGAATCTACCTTACTGATGTGGATAAAGATTTCAGGGCCTTCATTTACTGATATGACATGAGTCAAAATGAGAAGAAACAATTGAAGAAGTCCATCAGTAATAGAAATGTAGAATGTATATTTCACTGCATATTGAAGAGGATTTGAAGCACTTATGGATGAAAATTGAAGCTTCCAGTCTTCAGTATGGATTACACCTCAACATAAAGAAAATGAGAATCCTCACAACAGGACTTATAAGCAACGTCATGATAAATGGAGAAAAGATTGAAGTTGTCAAGGATTTCATTTTTCTTGGATCCAAAATCAATGCCCATGGAAGCAGAAATCAAGAAATCAAATGAAATGTTGTACTGGGAAAATCTGCTGGAAAAAAGTCTCATTAAAGTTTGAAAAGGCAAAGTCTTAGTTCGAAGACTAGGGTGTGCCTGATTGAAGCCATAGTATTTTCAATAGCTTCATATGCATGTAAAATCTGGACAACAAATAAGGAAGAAAGAAGAGGAATTGATGCATTTGAATTGTGGTGCTGGTGAAGAATACTGAAAATATAATGGACTACCAGAAGAATGAACAAATCTGTCTTGGTTGAATTGCTACTGGAATGCTCTCTAGAAGTGAGAATGGCCCAGATTTCATCTCACATACATTGGCCATGTTGTCAGGAGGGACCAGTCCCTGGAGAAAGGTATCATTCCTGCTAAAGTAGAAGGTCAGATAAAAGGGGGAAGACCCTTAACAAAATGGGTTGACACAATAGCTGTCACTGGGCACAAGCATAGCAAAGATTGTGAGGATGATGCAGGATCAGACAGTGTTTCATTCTGTTGTACATTGGGTTGCTATGAGTCAGAGCTGACTCAGTGGCATCTAACAATAATAACACTACGCTGGGAATAACAAATTGAAGAGGAATGATGTCACATTCTTCATAAAAACAAAATTTTAAGATCTACACAGAGGTACAATACTGTCAGTGATAGGACAATATCTGTATAACTACAAGGAAGATCAGTTAATATGACTACTACTCAAATTTATGCACCAACCCCTAATGTCAAAGGTGAAGAAAATGAATATTTTGACCAACTTCTGCTGTCTGAAATTGATGAAACATCAAGATGCATTGATGATTACTGGTGATTGGAATGAGAAAATTGGAACAAGGAAGAAGCATCAATAGTTGGAAAATATGGATTTGGTGATAGAAATGACCCCACAGAGGGTGTGATAGAATTTACAACAGCAATAACCTACTCCTTGGAAATACCTTTTTTCAACAACATAAACACTAACTCTACACATAAATCTCACCAGATGGAATGCATAGGAATCAAATGACTATCTCCATGGAAAAAAAGATGGTGAAGAAGCTCAATATCATTAGTCAAAACAAAGCCAGAGGCTAACTGAGGAACAGACTATCAATTGCTCCTATGCAAATATAAGTTGAAGTTGAAGGAAACTGAAACTAGTCCATAAACACCAAAGTGCATCCTTGAATATATCTCACCTGGATTTATAAGCCATCTCAAGAAAAGATTTGACTCATTGAACACTAATGTTCTTAAACATAGAGTAGCTAAAACAAATGCAAGAAATGATGAAATAAAAGATCTGAACAGAAGATTTCAAAGGGCAGCTCAAGAAGACATAGTAAAGTATAATCATGAAATGTGCAAATACATGAAGTTAGAAAACCAAAAAGGAAAAACATACTTGGCATTTCTCAAGCTGAAAGACCTAAAGAAAAAACACAAGCATCGACTTGCAATACTGAAGGTTTCAGTGGGTAAGATATTGAGGGACACATGAAGCATCAAGGGAAGACAGAAGGAATACAGTCATTGCACCAAAAAAACTGGATGAAGTTCAACTATTTCAGGAGGTAGCATGTGATCAAAAACTGATGGTATTGAAGGAAGAAGTCCAAACTGCACGAAAGGCCTTGGCAAAAAAATTAAAACTCCAGTGACTGACGGAATACCAATTGCATTGTTTCAACAAATGGATACAATGCTGGAAACACTCACTTATCTATGCCACAAAATTTGGATGACAGCTACCTGGTCAACTCAATGGAAGAGATCCATATTTGTGCCCATTCTAAAGAAAAGTGATCAAACAGAATGTGGACATTATCAAATAATATTATTAATATTACAAACATGGAAAATTGCTGAAGATAATTTAAAAAAATGGTTCCAGCAGCAAATTAATAGGGGAATGCCAGATATTCAAGCTCAATTCACAAGTGGGTGTGTAACAAGGGATATCATTGCTGTCTGATGGATCTTAACTGAAAGCAGAAAATACCAAAAAAAAATGTTTATCTGTGTTTTATTGATCATGCAAAAGCATTTCATTGTGTGTATCATAACAAATTATGGATAATATTGCAGAGAATGGGAATCTGGAATCATGCAGAACCTGTACATGCACCAAGCTGCAGTTATTCGAACAGGATAAGGGGATATTGTGTGCTTTACAATCAGGAAAGATGTGTGTCATGATTGTAACATTTTCCATACTTGTTCAATCTGTATGCTGAGCAAATATTCTGGGAAGCTGGACTATATGAAGAAGAACAGGGCATCAGAATTGGAATAAGACTCATTAACCTCCGATATGCAGATGACACAACCTTGCTTGCTGAAAGTAAAGATGACTTGAAGCAGTTACTGATGAAGATCAAAGATTATAGTCTTTGGTATGGAGTACCTCTCAACATAGAGAAAACAGAAATCCCAACAAATGGACAGATAATCATCATGATAACAGAGAGAAGACTGAAGTTGTCAAGGATTTCATTTTACTTGGATCCACAACTAATGCTCTTGGAACTAGCAGTTGAGAAATCAAATATATTGCATATAGAAAATATGCTGCTAAAGACTTCCTGGGGAGCTCTGGTAGCATAGTGGCTAAGGCACTTGACTGCTAACCAGAAGTCTGGCAGTTCAAACCCACCAGCCACTCCTCAGAAGGAAGGTTGGGCAATCTACTTCTGTAGTGATACTGCCTCAGAAACCCAAGGAGGGGTCGCTATGAGTTGGGTCCGACTTGACGGCACATAACAACAACAAGACTTCCTTAAAGTGTTAAAAAAGAAAGGTGTTACTTTGAGGACTAAGGTGCACCTGACCCAAGCCATGGTATTTTCAATCATCTCATATGTGTGGAAAAGCTGAACAATGAATAAGGAAGACCAAAGTATTGATGCATTTGAGTTGTGATGTTGAGGAAGAATATTGAATATAGCAGATGCCAGAAGAAGGAATAAATATGTCTGGGAAGAAGTACATCCAGAACAGAAATGCAGGTCTTTAGAAGCAAGGAAGGTAAGGCTTAGTCCTATGAACTTTGGGCATATTATTAAGAAGAACCAATCTCTGAAGAAGGACATCATGCTTGGTAAAGAAAAGAGTAAGTGAGAAAGAGGAAAATCTTCAATGAGATGGGTTGACACAATGGCTGTAACAATGAGCTCAAATACAGCAATGATTGTGAGGATGTCACAGGACTGGGCAGTATTTCCTTCTGTTAAATATAGGGTCAGTATGAGTTGGAACTGACTTGATGGCACTTAAAAATAACAATATATTAAAAAATAATAATAATTCACTGTCATCAATTAGTTTACCAAGCAATACAGTCTAATAGTAATAGTAACTCACGGATTAAAGGGAAAACAGTTGCTTCAGTAAATTTTCAAAAAATGTTTGTTGAAGGCCAATGTGTATTTAAGATTAAAAAACATAAAATAAAACAAAAAAGCTTTGGAAAAGGCCTTGTACAGAACTACTAGAAATAAGGAAGAATCAAACTCAAAAAAAAAAAAAAAAAAAGTATCATCCTTACTTGTTTCTAGTAGTTTTTGTACAAGGTCTTTTCCAAAGCTTTGTTTTGTTTTGTTTTAATCATAAATACATATTGACCTTCAACAAACATTTTTTTTAAGAATAGGTTGGATTATTCCATTAAATGGTATTGGAACACTTCATGATTAACAAATCAACATCTTAGAAAGGTAGAATTGATGTGAATTTTCAGACACTGAGAAAAAGTACAATATGTCTGAAAGACACTATGTCAACGGTCCAGGGTCCATGCTGTGACTCCAGAAATTGACATTGTCTGTGGGGACAGGAGGAGAGAAAATAAACAGACACCAGGCAAAGAAGAAAGCTGAGGCAGCACTGCCTTAATTAATGCATTCTCACAAGTCCCATCATCTTTTCTCAAAAAGCTTATCTTCTGAACTTTAGTTCCAAGAGATGTTAAAATATCCTTTTAAGAAAAAAAAAAAATTCCCCCTAGTTAAATGCATTTGGAAAGGCAATATGTTAAATTATCTTCTTTAGATATTCATAAAACACAATAGCATATTAAAGGCCCTTAGAAAAAACGTAATAAACAAATCTTCCTGACTTATTTTTTAGCCAGCATTTCCCCCAAATAATTTAGCCATGGGACAATTTGTTATTATTCCATAATATTTCAAGTATTAAGTTCAGATAGTTGTTCCATGATATGTGAGTTTGGGAAACATTGTCTTAGCACAGCAAATATACATCACACAAATCATGCAGATAATTCAGTAAAAGGTCAAACCCCAGAGTTTCTTAGCACCATGATCTCTAAAATTTTTGCACTTGCTCTTCCTCAGCACCAAGCTGCAATAGTTATGGTCTCAACTTTGACACCATTTGGGACCATCCCACCTCTGAAGTACTCACCTTCAATTCCTAAATCTCCAGTGGGGCCTGTTCTTCTTCCACAGTCTCACCTCTTTCTTCTCACTACTTCTGCTTTCTAACTTTGAGTCTTACAATGTCTAACATGAGGCTTCTTAGGAGGTAATAGTGGTTCATTGGTAGAATTCTCATATTCCATGCAGGAGCTATGTGTTCAATTACAGTCAATATGCATCTTGTATAACCACCACCCGTCTTTCAGTACAAGCTGGTACGTTGCTATGATGATAAACAGGCCACAGTGGAGTTTCCAGACTAAGATGGAACAGGGTAGCATTTTATTCCATAGTATGTGAAGTTGCCAAGAGTTGGAGGCTGACTGGACAGAAGCTAACAACAACAAGCTTTCTTAAAGCGTGGCCCATAGATTCCCTAACTTCTTTGTTTATAATGCTGGGATACCCTGACAAATTAAAATGTCTGGAGATTTGGCACAGGACTCTTCCTTTTAAAAGCTCCCATGTAGCAATCTTATGGCTGCAAAAGTCTGAGACTTCTGTAATTTCTCTGATCTCCTCTTCCCTCACCATCTACCCTGATTTTACTTCCTTTCTAGCTGACAGAAACCTGTGGCCGTCTCTCTAGTCCTCTCTCTGCTAACACTGGAACTACACCTGCATATTGTACTTTGTTCCCTTGACCAGTAACTTATCACAATCTAATCATCTGACACCTTCTTAGTTTCCCACCGGTGTCAATGTTCGCTCTGGGAGAAAAGCTTATGATTCTAGAATAATGCTGTGCCAAATGTATGCTCTCTAATCACAGTCTGGAGTCCCTGCGTGGTGTAAATGTTTAACATGTTCTGCTGCTAATTGAATGTTCCGAGATTTGAATGCAACCAGAGGCATCACAGAAGAAATGTCTGGTGATTTACTTCCAAAAAATTAATCATTGAAACCCTGTGCAGCAAAGAACACAGCAATGTTGCAGCATATAAGACCAACATGCAGAGGTCAGTTGGGTCCATTCACACTAACGAGAATTCTAAAAAGGAAATCAAGAATATAATACTATTTATAATAGGCCCCTAAATGATAAAATACCTAGGAATAAACTTAACCAGGAACATAAAGGCATTCTTCAATAAAAAACTATAAAACACTACTACTAAAAATTGAAAGAGATCTACTTACATGGAAGGACATTGCATGCTCATGGATTGGAAGACTAAATAGTGTGAAAATATCAAGACTACCCAAAGTGATCTGTAGATATACTATAATTCTGATTCAAATTCCAAAATTCTCTGGTGAGATGGAAAAACTAATCACCAACTTTATATGGAAATGAAAGAGGCCCTGAAGAGCTAAAGCAATATTGAAGAAGAATAAGGTAGAGGCTTCACACTCCCTGATCTCAAAACATAAGTTACAGTTAACAGTAATCAAAATAGTCTGGTAAGCTCAAGGACAGACACATAGATTAATGAGCTAAAATTGAGAATCCCAAAATAAATCAATCCATCTATGACAAACTTACTGACTTCTGACAAAAGGTCTAAGTCCATTCAATGGGGAAGAAACCATCTCTTTAACAAATGCTACTGGCAAAATTAGATATTCACTTGCAGAAAAATGAAACAGAACCCATACTCACGTCACACAGAAAAACTAACTCAAAATGATTCTAAGTCTTAAACTTAAAACTATAAAGTTATTGTGGGAAAGCATAGGGACAAAAATATGGCCCTAATTTAAAAAAAAAAAAAAAAAAAAAAAAAGATTATCAAGCACAACTGCAAATGCACAAACAGCAAAAGACAAAGTAAAATGCTGGTATCTCAAATTAAATTCTTATGAGCATCAAAAGAATAAAAGGACAAGCTACAGGCTGGGAAAAATCTTTGGCAATGAAATACCAATAAAGTCTAATCTCTAAAATATAGAGAAAACTCTAATAACTCAAGAACAAAAAGACAAACAACTCAATTAAAAAATGGGCAAAGGATATGAGTAGATTCTTTACCAAAGATAACATTTAAGTGACCAAAGAACACATGAAAAGTTACTCATGATCACTGGCCGCAAGAAAGATTCATATCAAACTACAATAAGATACCATCTCACCTCAGCTAAAATAGCAGTTAAAAAAAAAAAAAAAAAAAAAAAAAA
>NW_006921664.1:8607350-8608691 GCF_000298275.1 Orycteropus afer afer | reverse complement strand
CTTCAAGGCTCAGGGGTCCAAGATTATCTTCTGTGTCTGTGTTAATTGGTTTCCCTTTTCTTTGTTGAAGAGGGTCTGTGCAATCCTTCTGCCTAGTCCGTCATCTTGCCCCGCCTCCGGTGCTTCATCTTCTTAAAAAAAAAAAACAAAAACTAGAAATAGAACTTCCTTATCATGCAGCAATCCCACACTATACCATAGAGATTAATAGAAGAAACATGAATAGACTTATGTGCACCTATGTGCATTGCAGGCCTATTCACAACTGAAAAAAAATATGGAAACCATAGAAGTGCTCATTCATGGAAGAATGGATAAACAAAATGTATATACATACAATGCAATATTATACAGCTATAAAGAATAATGATGAGTTCTCAAAACATCTTAAAATGTGGATGAATCTGGAGGACCTTATATTGTGTGAAACAAGTCAATCACAAAAGGATAAATATTGTATTATTTTTATAAAAAGATAAGAATAGGTGTACATACAGAAACCACTACTTATTGGTGGTTACCATGGACAGGGGATGGAGAGAGGGAGAATAACACTCTAGATAGTAGATAATTGTTATTTTTGGTGATGGGAAAGGTAACATCAAATGTAAGTGAAGTGTGCACAACTTGACTAAAGTAAATGATGTCCTTAAGAAATGCACAGGAAAAAAGGACATTTTTGGTATATGCTATGACATGACCAAAAATTTTATGTGTGCATATATGTGTATATGTGTGTGTGCATATATATGTGTGCATTTATAGATATGTACACACAAAAAAATATATAGATAATAAAGCACATAGCAGGCACAATTACAGATACTTATTAGACATAACCAAGTACTTTGTGGGATAGGTTTTCTGAGTTTTAAGGTTTAGGGCCATAGTCTCATGGGATACCTCAGTCAATTAGCGTAATAGAGTTCATAAAATTTATGTGCTACGTCCTCATTTGGTGAATAATGTCTAGGGTCTTAAAAGCCTGTGAACAGCTGTCTAAGATACAGCTGTTGGTCTCTACTAATCAGGAGCAAAAGAGAAAGAAGGAAACCAAAGAATCAGAGAAGAAAGTAGTCTGTAGAACTAGTAGCCTACTTGAACCACGGCCTCAACAATCCTGAAAACAAAGGACTAGATGGTGCCTGGCTACCACAATCAACCATGCTGTCCAAGACCACAATAAATATGTGGAACAGAATTCAAATTCAGAAGACTGGAAGTTCAAACCTACCAGCCACTCCTCAGAAGGAAGACTGGACAATTTATTTCCACAGAAATACCACCTCAGAAACCTGAGTAGGAGTTGCTATGAGTCAGAATCTATTTGATGGCAGTGAG
>NW_006921664.1:8522955-8606820 GCF_000298275.1 Orycteropus afer afer | reverse complement strand
GAGTGGGCACCTCCCAGAACATTGTTTTGTGCCACTCCCAACAGCAATATTCCAGGTGGACACCTTCAGCAATCAGGAGCTCCTCAGTTGCTCATAGCAAATCCCACCTTGGAGTTTACAAAGACTTATGGGTAGAAAAGCCACACAAAGTAATTTACTACACTGCACATCCTTTACTGAAAATAAATGGAAAACATCAGAAAATGTAAAGAAGAAAAATAATCACTAAATTCATAATGCAAATAAAAATGATACATTACCTTTTGTCTATGTGTAGTATATTATTTTAAACCATAGTGCATCTAATGTATTTTAAACATAACATATCTTTTAAAAAGTATTACATTATTTTAATGCTTGCAAAAAACTTCATGAAATGTGTGTATATATTTTATTTAGCAATCTTTGTTTTGTTGAGCATGTATTTTCCCCCAGTTTCATACTTGAATAAATAACAATGTAAAGTATCTTGAGAATAAACTCCCCCTTTTTTTTTTGCATCAAAAATTATTTCCTTATGATAGTTTCCTAAAAGTGGAATTCTTGAGCAGAATATAAACTTATTTAAAGCTCTTGTTATGTACTGCCAAAATACATTCCAGAATGTATGCACCAATTTATAACTTAACATCTGGTTATGAAACTGTCTATTACACAGTGTTTTAATATCATGATTCTTTAAAAAAATGTGGTAGCTTTGTCATTTATGCTACTATTACAGTTGCAACTACAATGCAAACTATAGCCATTATGTTTTCTATTAAGTTATTTATAACATACAAGGAAATTCTTGATTTGAGGATAATGATAGGAAATTTAAGGAGCCCTGGTAGTGTAGTAGTTAAAGCACTAAGCTACTGACAGAAAAGTCAGTGGTTTGAACCCACCAGCAGCTTTGTGGGAGAAAAATATGGCAGTAGGCTTCTGTAAAGATTTACAGCCTTTGAAACCCTATGGAGCAGTTCTACTCCAACCTATAGGGTAGCTATAAATTGAAATTGACTTGACAGCAGTGGGTTTGGTTTTGGTTTTAGAAATGACGCTGTGGTTGACTATATTCAGCCTTTCTTTTGGCTTCTGGGAACCTCAAATCCACATTTACAGTGTACTTACAGCAAATATGTCAAAGCTTAGATCATGAATATATTGCTCTAATTGCCAAATATGTCTAAATTGTCTGTAGTTATTTTTCCTTTACTCTTTTGTTAATTTTAAGTTATTTTGTTTTATTATATTATGTGTATCTTCACAAACCATGTTAAATCTAATTTTGGAATTAAATGGGACAGGAACAAATCGATATCTAATCTGAGTATTGCACATTTATTCAGGCCTTTTGTTAGATACTAACTTCCTTTATCTTCACTCATTCTTCATCATGTAGCACAGCACTCTTCTTGATCCCACCCCTACCATCTCAATCCCTGCTTTCCACAACAAACTGTATTAAAACCACTGCTTTGTTAATGAATAGAGATGCAATCAGTCTATATTTTCTTCTATATTTTTAAGAGTAAATCTTTAATCTATTTGGAATATATTTTGGCTTCATCTTATTTCTGTTGCTTTAAAAAATTACCCATTTTGTCTACATGATTGTTAAATTATGCATCTCCTCACTAATTAGTGATCCTTCTAGTATTTTATATAAGACATGCGTATTATAATACTTCCTGGGGAAATCTCGCCTCTTTACTCTTTAAAAACTAACAAATATTATTTCTGCCTCAATATCATTGTTATCTGCCATGGAGTCAGACCCAACTCATAGCGACCCCTTCTTGGGTTTCTGAGGCAGTATCACTACAGAAGTAGATTGCCCAACCTTCCTTCTCAGGAGTGGCTGGTGGGTTTGAACTGCCAGCCTTCTGGTTAGCAGTCAAGTGCCTTAAGCACTATGCTACCAGAACTCCCACCTCAATGTTAGTCAGGCCTAACTTTAGATTCAATTTGGCATATTTTGTATTTGTGTATATGTATGTATGTGTGTGTATATATGTATGTATACATACACACACACACACACTGTTATTTATATTTTATATACTTTTAATCATACTATGTATATGTTATTGTTGTTATGTGCCGTTGATTCGAACCCGACTCATATGGAAGTAGATTGCCCAACCTTCCTTCTGAGGAGTGGCTGGTGGGTTTGAACCGCCAGCCTTCTGGTTAGCAGTCAAGTGCCTTAGGTGTTACGTTATCAGAGCTCCTATTATGTAGATATTTTTATGTATATTATATATATACTATTTTATTATACTATATATATTTACGAACTGAGGGCTCATCAATTTTTTGGGTATTGCAATCACATCCTATTTGTAAATTTGAAGGGATAGCATTAAACCAGGGCTTTCCATATGTTAGTTGTTGTATCATGTTCTCAATTGCTAACATACCTATATCTTACTGTATTGTTACTGTATTTCAATTATCCATATAAATGAATGAGTTAAGAAAGGAAGAAAAAGGGAGTAAAGGTAAGGAAAGAATTTGGGTACAACAGCGTAGCTAACTCTTTGATATCTGTTCTTCCCACTGGTGACAAGTTGAGTTCCTTTCCTTCATTTAAAATTCCAAGCACCTCCTGGCATGACTTATCACTGACAACTAGCTGTTGTTAAGCCCGGGGTTAACTCATAACACAGCCAACTGTGGCTCCTATTTACAAATCACTATTACAGAGCTTGTATGTCCCCAGCTACCTTTCAGCTTAGATCATATATGAAGCCAGAGTTTGGCATAAGCCCTTAATATAGAACTTTTTGCATTTTGCTATATTTTTTATCAAGTTGTATTTAATCAGATGCTAATAAATTTTGCAGATTATTATTTTCTTACTGTAACTTCACATTAGTGGTAAGAGCAAGGGAAGTGCTGGTTCTTAAACTCACTGCCATTGAGTCAATTCCAACTCATAACAACCCACTGGATTTCCAAGGCTATAAACCTTTATGGAAGTAGATTGCTTCATGTTCCACTTGCAGAGCAGCTGGTGGATTTGAACCACCGAACTTCTGGTTAGCAGCCGAATACCTTAACCACTGTGCTACCACAGCTCCTTCTTGGTTCTTAGTGTTGCCTTTAAACTCAGATCATATGCACAGTTGGAGAAGGAAGAATGGGATTTTGGTGTCTAGGCAAGCAGTTTTGCATCTAGAATCAATCAGCTTCAGCCCACAATAGCAAGATTCAAAGGTGTTTTGTTCAGGAACTCCTTCTACCTTTAAAACATAGTGAAAACAAAACTGAATATGAATGGCACTAGTTTGCTTATTATTTATAATTACTGTAGGAAATTAAGCATTTAAGATATGTCATGAAGATATGCAGAAATATTACTTAACTCTACAATTAGTCTCTATTGTAATTTACTCAAATCTAGAGCCCTCTTTAATTTGTAATTTAACATGCTCACTAAGTTTTTAATTTTAATGACTAGAGTTTTTATTTTACTTCATTTATTTATTTTTCATTCTAAATTTCTAGATTTTTTTCTAAAACTGCCTGTTCTTTCCTCATAGTGTCATTTTTTTTTCACATTTTTAAATCATTTAAAGTCATGCTTATTTTATAATCTCTTTTACCTTGAGGTCTTAAGGTTCTAATACTTGTTTATGTTATGTCTATTGAGTCCTCTTCATCATATATTGTTGATTGTTTCCTTGTATAGTTTGTAATATTTTTTATGAATTTATCTTCTGTGTGTGTGTGAGTCTATCAGTATGGAAGTGATATTACAGAGATATTTTTGTATTTACTACTTCAAGACACTCCAAAAGTACCGCTTGTCTGGGGTGAGTTTTTCAACAATTTCTTTAAACTGCATAGCAAATGAAAATTTGTACTTTACGCTAATGAAAATAATGTCAAGCTTGACAGAGATAAGGTTTCATGTCTCTTTTCTGGGTCACTAGGAAGGATTTTTCTGATGTCAGTGATATTTATTTCATTCCATATAGTATGTTTCAATTACTGTCAGCTGAATTTCAAGTCACTAGTTCCTTGCTCAGAAATTGACAAAATGTAGTTGAACTCACCCAAAGTATATAATGATTACTATGATATCTTAATGTGAAATCTTTAGATTCCATGCTCGTAGAAAAGTGTTTGAATAGGGCCCATTTCCATCTGGGAGTGCTTCTTACAAGCCAACACTCAAAAAAGAAGTTAATTTTGTTGGTTGGTCCTAAACACTTAAGGCCTGACTTGAATAAAATCAATTTGAAATTTCACAGCATTTGCAAAACGTACAGGCTTGCCACAACAAAACCTGAAAATTTGCATGTCAGTGATAAAGGGGCTGTTACTTTTGGCAGTATCATTGTAATTTATAGGGAAAATATTGAAATTAAAAGATTGCATGGAAGGAAAAATAAAACAATTTTAAGAGAAGTTAAATATGTTATTAACCTTGGCCACATCTAGAAAATGTGTAACTTAAGATGTCCCAAAAGAAAGAAATGAAAGATGTATTTGGCTAATTACAATGTGTCTAAGAAATATTATGTGTCCATTAAACAAAAAGATTTTTTAGAACTAGTGATAACCAGCTGAAGAAGAAAGCCCTGAAAAATGTAAATTTTTTTACAGATACTAAATATCTCAGAAAGGTCTCTGAAATTTTAATAACCAAAATGAATTTTTCTTAGGAACAGCCGCTGTTGGGATTAGTTTGCTTTATGAAGGAGGGCAAAAACTGGTGGGCCAACTGCTAGATACTGCTAGTATCAAGCTTTCTCAGAAAATAAAAACTACATTCTAGTATTTTCATCTCAGATGCCCACAAGCACAGGAAAAATATTGCAAAAATGATAATGTTTCTATAGGAAATAAAAGAAACAGAATTATTAGCAAATCTAATCAATCTTAACACTTAGCTTGTGGAAAAGACAGCAACTGAACAGCAGTCGAATGCTAGAAAATTCTGAAAAAGGCATATGGTGTTGTGTCAAATGCTACAGAACTGAAAATTCCATTCTTACAGATAAATTAGTATGCCAAAAGCAGCCTCTCTATATGTAAGTTGTTATATATCAAATATTAGGAGATGATTTGGAATGGACTAGACGAGGGCAAGACATCTGTGTGGGGTTCGGCAAGGGATTTTTCCAAAGATCCCTTCCAGTGTAACAGAATTTGAGGAAGTAAACCTTTTTTTTTTTAAATTACAAGCAATTCTGTAAAAAGGTGGGGGGAGAGTAATCAGAAACTATAAGGACAGAAAACTGCCCTAAGGTGAAGATCAACAACAACAATAAAGACAACAAAGCCATCCATCCACTATGTATTCCAGTAATCTACCATTTAACCAGTCAAGACTCTGGGAGAATAGAAATTCTCAGAGAAAACAGCAGGAAGGTAAAGTATTAACTGTTGACCTAGCTTCAAACCATGAGCTGGAGCAGAAGGTGATAGAGATAGAAGGGACTCTGGTTGTCAAAATTAGGACTCAAACGAGCAGAAGATAAGAGTTCAGACTATGGAATCAGACTAAGTTTAAAATCTCAGCTTCTCCTTGTGAGGCATTTGGTGATATATGTAATAAAACAACAACCAGTCAAGAGCCAACATTTATTTATCACTTGGTGTGTGCCAGGCCCTGTTCTAGGTTTCTCTCATGTAGCAATCACAACAAGCCTACAACTGATAAGTGAACAAATCCAGGGTTCTTTTCCAAGATGTCTGACTCCAGGAAGATAAGTGTCACCTCTTTGTAATTTGGACCTTGTCTATCCACTAGGAGAGAAGCCATAGACCTGTGTGACCTTGGGGAAGTCACTGAAATTCTCTGTGCCTTACTTGAAACTGAGAATGGATGGTAATAGTAGTTATCTTGTAAAATTTCTATGAGATCCAAATAAGATCATGCCCACATTCTCTTAGCTCAATATCTGACACCTGGTAATCCACGAAAAGATAACTGTTATACTCATTAGCCATAATATTCAGCTGTACCAGAATCATGTATATTCCAGAGTTCTTTAGGCCTCTGCATTTTATGATTACTGACAATGTCACATTAACAATACTAATGAAATCTCACAGAATCATGACTTTATGTCCTTTGCTATTCACCTCAACCTCCCCAGCATTTCTTCTCCTCCCCTTCCAGTTGAGTCTAGGAGTAAGGGAACATCTAATACATACTCACCAACAGACCTCTGATGTTTTCAACCTGGTCCCATAGGTGATGCCCAGTGCCCACAAAGTCCTGCTGCCTAGCTCTTTGTGGATGAGAACATGGGCCCTGTTGGTATCTCCCAGGACTAACAAAGTTAAGATTGTTAAAGCCCAAATGGATCCTTTTGAATAAAAAGATAATTTGTTTATTCTCTCTCCAAACCTCACTTTGTCACTTTGGCTCTTAATTGGTCACATCCAGTTCTTACTATAAAAACATCTCCCTCAGCCTCTGTCTGCAGTGTCTGTCCATGGGGCTTGGGCCAAGTCCTTGTCATTGGCCTGGGGAACAGGTGCCATCTGCTAGTCTGGGATCTTGGCTAAGAGAGCCTAAGGGAAGCAAATACAAATCTTAAAGACTTTTGCTGAAATACTGCCCTAAATCAGTGAGTTTAAAATAGGATGGCCAACTTGTCAAATTTGTCTGGAATTTTCCTGGTTTTAGTACAGACCATCTTGTGTCATGGGAAACCCCCTCTGTCCCAGGCAAACAGGGATGGTTAGTCAGTCTCTTTTAAAACACCCAAACAACTTGGGTGGCATCAGTGAAATGGTCCACCAGCTTTGAGGACCAGGCTGACCCAGCTGGACAAGTGGCTGGTAAGAGATCCTCCTACATGCATCCTGGTTTATTCCCTCCCAAAATGTTTGTTGTGGTGTAGACATGTGCTTTGTCTCAACTTGCTGTGTTAGAGGAATAATACTATTCCATCTGGTTCAGATGAGTTAAACTTACATGAAATGTCCTTTCTCAACCCCTCCCTCTTCCCTACACACACACACACAAACACATGGACACACACATTTCTGTCTCTGTATCTATCATTCTGAGAATTCCCAATCTTTGGCTTCCTTTAACATTGTCCAGAGAACTGCCTTGGTGTGTGTGTGGCCTGATAGTGGCCCACCTGATAGTGGGTGCCTGTGGTTTATTCACTCTGTATCATTTTAGTAGTGTTCTTTTTTTTTTTTTGAGAAGGAAGCCTTTCTACATCCCACATTTCCAATTAAATGAACTCAGCCTGGATGCATGGATTCTTCCTGCTCCCTCCTCACACCCTTCATTTTATTTATTTTGTTGTTGTTGTTGTTTAAATTCTTGAGAAATCAGCATTATTATGAAGTCAAAATAGATATTGGTTAGACTCAAGGTTAGCTGTCCAAAAAGGCTCTTCAGATCTCCTAAAACCAGGTTAGCACTTATGTCATGAAGGCATCCCTCTGCACAATTGGAGATGCAACTCAGCATCCCATCAACCAAGTTTGCCAACTCCTTGACACTCCTTACAGCAACCTTCCCATGATTCATATTGGCAGGTGGCCTACAGTCCAAACTGTACTTCACACGGTCCACTACTCATCTCCCCCACTACCAAAATCAGAGGTGACAGCACCCCAACCAGAGTTGGGAACTCCAGGTGGACTGCCCTCCCAGAGTTCTCTTTAATGAAGTATTCAGGCCAATGGGCAAGGTCTTCTGGGTGTAAACTTATCTCATCCCCCATGGTGTCCCTGGCCTCAGGCAGTGCAGGGTAGCAGGGCCTTATTCCTCAGGCAAAAGGTGGTTTGAGGTAAGATGTGTCTCTCAAACTGCAGATATGAAGTGCTCAGACAGGAGTTCTCTACAGGCTGACTCATAGGCTGGGTCAGGCCACAGGAAAGGAAGATACCTGACAGTCAGATGGGGTTCCATGATTTAGCATCTTATCACTGATGGAGGAGCAGACCCTTCTTGTGCAGTTATTTGGGGAATAACAATCAAGCCTTAGTGGCATCATCTATCAACCACAAAGCCTCCACACCCTCCTAGGCCTGAGTTCCAAACCATGATAGAGCTTTGAATTTCTCATGAACAATCACATCCCAGTTGCAGACTCTCAGGTCTGGACTGATTCAGAAGGTTGCTTCCTCCTTACTCCCCTCCTGACAGAGGTTTCTCTTTGATCTCAGAAGCCCACTACTCCACCCCTGATGTCATGAGGCCACCACCAAGGATCTCAAAGTATCCCGGTAAGGAAAGCTACTCTTGCTGATTCCAAGGTGAGGAAGGGGCAGGAGCCTGGGGGTTTCTGCCTTGCCCTCAGCAGCCACAACATTCTTTTACAGGAATAGTGATACCTCTCTCCATCTCATATAAAGTGCTCTGAAAAAGCTGCATCTAGGCACCTGCTTTTCTAACACAATTGTAGCTTTAAATTCCACTTACTTTTATTCAAATTCTGAGGTTATCACTTTCCCCAGGTGCATTCCTGTCCCTACATTCTTTGTGACTTTAGTGGCAACTATTCTCCTTATGGGAGCTCTGGTAGCATAGTGGCTAAGGCACTTGACTGCTCACCAGATGGCTGGCGGTTCAAACCCATCAGCCACTCCTCGAAGGTTGGGCAATCCTACTTCCGTAGGGATACTGCCTCGGAAACCCAAGGAGGGGTCGCTATGAGTCAGGGCTGACTCTAGGGCACATAACAACAACAACAACATTCTCCTTACAGAAGACCAGAACAGTCAAATTCAGTCCCAATAGGAGATCATTGGATTCTATTTCAATTCATTGTATTTTTGTCTCCCAAGGTACTTTTTTTTTAAACCTTCTTTTGTCTGATATTTATTAATTTCTCATGTATCGATGACATTTCTGTTTAAATGTATGTTATCTTTGTATAGTGCTAATTTTCACAAGATTCCCTGGGTGGTACAAACTATTGAATGCTCAGCTAGCAGTTTGAGTCCATCCAGAGACATCTTGAAAGAAAGGCCTGGCGACCCACTTCTGAAATATCAACCGTTGAAAACCTTATGGAGCATAATTCTGCTCTGATGCCATGGGGGTCCCCAAGAGTTAGAATAGACTTGTTGGCACCTGGTTCAGTTAGGTTTGGTTATCTTTACAGAAAGATTTTCACAACTAGTACTCTGAATATTTATTTCATGTTTCCTTGTTTCACTACATTTTTATGATCATTAGGGTAGGAGGTAAATGCATTTTGTCCTTTGAAGTTTCCTTAGTTCTTTTGCACATTTTTTTAGAGCACAATCTTTGTTCAATAGACATTTAGTGGACGAATTAAACAATAAGTAAAATGATATAATTTTATTATGGAAGAAATGACTTTTTAAGGAAAACAACATCGTACAATGTAAAGACAGCTGCTGATGGGTACAGGACATTTTCTTCTGTGGGAAACTATAGATATTGAAAGGAGCTCTGGTGGCATAGTGTCTAAGTCATTTGTGTGCCAACCAGAGGGCTGGAGACTCAAACCCACCAGCCACTCTGTGGAAGGAAGACTGGGCAATCTACTTCTGTAAAGATTTACTGCCTCAGAAACCCAAAGGGGGCCACTATGAATAGCAATCAACTTGATGGCAGTAAGTTTTGTTGTTGTTGTTGTTTGTTTGATAGGCATTGAAGCAAACACATTTGTTGGACTCATTCAGGGGTCAGGCAGAACTTGCTTGGCATAGATTTTACTATACCAAACTAAAAACCAAATTCATTGCTGTTGAGTCAGATCCAACTCATAATGACCCCTCTTTGGGTTTCTGAAGCGATATCACTACAGAAGTAGATTGCCTAATCTTCCTTCCAAGGAGGGGCTGGTGGGTTTGAACCACACAGATCAATCATAATTTTGATTTATTCTCTATCTACTTCATTTCCTCTGTAAGCAAATTGAAAATAGTGTCAACTGTTCTTGTAAATGAAAACATTTTGTATATCAGTAGGAAGTAACAAAAGAATGAACACATTTATAGAGTAGTGTCAGTGGGTTTCCAAATTGAAAAGTTTGGAAATCACTTTGCTTGAAGGCCACTGATCTTCTTGCTGTTCCTTCAAGATGTGAAGTATGCTCTGGTTCAAGACCTTTGAAAATACTGTTTCTTTTGTCTGGAGAACTCATGCCCAATATCTCTGTCTGGTCTATTTTCTTTTCTTAATCAGTCTCTTCTACATACAGCCATTGCTTAAGAAAAAAACTAAACACATTGCCATTGAATTGATTCTGACTAATAATGACATTTATGGAAGCAAAGTACCCCATCTTTCTCCCATGGAACAGTTGGTGAGTTCAAATCATTGCCCTTTAGGTTGACAGTTGGCCATTTTAACCACTGTGCCACCAGGTCTTAGATCTTATTTAAACTCCCTATTCTCCTCGGAAGGAAGGTTGGGCAATCCTACTTCTGTAGTGATACTGCCTTGGAGACCCAAGGAGGGGTCGCTATGAGTCGGGGCCGACTTGACGGCACATAACAACAACATTTATAAAAAAAAAAGAAAAACAGGAGCTTCTCCCTATCTTTTTCCCATCAGGCTCTCTATTCCTCTTATCACTCTTTAGCTTTTTTTCTCCATAGCATTCATCACCAAATAACATGTGATCTATTTATTTGTAAAGTAAAAAAACAAAAACAATTCTCTCTCTCTATTAGAACATAACTTGTGTCATGATGTATGAAGGCAAGAACTTCACCTGTTTCACTACTAAACTCTTAGTGCCTAGAACAGTGCATAGTACAAAGTAGGTGTTCAATATATCCTCAAGGAATGAAAACTAGAATGAGGTTAAAGTGACTGAGTTTCTCCTGTATAAACTACTGTCATTGTTGTTAGGTGTTATTGAGTCAGCTTCAGTAGCACTATGTACAACAAAATGAAACACTGCCCAATCCTTTACCATCCTCATAATCCTTGCCATGCTTGAGGTCATTGTTGCAGCCACTGTATCAATCCATCTCATTAAGGGTCTTCCCCTTTCCCACTGACCCTTTACTTTACCAAGCATGCTATTCTTCTCCAGGAACTGGTCCCTTCTGAAAACACGGCCAAAGTAGGTGAGATGATGTCTGGTCATTCTCTCTTCTAAGGAACATTCTGGCTGCACTTCATCCAGGACAGATTTGTTTGTTCTTCTGGCTGTCCATCGTATTTTCAGTATTTTTTCCCAACATGGCAATTCAAAGGCATCGACTCTTCTTCACTCTTCCTTATTCATTGACCAGCTTTCACATGCATGTGAGGCTATTGAAAATAATATGGCTTGGGTCAGGTGTGCCTTGTTGTTGTTGTTGTGTACCGTTGAGTCACACCTGACTCATAGTGACCCCTCCTTGGGTTTCCAAGGCAGTATCACTACGGAAGTAGAATTGCCCAACCTTCTTTCCGAGGAGTGGCTGGTGGGTTTGAACCGCCAGCCTTCTGGTTAGCAGTCAAGTGCCTTAGCCACTATGCTACCAGAGCTCCCCAGATGTGCCTTAGTCTTCAAAATGGTATCTTTGCTCCTTAACACTTCAAGGAAGTCTTTTTCAGCAGATTTGCCAAATGCTATATGACTTTTGATTTCTTGACTTCTGCTTCCAAGGGTGTTTATTATGGATCCAAGTAAGATGAAACCCCTGACAATCTTTTCTCCATTTACCATGATGTTGCTTATTGGTCCAGTAGTGAGGATTTTTGTTTTCTTTATTTTGAGATGTAATACATACTGAAGACTGTAGTCTTTGATCTTCATCAGTAAGTGCTTCGTTTAAGCCATCTTCACTTTCAGCAAGCAAGGTTGTGTCATCTTCATAAGGCAAGCTGTTAATGAGTCTTCCTCAAATCCTGATGCTGTGTTCTTCAATTGCCTTTTTTCTCAGACTATTAGTTTAGCCTAAATACTGATGATGGTGTTGCATCTGGAACAGGCTCATAGAAACTCAGGAAATCTGACTGTGAGAAATTTTTTCCAACTCTGTATTCAATGACATCATGTTGGTAACTTGGTATTGTCCTCAGTGGGAGTATTTACACTACAGAAATTGGCAAATGCTACAAATCAGGACTTTTTTTTTTTTTTAATCTAGAGAGCCATTTGCTAAGCATTTCTCAGCATACTACTGATATCTATGCAGAAAACGGTAGTGCAAATATATGTAAATATCACTTATATTAAGTGTTCTAAAGTTTGACACTGAAATGGATGTACTTATCAGTTATATTACAACTCAATCCACCTGAGTCTAAGAGGAGTTTTTATACTGCACAAGTATGGAAGGCAAGCTTGATTAAATTGATGACAATCACAAATTTGGAATCTAATGATAATTGAAATCATATGACTATGAAGTATAAAAACCACTGCCATTGAATCAATTCTTATGCATAGTTATTCTATAGGGTGGAATAAAACTGTTCCATAGGGTTTCTAAGGCTGTAAATATGGAAGCAGACTGCTTCATCTTTCTCCCATGGAGAGGCTGGTGGATTCAAACTACCAATCTTTTGGTTAGTAGCCAAATGCCTTAACCAGTGTGCCACCAGAGCACCTTTATGAAGTATAGTAGAATACATTAAAAATGTATAAAATCATTGTCTACAACTGTTGAGAAATTGTGTATTTTGTAAGACTATTGTTCTGAGTAAAGGGTTTAAATATCTAAAGACACAAAGAAGGCTGTTTATACTGCATGTGTCTTTGTGCCAGCAACCTAGTCTATCCCTGCAGTTTCTGCCCAGGGTCTTGATAGACAGTGTTTAATGAATAAAACAGATTAGAAGATATATTTTATATACAAACCAGATTTGTTCTTTTCACTTGCAGGCTAAAAATCATCAGTGCCCTTCCCTTGGTGACAGAAACATTTCCAACTCCTTAGAGTTGGAATGACAGAAATCCTTTCTCTCTAACTAGACTTTCATCATCTGCCTTTATCTTACCAATCTTATGCATTTAGAGATTCTGATCACACACTGCTCTCCAGCAGAAGCGTGTGATTTGTTTGTATAGCAAATTGGAAGGATCCCTGGCTTTGTGTTGGAATCAAGTGTATGTTCTGTCTCTATCCCTTAGTGCTATGACCCTGTACTGTATTTCACTTCTCTCAGCCTCATCCATAAAGGGGATAGGAGTCTCTGGGTGGTGCAAATACATTTTCTCTTAACTGAAAAGTTGATGACTCAAGTCCACCCAGAGTTGAATTGGAAAAAAGGATTGGCAATCTATTTCTAGGAAATCAGTCATTTAAAACCCTATGAAGCACAATTCTACTGTAATGCATGTAGAGTGGGAATGAATCATGTTGGAATCAACTTGACGTCAAGTGGTTGATTTTTTTATTGTGACATCTATTATTAATGTGGCTACTAATACACATTCCATTCTCTCTGCCTGGCATGCCAATTTCTCTTTCATCAACTGCCAAACTCCTCATTCTTCAAGATTCATCTCACATATGGCTTCCAGTTTGCATTATTCCCTAACTTTCAGTACTTTGGGGCTCAAAAAGAAGTCATGTTTCCCATTCTTAAAAAATGTACTATTTTTAAATACCAAATAAAGAAAAGGAAGAAAACAAGTAAAATAGATGATGTATAAAAATGCATTTATAGTATATAGTGTCCACAAAATAAATTAAAATTGTCCCCTTCCTGTGGAAACATGATGTTAGAGACAGTCTCCATTGCGTGCACCTATTTCTTCACATGCCTATTGTCCCACTCATCTTGAAATGCAAGAATTTGGAAAATGTTTCTTATTTTTAAGTTGTGAAATAGGTCATAAGTATAGCTAATTATAAAAATTCAGAAATGTTGAGTATATATCTGAAGTTCTTTTAACTACACTTCACTTTCCATAGGTAACCTTTTAAAATGGGTTTGGTGCATCCTGCAGGTTAGTGTTTGTGTATGATTTCATGAAGGTATCCTTTTTCTCTGTTACATGTTGTTGTTGTAGTTCACTGCTATGGATTCAGCCTGACTCATGGAGATCCTGTGCATAGTGGAACAAAATGCTGTCCGGTCCTGTGTCATCGCTATGATCAGTTGCAGATTAGACTGTAGGTTGATATTTGGAAATAAATCATCAGGCCTTTTCCTAGTCCATCTTAGTCTGACAGCTCCACTGAAACCTGTTCAGCATCATAGCAACATATAAACCTCCACTGATGCATGGGTGATGGCTGAACATGAGGTTCTTCAGTCAGAATGAAGATCCATGTCTCCTGCATGGAAGGTGAGAATTCTACTGCTGAACCATCACTGCCCTGGTATTTGTCATATAATAGAATCATATTACACAAATATATTGCTCTGTGAGCTATTTTTTAATTCATAGGTTACTTTGGCAATCTTTCTATGTCACTACAGAATGCAAAATGTTAAACAATATGTCATACTTTATTTAACAACATCTTGTTTACTTGTTTCTAATTTGGGGGCACTTCATAGAAAGTTGCAAAAGATACACTTAAACTCATGTTTTGGGGTACATGTACAAAGGCAGATTTCTAAAAGTAGAAATATAAGCACATTGCAGATTTTGGAAAATATTGTCAATCTACTGTCCAAATAAATTGGCCAAAATTACATTTACAACATTAGTATGTGAGAAACCCAATTCTCCTCACCCTTGCTAACAAATGATGAATATTATCAACTTTTAAAAGTAGTAGAATGACTTTAAGAAGAGGCAATTCAATTGTTCTGTGTTTGAGGCTATATAAATCAAATTTCTTGGAGTTTCAGTGTTGTTTTTTGCTTTTGTATGTGGCATGTATGTGTGCATTTATAAAATTCTGATTCATACTTTCTGTGTAACTACAACTGCATTCCAGTCAGTGTCTGGTGATATCTCTGCTCTTTAGATAGAATGGGGCTCACCAAGGTTATCACTCAGGGCTCTGTTGAGTCTATGTCCTAGTGACTCAGGTCATGCGTACAGGCACTTTCCCCCACAAGCTACACTTGGCCAAGTATGATCAGTAAAGGTCATGTCAGAGAGTGGATCCACTGAATGGGTCAGAAAAGGGTCTGACTGAGGTATCCTAGGCCTCTTCCAGACATCATGGCTTATTTACTCTGAGTAAATGTAAATAGGCACAGACACATAGGTGACATCCATAGCCCTTTGTGTTTCTCTGGCAAATTCATTTATCAGAACCGGGTCTAATTACGTGTAAATGGGAAGGTGACATGGATGAGTGCTGCCTTTCACCTCAGAAAAGTGAAGGTTAAGTGTCAACCCTGAACATTCTCCAAGAGCCTGCTTCAGATGATTGAAGGGCCTTCTTATTTGGAAACAAAGATCTTTCTTAAAAAACACACAGAGAATGTCAAGTTCCAATCTACTAAAGCAGGGCAAGGCCTACATAACAATGCTTACGATGTGTGTGTATATATGCACACTTATATGAATACATTCATAGATAGATAGAGATAGAGATATATATCGCACGCTTTCACGTGTGTATACATACATATATGTGCACACATACATTTACACATACATTGGAGTTCTGGTGGTGCAGTGGTTAAAGCACTGGGCTGTTGATCAAAAGGTAAGTGGTTCAAATTCACCAGCCTCTCTGTGGAAAAAAGATGAGGCAGTTTGCTTCTGTAAAGATTTGCAGTGTTGGAAAACCTATGGGGCAGTTCTACTGTGTCCTATAGGGTTACCATGACTTGGAATCAACTCAATGGTAGTAGGTTGTATTATTATTATTATTATTTTGGTTTATACACATACATACATATTATTGCTATGTGTAAGATTTGTAGATATGGATGCTCATGAACAGAATTTGTGTAGCTATTCATGTTCAGATTTGTGCTACATTCATAGGGACCATATACTGACAGAGGCCACAGGCACTCTGAAATCTAACAACATAAAAAAGTATCCAATTCATGAATGTAGTTTAAAGTCTCATTATTTCATATTTTCAAAAAGCACATTTCCTCATATAAATGAAAGGCTAATCTTATAGTGACTTGCCTCACTTGGTATCTTTCTCTATGAACAAAGCATGTAGAATAGCAATATCTGGTTGTAAAGTACAGAAACTTTTTTTTTTTATTCTCCAAATATGGTTCATGGACTCCAAATGTTAGTTGTACTATTTTGTATGGGGGTGGGGTGGGGTAAGGATATGTTATTACATGGATTTTGTCCTTAATTGTGGAAATAGATTATTAATAAGATGTGTTTTATGTAAGTATTTCTTTCTTTCTGTCAGTATTTTTTTTTATTTTTATGCTCGTTGTTTAAGCTAAAACTATTACCACTTTTTATAAAATTAGAATGACCTTCACAATTGCTGGGTGGGGACTCCACTCTCAACAGCTGTCCTGTTATCAAAGTGTAGGGTGTTGCTGCTTCCATTACAGACTTACTCAACTCTCTTCAAACTAAAACTTGAAAAAGATAATACACATCATAAATTTTTAGTAAGTGTACACACACTGAATGTCATTTATTCAGGCTTCATTGCTACACCAAAATCAATTGCATAGAGGTGTGCATGTGTAAGTTGTTTTATTTATTTATTGTTCTTTCTCCCCAATGGATGAAGCAGGAGTTAGAGAAAGAAAAAATGAGATTGATAGCTGGAAGTGGTAGGGCACTGAAGATCTTGCTTAGGCTTCACATTCGATGCCTTGGCTTGCTCTTTTTCTACCTAGGTCAAAAGTACAAAGCACCTTTGTCTGGAGATTTTTGGATACTCATTTAGTTTTTACTGGCAGAATAAGTAAGGAATTGTTTTTAATACACCCTGCTAAGAAGAGCTTAACCCCATTCAAGTTGCTTCCAACAGCACAAGTTGGAGAAATAATCACTTAGAAGCAAAGAAATTGGGGCTGAGGTCCTATGCAGGTCACTGCTACCCCTACCCCCATGAATTTTTCATAATCTCTCTTCTTGCTGCTATTACTCCAATTCCAAGCATTCTCCACTCCCTCACCAGTATTATCTTCTAAAACAAACAAACAAAAAAAAGCATCATGTAAATCTCTTTTTGTTTTTTGTCAATAGGATGAAATCCAATTGATTCTATTGCCTATAAGATGAAATCTAAATATCCTGACTAACACATCCTTCATCATCTGTCACTCCCCTTTATGCTCCTTGTACTGCTGCCACCTTGAATTGCACCACTGCTAAGCAAGGCCAGGCCAGTCCTTTTATGAGCTGGTTTCTTTGTACGTTTGTTTTCCATCTAGCACCATCTCCTCTGGAAAACTTCTAGCTCTCTTTCCTTCTCACTGAAGCCTCTTTCAATGACTCAGGTAAATTTGTTGTGCAGCCTTCTCACAAATTCTGCACCATTGCAGCACTCTCTTTGACCCATGCATTCCACACTTATTTTTACTACAGGTCATGATAAGATTTTAATGGCTGATACCATTTTTTTTTCTCATTCATGTAACCCCATCCTCTAGATATCAGCACATGGTAGGAGCTCAACAAATGTGTTAAATTAGGAATAAATATTTACCCTGTGAAGTTAAGGAAATAGGAGATTGTTGATTAGATATAAAATTAGATTAGATATTAAAATAGCTCCAGTTATAAATTATGATGGGGCAGGGATGGTTCAGTGGCAGAATTCTCACCTTCCATGTAGGAGACCCAGGTTTGATTCCCAGCCAATGTACCTCATGTACCACAACACATCTGTCTGTGGAGGCTTGTATGTTTCTATGATGGGAAAAGGAGCTTCCAGACTAAGATGGGCTAGGAAGAAAGGTCTCTTGATATACTCCCAAAAATCATCCAGTGAAAACTCAGTGATCACAATGGTCTAATTTGCAAACAGTCATGAGGATGACATCAGACTAGGTAGGGCTTAAAGTGTTATGGATAGTGGAGGAGCAATCAGCAATCCCACCTGTCCTTAATAATGTATATAGCTGAGTTTTGAGTCAAGGATGTGTAGGAATTGAGGCAGTGAGAGAGATGGAAATTAAGGTCATGAGGATTGTCTGTAAGTGCAACACAAAGAAGGAAAGGGATGAGGAGAAAGACAAATTGCTTCAACCTCCCAATGTAGCCTGGAATCCTATTTATGGGGATACTGTAGTGCCTAAGTCATTTGACTGCTAACCAGAAGGCTGGTGATTCAAACCCATGAGCCACTCCTCAGAATGAAGATTGGGCAATCTACTTCCCTAGAGATAGTGCCTCAGAAACCCAAGTAGGGGTTACTGAGTTGAAATCAACTTGATGGCAGTGAGTTTGGTTTTAGTAGGGAGATAAACAAACCTTCTTAGTTTCATGCTCAACTTTTTTTATTATTATTTTTTTTATTGTGATTTGGGTGAAAGTCTACAAATCAAATTCATATTCCATACAGCACTTCACATACACTTTGTCTCATGACTTTGACTGCACTTTGCCACAATGTAACAACTCTCATTCCACTTCCTCCCCACAGTTACCTCTTCCCTGTGTCCTTCTTTCCCATCCACTCATGCCCCCTGAGCTGTCTCCCTGTGCATACATGGCCCTTCTATTATTTCCCCATGATTGATCTTTCCAAGGAGTGTATCTACCTAATGTAAATGTTCAGCTCATATTCCTGTCTTTTGTTTGGCTGAAAACCACAGGAGTGCATTCAATTCCAGATCTGGAGGGCAGCTAGGGTCCATAGTTTC
Source organism: Orycteropus afer afer (assembly GCF_000298275.1). Lineage (NCBI taxonomy): Eukaryota > Metazoa > Chordata > Mammalia > Tubulidentata > Orycteropodidae > Orycteropus > Orycteropus afer. The sequence continues at coordinate 8,588,213 of NW_006921664.1, read as the reverse complement.
AGGGGTCCCATGAGGATATATCAGAGTAGCAAACCTGGTCCCCTCTTTTTGTTTTTTTTTTATAATTTTGAGTTTTGTTCCACATTGTTCTTCCAATATATCCAGGATCACCTACATTGATCACTCTCCAAGTGGTTGACAGGGGAAGCTGGACACCATCTACTTTTTTTGGTTTCACAGTCATATAGGATAAGGATCCCAGGTTGTACAGTCCCTTGCACTAAATGTTTCCATGTGTCTTTGATTTTCTTCATTCTTCTTTGCTCTGGACGAGGAGAGACCCATTGTTGCATCTAGATGGCAGCTTGAAAGCTTTTAAGATCCCAGTTGCTAGTCGTCAAAGAAGGATGTGGAACAATGTTCTTGTGTAGTATGTTATGCCAATTGAGTTTGATGTCCCTGAGACCATGGTGTCTAGCCCACAGGTCCAACTACTTGCTCCCTTTGAGTGGCTGGTTGTGGTCAAGAAGTGACTACACCGTTGTTTCTTGTCAGCTTTACTATATACCTAGAAATTCTTACAGAACATAAAAATAAACTTGTAGAAACATCTGCCTACATTATATACAGTCATGGGCACACTTCCTGCTGCATAGACACACCTAATAGTTCAGCCTGTCCACCCATCTTTCCACCCATATACCCATGTTTGCCTTCACTGATAACACAGTACTATATGTGCAAAAGGGTTCATCTTTGCTATCTGTACCTCTGATGCACCTCTCTCTGGCTTCCTCTTCCTCAATGCCACCATGTTGATCACTTTCATTTAGTATGTTGCCCTTCCCTTCACCCAAATCAATACTTGTTTCTGCCTATCTAGCAGTGTTCCATTCCATCCCCTCCCATCCCTTCTAACCAACAGGGAAAATCACCTTCCATATATAAATCTTTCCTTGACTTTTACAATAACGGACTAATACAATATCAATCCTCTGTGATTGACTTATTTCATTCTGCATAATGTCTTCCAGGGTCATCCATGTTATGCAGTGTTTTGCAGATTGTATGTTATTCTTTAGGTTTGCATATTATTCCATTGTGTGTATGTACCACAGTTTGGTTATCCAGTTCCCTGTTGATGGGCACCTAGGTTGTTTCCATCTTTTTGCTACTGTAAATAATGCTGTGATGAACATGGGTGTGCATATTATCTGTTCTTATCCTGGATCTCAGTTCTCTAGGATATATACCTAGTAATGTATCAAATAGTATTTCTAATTCCAGCTTTTTAAGGAATGGCCATAGTGCTTTCCATAGTGATTGTATCATTTAACAGTCCTACCAGCAGTGTATAAGGGTCCCAATCTCTCCACATCCTTGCTGCATTTACTATTTTCTGTCTTGTTGAACATAGCTACTAGTGCTGGGTGGGGAAAATGGTATCTCATTGTTGTTTTGATTTGCATCTCTCTACTTCCGTAGTGATACTGCCTCGGAAACCCAAGGAGGGGTCGCCATGAGTCGGGGCCGACTCGACGGCACATAACAACAACAACAACAATAGTGCCTAAGGCATTTGACTGCTAAACAGAAGGCTGGTGGTTCAAACCACCCAGCCACTCCTGGGAAGGAAGATTGGGCAATCTAATTCTGTAGAGATACCACGTTGGAAATCCAAGGAGGGGTCACTATGAGTCAGATCTGACTCAATGGCAGTGTGTTTATTACTATTATTATTATTATTATTATTATTATTGGTTTAATGGCAAAGGATCATGACCATTTCTTCATGCATTTGTTTGCTGCCTGAATATCTTCTTTGGTGAAGTTTCTGTTCATGTCTTCTGCCCATTTTTTTAATTGGATTATTCATCCTTTTGTTGTTGAGGTGTTAGAGTTATCTATAAATTTTAGAGATAAGTGCCTTGTCAGATGTGTTATTGCCAAATATTCTTTCTCACTCTGTAGGCTTTTTTACTCTTTTGGAGAAGTCTTTGAAAGCAAATAGAAACTTAATTTTTAGAAGGTACTATTCATCTAGTTAGGAGCACTGGTGGTATAGTGCATAAGGCATTTGACTGCTAACCAGAAGGCTGGCAGTTCAAACCCACCAGCCTCTCCTCGGAGGGAAGATTGGGCAATCTACTTCTGTAGAGATATTGCTTCAGAAACCAAGGAGGGGTTGCTATGAGTCAGAAACAATTCAACAACAGTGAGTTGCTGTTGTTCGTAGGTTTATTCATCTACTTTATCTTCTGCTTTTTGTGCATTTTGGATTATGTTTGATAGTCTATTCATGCCATATATTAACCAAACCAAACTCACTGCCATCAAGTCAGATCCAACTCATAGCGACCCCTCCTTGGGTTTCCACAAGGCGATATCACTATGGAAGTAGATTGCCCAAGCTTTCTTCCAAAGAGTGTCTTGGAATGCCACCAGAGCTCGCATGCCATATATTAAGGCCCCAAAATTCACCCCTAATTTTTCCTTGAGGAACTTTATAGTTTCAGGTTTCACCTTTAAGTCTTTGATCCATCTGGAGTTAGTTTTTATGTATGGTATGAGGTACAGATCTTGTGTCATTTTTCTGCAAATGGATATCCACTTTTGCTAGCACCATGTGTTAAACAGACAATCCCTTCCTCATTTAAAGGATTTCAACCCTTTGTCAAAGATCAGCTGACCATAGATCAATGGATCTATTTTTGGGTTCTCAATTCTATTCCATTGGTCGATGGGTCTGTCATTGTTCCAATAGCAGTCTGTTTTGACTACTGTGGCTGTATAGTAGGCTTTAAGATCTGGGAGTGTGAGATCTCCTGCTTTGTTGTTCTTCTTCTGTAGTGCTTTGCTTACCGAGGTCTCTTTCCTTTCCATACAAAGTTACTGATTGATTTTTCCATGTCCTTAAAGAATGTTGATGGGATCTGGATTGGGATTGAATTGAATGTATAGATTGCTTTAGGCAGAATTGACATTTTCACAACATTCAATTTTCCTATCCATACACATGGTATGTTCTGTTCTTCCATTTATGTAGATCTCTTATGGTTTCTTGAAGTAGTTTTTTATAGTCTTTTTTTTTTTTTTTTATACAGGTCTTTTGAGTCCCTCATAAGATTTATTCCCAAGGATTTTATTTTTTTGGTAGCTATTGGTAGCATAGTGGCTAAGGCACTTGACTGCTAACCAGAAGGCTGGCGGTTCAAACCCACCAGCCACTCCTCGGAAGGAAGGTTGGGCAATCCTACTTCCGTAGTGATACTGCCTCGGAAACCCAAGGAGGGGTCGCTATGAGTCAGGGCTGACTCGATGGCACATAACAACAACAACAACAATTGTAAATGATATTCATTTCCTCATTTCCTTTTCAGCAATCTCTTTGCTGGTGTAGAGGAATCCAACTAATATTTGGATATTGATCTTGTACCCTGCCACTATGCTAAATCTCTCAATTTGGTCCAATAGATTTTTGACTGAATCTCTTAGGTTCTCAAGGTACAGGATTATATCATCAGCAAATAGGAATAGTTTTACAACTTCCTTTCCAATTTGGATGCCTTTGATTTCCCTTTCTTGCTTTATTGCCCTGACTAGGATTTCCAACATAATGTTGCATAGAAGTGGTGATAGAGGGCATCTTTGTGTGGTTCCTGTTCACAAAGGGGAATAGTTTTGGTCTCTCTCCATTGAGAATAATGTTGGTTGTTGGTTTTTCATAGATGCCCTTTATTATGTTGAGGAATGCCCCTTCTATTCCTATTTTGCTGAGAGTTTTGATCAGGAATGGGTATTGGGTTTTATCAAATGCCTTTTCTGCATCAATTGCATGATCATGTAGTTATTTTCCTTTGTTTCATTTATGTGATGGATAACATTGATTGCTTTTCTAATGTTGAACCATCCTTGCATACCTGATATGAACCCCACTTGGTTATAATGTATTATTTTTTTTGATATGTTGTTTGCATCTATCGACTAGGATTTTGTTGAAGATTTTTGCATCTATATTCATGAGGAATATTGGTCTGTAGTTTTCCTTAGCACAGTGCCTAAGGCACTTGACTGTTAACCAGAAGGCTGATGGTTCAAACCCACCAGCCACTCCTCGGAAGGAAGTTGGGGCATTCTACTTCCATAGTAATACTGCCTCAGAAACCCAAGGAGGGGTTGCTATGAGTTGGGTCCTACTTGATGGTACATAACAACAACAACAACAACAACAATGACATCTTTGCCTGGTTTTGGTATCAAGGTTATGCTTTCTTCATAAAGTGAATTAGGGAGGATTCCATCCTTTTCTATGTTCTGGAATAGTTTGAGTAGGATTGGTGTCAGTTCTTCTCTGAAAGTTTGGTAGAATTCTCTGGTGAAACCATCTGGACCAGGACTTTTTTTTGTTGGTAAACTTTTTATGACCTGTTCAATTTCTTCTTTTGTTATGGGTCTGTTTAATTTTTTCACCTCAGTCTGTGTTAGTTTAGGGAAATAGTGTGCTTCCAGAAATCTCTCCATTTCTTCTAGATTTTCAAATTTGTTGGAGTACAGTTTTTCATACTGTCCTGATATTATCTTTTTTGTTTAAGTTAGTTCTGTTGTGATGTGGCCCAATTTGTTTCATATTTGTGTTATTTGTATTCTCTCCCTCTTTTCCTCTGTTAAATTTGCCAGTGGTTTGTCAATTTTATTAATCTTTCTAAAAATCATCTAGTCTTGTTTTTTTTTTCTGTTGTCTTTCTACTTTCTTTTGTCTTTCTATTTTCTGTTTCATTGATTTTTGCTTGAATCTTTATTATTTCATTTATTTTGGTGACTGTAGGCTTTTCTTGCTGTTCTTTTTCTGATTGTTGGAGATGTTCATTTAAGGTATTGATTTTGGCTCTTTCTTCTTTTTTGATATGTGCATTTATTGCTATAAATTAGCCTCTGATAACTACTTTTGGTGTGTCCCAAAGAGTTTGGTATGTTGTGTTTTCATTCTTATTTGATTCAAGGAATTTTTCTATTTCATTTATTATTTCTTCTCTTACCCAGTCTTTCTTAAGGAGAAAGTTTCCATGGGTTTTCTCTTTTTTTGTTGTTCTTCCTATTGTTGATTTCTAATTTATAGCACTGTGATCTGAGAAGATGTTTTGCAGTATTTCAATGTTTTTAAATTTATGAAGGCTTGCTTTATGGCCTAACATATGGTCTATCATGGAAAAGGTTCCATGTGCACTGGAAAAGAATGTATATTGTGCTATTGTTAGGTGAAATGTTCTGTAGATGTCTGTAAGGTCATGTAGGTGAATCATATTGTTTAGTTCCTCTGTGTCTTTGTTGAGTTTCTTTCTAGTTGTTCTATCTTTCTTTGAAAGTGGTATGTTAAAGTCTCCTATTATGACTGTGGAGTCATCTATTTGTCTTTTCAATTCTGTTAAAGTCTGATTTATTTATTTTGGAGCTCTTTCATTGGATCCATAGATATTTATTATGGTTATATCTTCTTGTTTGATTGATCCTTTAATTATTATATAATGTCTTTCCTTGTCTTTTATGGTAGTTTTTGTCTTAAAGTCAATTTTATTAGAAATTAATATTGCCACTCCTGCTCTTTTACAGTTGCCATTTGCTTGATATATCTTTTTCCAACTTTTGATTTTCAATCTATTTTTGTCTTTGTCTCCAGGTGTGTATCTTGTAGACAGTATATTGATGGGTCATGTTTTATATCCAGTCTGAAACTCTCCCTCCTTTGAGTTGTACATTTAATCTATTGACATTCAATGTAATTATAGAAAAGTATTAATTGGTTGCTATCATTTTATTAGGTGCTTTTTTATTGCATTCCTGGTTTCTTTGTTTCATATAATTTTCTGTGCTGAGATCATTTTGTTTATGAATCATATCTATCATTTCCTTTGCTGTTGTTGTTTTAGTATTTGCTAAATATTTATGCTTGTCCTCTTTTTTATTGTGATGTAAAAGTTTTATCATTTTTCTTAGAGGTTACCCTGTGATTTATAATTTTCTCCCCAAGGTTAGAACAGCCCATTCAATCTTGTAACTCTCTTGACTTCCTCCCCTTTTAGAAGTTCTGTAACTTCACTTTTTTTTCCCTCTCTTTTTGTTTTGTAGTTGTTTGCCAATTGATGTCTCTGGCTCCCTTTTCACAATCTTGTAAGATTTTCTTTGGATATTTTCATAACGGGGTTGGTTTCTAGGTTATGTCATCATGTGCATTAATGGTCAGTTGTTGCTTGCTATATTTGGTTTTCTGTTTGAAGGACTCCCTTTAATATCTCTTGTAAGGTTGGTCTTGTTTTAACAAATTCCCTTAATTTCTGCATATCTGGAAGTCTCCTAATTTCACAATCATATTTGAGGGACAATTTTGCTAGATATATAATTCTTTATTGAAAATTTTTCTTTCTCTTGTTGTTATTGTTATGAGTTGGACCCGACTCGTAGATACCCCTCCTTGGGTTTCCAAGGTAATATCACTATGGAAGTAGATTGCCCAATCTTCCTTCTGAGGAATGGCTGGTGAGTTTGAACTGCCAGTCTTCTGGTTAGCAGTAAAGTACCTTAGGCACTATGCTAACAGACATCCCATTGCTTTCTCACCTGCATGGTTTCTGCTGAGAAATCAAAGCTTAGTCTTATAGGTTGCACTTTGTAGTTAACTCTTCATTTTTTCCCCTACTGCTTTCAAGATTCTTTCTTTGTGTTTGGTTTTGATGAGTTTGATGATGATATGTCTTGGTTATTTTCTTTTGGAGTCGATCCTGTTTGGGGTTCATTGGATTTCTTGAAAGGATATATTCTCATCTTTCATCATATCAGGGAAATGCTCTTTCAACAAATCTTGGACAATTTTCTCAGTGGTTTTACTTTTTGCTTCCCATTCTGGAATTCCAATTACATGTAGATTACTCCTTTTGATGGTATCCCACATGAATCTTAGGCTTTCTTTATTTTGTTTTGATCTTTTTTTCTGATTGATCCCTTCCCAAAGAAGTATTCAGGTATTTGTCTCCAATCTCATTAATTCTGTTTTTCATTGATTCAATTCTAGTCCTTTGCCCTTCCAATGTGTTAGCTATTTCTGCATACTTATTATTAATCATATGGATTTCTCTCTGTAGATTTTGAATTATTTCTAACTTTTCATTTATTTTCTCATTTTTTCTTGAATTTTCTTCTGAAATTGTTCTGGGGTTTTGTCTGTTTTTTTTTTTTAAATTTAGTCAGGGTTTTCCTTGATCTGTCTCTCAATTTGTGGAAGGTACCTAAATATAATTCTTTTGAATTCCTTTTCAAGGAGTTCCAATACTGCTTCTTCCTCAGGGATGTATTCTGGTCAGTATCTTGCTCCCTTGTTCCTATTGCTTTTTGTTGCATCTTTGTGTGGACTGTGATGGGCTATTTTCTCCAAGAAATTGTGACTTTGTTGTATTTATATTTAAAGCTACCCCTCCTTGGGTTTCTGTGGCAGTATCACTATGGAAGTAGATTGGCCAACCTTTCTTCCGAGGAGTGATTGGTGGGTTTGAACCACCAGCCTTCTGGTTAGTGGTCAAATGTCTTAGGCACTATGCCAGCAGGTATGCCATTTTTCCATTTAAGGACAGCAAAGCCAGTATAGCCCTCAGATAATGGGGTTTAGTCTCTTTGAATCTAGTGGGTGAGCCTGGAGTCATTCTTACTTTCAAGTGTCTACTAAAACAGCTACCAAGTGTCCAGAGCTTCAGATGCTTTATTTAACTATTATTTCACAATATTTCTAGTTTGTGTCTTACTGAGATGCTATGCATATGGAATTATTGGGTCACAGATCCAGTCTTATATCTTATTCACTCATCAGTTTATTATCAAGGATTTATATGATATTCTTTTACGATTTAGAAAAATAAAAACATTTTGATCATTTTCCCAGGGAAAAGAAAAGAAAGAGTCCTTATTGGGTCTATGTATAGAACCCATTTCTTACAGAGGCCATGAGTACAGTTCTCATAAGGTCCTGCTGCCTTGGGCTTGCAAAGGTCATGGTGACCTAATGAAAATGCATAATGGACTGAAAATGAGACTAACTACAATTGGGAAATTGGTGCAAGTAGGCATTTGGTCATTTGATGTAATTTGAGGGTTAATGAGGAATTTAAATGCACCATTGTTATAGAAGAATTCTGGTATAATGCAAAGACAGTCGAAAGAGGTAATCTCTGAAATGTTTAAAAATGATGCCTGTCATTGAACAAAATGGCTTCTAAAGTTTTTCCACAACTAATACTCCATGAAACACAGATGTGTTTGATTTTCAATCCAAGCAACAACATTATATTTAATCTGTTTGATTCATGCTGTTAAATTTTGTCACTCTGTATAACTTACTAAAATCAATCTTTAAAATCTCATTGTATTGAGTTTATTTTCTGACCATTCCCATTTGATTTCTTCTGCAAATTTAATAAGCCTGTTTCCTATAGCCAGTAACTGATAATATAGTTAATATAATAGTATACAAATTCATTATACATAACCAACTGATAACACTGTTATCAATACAATATAGTTGGTAATATGATATCTAACTGAGCGGTTGCTAACACTGTTGAAACAGGAAATGTTGAATATAGAAGATTTGTTACTCCTTCAAGTTGCTTCCACTTATCTATCTACTTACCAAGTAACCTTACAAAAGTTGTTGTTCTTAGGTGCCATTGAGTCGTCTCCAACTCATAGCAACCCTATACACAACAGAAGTAAACAATGCCCAGTCCTGTGCCAGCCTCATCATCCTTGTTACACTTGAGCTTATCACTGCAGCCACTGTGTCAATCCATCTTGTTGAGGGCCTTCCCCTTTTTTGTTGACCCTCCACTTTACCAATCATGATATCCTTCTCTAGGGAATTGTCCCTCCTGACAACATGACCAAAGTAGATAAGACAAAATCTGGCCATTCTCTCGTCCAAAGAGCATTCCAGCTGTGCTTATTCCAGGACAGATCTGTTAGTCTTTTTAGCAGTCCATAGTACTCTTAGCATTCTTCTCCAACACCACCACCCAAAAGCATCAACTCTTCTTTGGTCTTCTATATTCATTGTCCAGCTCTCACATGCATATGAGACAATTGAAAATACCATGGCTTGGGTAGGTTCATCTTAGTCTTCAAGGAGATGTCTTTGCTCTTCAGCACTTGAAAGAGGTCTTTTCCAGCAGATTTGCCCAATGCAATATCATCTGATGTCTTGACTGCTGCGTCCATTGGTGTTGATTATAGAACCAAGCAATATGAAGTCCTTGACCACTTCAGTCTTTTCTCCATTCTATCGTGAAGCTGTTTATTGGACCAGTTGTGAGGATTTTTGTTTTTTTTTTTATATTGCGGCATAATCCATACTGCAGACTGTAGTCTTCAATTTTCATCAGTAAGTGCTTCAAGTCATCCTGACTTTCAGCAAGCAAAGTTGTGTCATCTGTGTATCCCAAATTGTTAATGAGTCTTCCTCCAATCCTGATGCCATGTTCTTCTTTGTATAATCCAGCTTCTCGGATTATTTGCTCAGCATACATATTAAATAAGTATGGTGAAAGGTTACAACCCTGATGCAACCCCTTCCTAATTTTGAACCATGCATTATCCCCTTGTTCTGCTTGAACCAAAGCATCCTGATCTATATGTACAGGTTCCTCAAAAGTATAGTCAAGTGTTCTGGAATTCCTATTCTTCTCAATGTTATCTATAATTTGTTATGATCCACACAATCGAATGCTTTTGCATAGTCAATAAAATATAAGTAAACATCTTTCCAGTATTCTTTGCTTTCAGCTAAGATCCATGTGACATTAGCAATGGTATCCCTCATTCCATGTCCTCTTCGGAATCCAGTTTTGCATCTCTCTGTCAATATACTGCTGAAACTATTTTTTATTATCTTCAGTAAGTGCATGTGGTATTAATGATATTGTTTGATAATTTCCTCGTTCTGTGGGATCACCTTTCTTTGGAATGGGTACAAATATGGATCTCTTCCAGTAAGTTGGACAGGTAACTGCTTTCCAAATCTCTTGGCATAGCCAAGGGAATGCCTCTAGTGCGGCATCCATTTGTTGAAACATCACAATGGGTATTCCATCAATTCCTGTAGACTCATTCTTCACCAATTCTTTCAGTGCAGCCTCAACTTTTTCCTTCGATAACATAGATACTTGATCATGTACTATCTCCTGAAATGGATGAACATTGACCAATTCATTTTGGTACAGTGACTCAGCGTATTCCTTTCATCTTTTTTGATGTTTCCTGCATCATTCAATATTTTGCCCATGGAATCTTTCAATTGCAACTCAAGGCTTAAATTTTGTCTTCAGATCTTTCAGCTTGAGAACTGCTAACCGTCTTCTTCTCTTTTGGTTTTCTAACTCCAGGTCTTTGTAGATTTCATTATAATAACTTACTTTGTCTTCTCAAACTGCTCTTTGAGATCTGTTCAGCTCTTTTATCTTGTCATTTCTTCTATTTGCTTTAGCTACTCTCCACTCAACGGCAAGTTTCAGAGTCTCTTCTGGCATCTATTTTTTTTTTCTGTTCTTCATTTCTTGTCTTTTTAATGATCTCTTGTTTCTTCATGGATGATATTGTTGATGTCATCCCACAATTCTTCTGGTTTTCAGTCACTGGTGTTCAGTGCATCAAATCCATATTTTAGAAGGTCTCATTCCAGGAGGGATATTATCAAGGTAAAATTTTGGCTCTTGTGGACTTGTTTTGATTGTATTCAACTTAAACTTGCATATGAGCAGTTGATGGTCTGTTCCACAATCAGCTCCTGGCCTTATTTTGGCTGAAGATATTGAACTTCTCCATCACCTCTTGCCATAGATGTAGTCAATCTGATTCCTGTGTATTGCATCTGGTGAAGTCCACGTGTATAGTAATCACTTATGTTGTTGAAAAAAAGTATTTTCAATGAATAAGTCATTGGTCTTGCAAAATTCTATCATGTAATCTTCAGTGTCATTTCTATTACCAAGGCCATATTTCCCAATTACTGGTGACTCTTCTTTGTTTCCAACTTTTTAATTCCAATCACCAGTGATAATCAACACATCTTGATTGCATGTTTGGTTAATTTCAGACTGCAGAAGTTGGTAGAAATCTTCGATTTCCTCATCTTTGCCTTAGCTGGTTGGTACATAGATTTGAATAACAATAGTATTAATTGTTCTTCCTGGTCAGCATGTGGATATTATCCTATCACTGACAGCATTGTACTTAAGGACAGATCCTGAAACAGTCCTTGTGATGATGAATGTGACACCATTCCACTTCAATTTGTCATACCTGGCATAGTAGATTAAGTGGTTGTCTGATTCAAAATGGTCAAAATCACTCCATTTCAGCTCATTAATGCCTAGGATATTGATCTTTACGTGTTCCATTTTCTTTTTTTAAAACTTCCAATATTCCAAGATTCATACTTAGTACCTTCCATGCTCTGATTACTAATGGATGTTTGCAGCTGTTTCTTTTTATCTTGTGTCGTTCTACTCATCAATACATGTGGGTCCTGAAAGCTTTACTTTATACATATCTTTAAGATAGGCTCTACTCTGAAGAGTCAGCTCTTCCCCAGTCATATTTTGAGTGCCTTCCAACCAGATGGGCTCATTTTCTGGCACATGTCAGTCAATGTTTCAGGGCTATTCATAAAGTTTTCCAGTAATATATGACATAGTGTTTCACTGCTAAAACTAGAATCAATTAATAAATACTATTCTCAAAACAGAGTTAATTTTGCTCATCTCCCATCCTCTCATACATTTTCTTTCCCCATGATCTTTTAAAGATTACCAAAAATAAATATACTATACATGTTTTCTTCTTGCTTTATTCTCCATATGACTCTATGAGTCTCAAATAAATGATAGTCACTTATTTGAGCTTCATCTTATTAAGAATCTCATCAGAATAGCCCTTGCTATTGTTTCTAGTGACTTTTGGAAGCCTAGGTTTGTTTTCCACTTGTCTTCCTAACATAACTATCAGGACTTACAAAAAATTCTTACTTTTTACTTTGAGCCCAATTTTAGAACAAAACTACCTAGTATATGAATTCACAGAAGTACTAATTCACACAAAGAGCTAGGCTTCAGGAATTGATGGAATACCCATTGAGATGTTTCAGCAAATGAATGCCCCACTGGAGGCACTCAGTTATGCCAAGAGATTTGGAAGACAGCTACTTGGCCAACTGACTGGAAGAGATCCACATTTGTACCCATTTCAAATAAATGTAATCCCACAGAATGCAGAAATTATCAAACAATATAATTAATTTTGCACGCATGTAAAATCCTACTGAAGATAATTCAAAAATGGTTGCAGCAGTATAAGGACAGAACTTCCAGAGGAGCAAGTTGGATTCAGCAGAGGTCATGAAACAAGGGATATTATTGCTGATGTCAGATAGATCTTGGCTCAAAGCAAAGAATACCAGAAAGATGTTTACTTGTGTTTTATTGACTATGCAAAAACATTTGATTGTGCAGATCATAACAAATTGTGTATAACATTTAGAAGAATGGGATTTCCAGAGCACTTGATTGTACTCCAGAGGAATTTGTACATAGACCAGGAGGCTGTCATTCTAACAGAAGAAGGGGACACTGCATGGTTTAAAATCAACAAGGGAGTGTGTTAGGGTTGTATCCTTTCACCATACATATTCAATCTATACACTGAGCAAATAATCCAAGAAGCTGATTATATGAAGAAGAACATGGCATCAGGATTGGAGGAAGGCTCATTAACAACATTTGATAGGCTGATGAGACAACTTTTCTTGCTGAAAGTGAGGATAACTTGAAGCAATTACTGATAAAGATTGAAGAATACAGTCTGCAATATAGATTACAACTCAATATAAAGAAAACAAAAATTCTCATAACTGGATCTATAAGCAGCATCACAATAAATGGAGAAAAGATTGAAGCTGTCAAAGAGTTCACATTGCTTGGTTTTACAATCCACACCAATGGAAGCAGCAGTCAGGGTATCAGACAATGTATAGCACTGGGCAAGTAGGCTGCAAGGACCTCTTTCAAGTACTGAGGAGCAGAGATGTCTCCCTGAAGACTAAAGTGCGCTTCACATAAGCCATGATATTTTCAATTGCCTCATATGCATGTGAGAGCTGGATAATGAATAAAGAAGACCAAAGAATAAATGATGCTTTTGAGACGTGGTGCTTGTGAAGAAGGCTGAAAGCACCGTGGTCTGGTAAAAGAACTAAGAAATCTGTCCTGGAGGTAGTGCAGCTGGAATGCTCCTTGGAAGCGAGAATGGCCAGACTTCATCTCACCTAGTTTGGTCATGTTGTCAGAAGGACCATTCCCTGGAGAAGGATGTCATGCTTGGTAAGCTGAAGGGTCAAGAAAAGAGGGGAAAGCCCTCAACAAGATGGATTGACACAGTGGCTGTGGCTATGGGGTCAAGTATAGCAGGGGTCGTGGAGCTAGCATGGGACTGGGCAATGTTACATTCTGCTATGCATAGGGTCACTATGAGTCAGAGGTGACTCGAAGGCACACACAACAACACTAATTCACATTAAACAGAACTGATTTCTTAGGTGTAATAATGACAGCACACATGTTCAAAGACTTCTATTTCTTAAAACATCTTTTATACATTAATTGTTGACTTATTTAGAGATCAGCAAGTTTGAAAACTTAGGGTGTTCATTGTATTGCATCGTGAAATATTTCATGCCATAATACAAAGAAAATGTAGCTCTTCAATAGAAAACATCAAATATTATGTGCAAAAAATATCAGATCATGTGCTCAGGTTTCCATGAAAAAGGTTATTTAATGACTTTTAGTAAAGCATGATTTATAAATTTCTCTGTTAAATTTAATTTATTACTGAATTCATTGACTAATTTGCAGGAAAGTAATTAAATTTCATTGATTTGGAGGAAAGTTGAAGCATATATGTTGCACATTTTTCTTTCAAAACTGTTTAAGAGAATTCCATGGTAAGGAATCTAAAACTTTTCATACAACAACATGTTTGTGAAGATGCTGCTTAAGTCATACTACATAATGTAATTTAGATATTATGGACCAAATAATATCTTCCCCAAGATCCAAATCAAGAAACAAATGACTGGTCTATTAAACAATGTGTTTCAATCTGATTTCAGAGCCCAGATTCTTGCTACAGTACTTATCACATTTCTTCTTATTTGAGATATTTTGTAATCAAATAGTCAGAATTATGTTTTCAAACATTACCTAATAAGGTGGTTCAGAACACAGAACACAGACGCTGGAGTCAGACTGCTGTGATTTAAATTCTATCCCTGCCATTTACCACCTGGGTGATCTTACACTAATAGTATAATCTTTCTACATTAGTAGAGAATAGTAAGATAATAGTTGCTACATCATATGATTATTGTGACTATTAAGTGAGGCAATGCTTGCACAGGATTTAGCAAAATGCCTGGGATAAAATAAACATCTGAGAAATGTTAGTTCTGACAATTGAGGTGCCTCTGCTTTGTGCCACATACCATGGGATCTTTCTATCTCTTTTACATTTAAATATTTTTTTTCCACAACATACCTACATGTCTCAGTATTTCTAATTCTCATCCCCAAGCTACCCAAATTTCAGATACATAGATGCTTTTTTTCTCAATTTTTGTCCCTTTAACTTTGCACAACTACCTCTCTGAGTGTGAGGGACAATTCTCCCTCTATCCAGTAGGTGCAAACAAAAGAAAATAAATCCAAGGCACATTGGATGCAATGCTTTCACACAACCCAGAGGTAGAGGGTCTACATTCCTACTCTACCTTTTCTGTATGGCATATTTGTATCTGTAAAACTACATCACTCATTGTCTTCCTGTGCAGTTCTCATCTATCATATAGTCTCAAAGGGATACATGTTTTTCTTTATTTAAATCAGGTACATTTTTCCAACATAGAATTATAATCTTGACTTTCATCACACTCTATTTCAAACCTATAAAGAATGCTACAGAGGAATTTCACAGTGAGTACCTACCTACTCCACTTTTTAGACTCCCACTCCTGGATTTCTTATTTCTAAGTCCCATATATTGTTGAGACACCACCCAAAACATGACATTTTCTCTCACATATGGATGCATATCTCCCACCAGGGATGACCACCCTAAGCACCCTTTTCACATTACTATGAGATATTTCTCTACTCCTAATGAAGCTTGTATATGTGTGTATATATATATATATATATATATATATATATATATATATCACTTGAATTTAGAGACCATCTCAAGAATAGATTTGACACACTAATAACTGAAAACCAGATGAGTCGTAAGGCGACAACATCAGGACATGATACATGAAGAAAGCAAATGGTCATTAAAAAGACAGGAAAGAATAAAAGACCAAAATGGATATCAGAAGAGACTCTGAAACTTGTTCCAGAGCATAGAGTAGCTAAAGTGAACTAAGAAATTATGAAGTAAAAGGGATGAACAGATTTCAAAGGGCGGCTCACAAAGACAAAGCAAAATATTATGTCAAAATGTGCAAAGACCTGGAGTTAGAAAACCAAAAGGAAAGAACACACTGAACATTTTTCAAGCTGAAAGAACTGAAGAAGAGAAAAAAAAATCAAGCCTTGACTGGCCATATTGAAGGATTTTACAGCCAAAAGATAAATGATGCAGGAAGCATCAATAGAAGATGGAAGTAATATACAGAATTTCTGTACCAAAAAGAATTGGTGGACTGCCAACCATTTCAGGAGGTAGAACATGATCAAGAACTGATAGTACTGAAGGAAGAAATATGAACTGCACTGAAGGCATAGGTGAAAAACAAGGGTTCTGGAATTGACAGAATATCAATTGAGATGTTTCAACAAAGGGATGCAATGCTGAAAGTGCTCACTCATCTATGCCAAGAAATTTGGAAGACAGCTATGTGATCAACCAGCTGGAAGAGATCCACATTTGTGCCTACTTCAAAGAAAAGTAATCCCAAAGAATGCAGAAATTATGGAACAATATCATTAACAACAAACATTTTGATGAAGATAATTCAAAAATTGTTTTAGCAGTACATTGATGGGAAACTGACAGAAATTCAAGCAGGATACAGGAGATGATGTGGAACAAGGGATATCATTGTTTATGTCAGATGTATCTTCAGTGAAAACAGAGTATATCAGAAAGATATTTACCTATGTTTCACTGACTATGCAAAGTCATTCAATGCTGTGGATCTTAACAAATTATGGATAACATTGTGAAGAATGGGAATCCCAGAACACTTTATTATACTCATGTGGAAGGTATACATAGACCAAGCGGCAGTCAATCAAAAAGAACAAGGGGATACTATGTAGTTTTAAATCAGGAAAAGTGTGCATCAGGGTAGTATTATTTCACCACACTTGTTCAATCTGTATGCTGAGCACATAAGCTAAGAATCTGGACTATACGAAAAGAAAATTACATCGAGATGGAAGAAAGACTCATTAACAACCTACAAGCATCTGACACACCTTTCTTGTTGAAAATGAAGGGACGTGAAGCAGTGCCTGATGAAGGTCAAGAACTACAGTCTTCAATATAGATTACACCTGAACATAAAGAAGCAAAAATCCTCACTACTGGACCAATAAGCAGAATAGATTGAATTCGTCAAGAATTTCATTTTACGTGGATCCACAGTTAATCTCTATGGAACCAGCATTCAAGAAATCAGATGATGAACGTGGAGGACTTTATGCTGAGTGAAATAAATAAGTCAATCACAGAAGGACAAATATCGTATTAGTGTGTTATTGTAGAAAGTCAAAGAAAGGTTTATATGTGGAAGAAATTTTCTTTGTTGGTTACCAGGAGTAGAAGGAGCGGGGAGGGAACACTGTTAGATAAGTAGAGACAACTATTGATTTGGGTGAAGAGAGGGGCAATGTACCGAATGTGAGTGATCAACATGCTTGCATTGAGGAAGAAAAAGACATAGAGAGGTACATAGGAGGTACAGACAACAAAGATGAACCCTTTTGCACATACTGTACTTCATTGTCAGTGATGGCAAACATTGATCTGTGGGTGGATAGATGGGTGGACAGGCTGAACTATTAGGTACATCTATGCAGGGGGGAGTGTGCCCATGACTGTGTATAGGGTGGGCAGATAATGTTTCTGCAAGTGTGTTAGTATATTCTGTAAGAATTCCCAGGTGTAAAGTAGAACTGACAAAGACAAGGTTGTAGTCACTTGTTGTCCACAGCCAGCTACCTAGAGGGAGCCAGTAGTTGGACCTATGGGCTCTGGACCATGGTCACAAGGGACACCAAGCTCAATTGGCACAACAAACTACACAAAAACATTGTTCCATACCCTACTTTGGCAAGTAGTGCCTGGGATCTTAAAAGCTTACAAGCAGCCATCTAGATGCAACGATGGGTCTCTCCTCATCCAAAGCAAAGAAGAATGAAAAAAAAAAAAAAAAGACACATGGAAAAAATTAGTCCATGGGACTGGTACACCATGTGATCCTCAGCCTATATGACTATGAGACCAGAAGAACTAAATGGTGCCCAGCTACCACAGTCAACCACTTGGAGAGGATCTATATAGGAGATCCTGGGTAGAGTGGGAGAAAAATGTGGAACAAAACTCAAAATCACAAATAAATAAATAAATAAATAAATAAATAAAAAGGGACCAGGTTTGCTGGTCTGATAGAGCCCGATGGAACCCCTGAGACTATGGTCTCTAGCTACCCTTCAGATCTGGAATTGAACCCACTCCTGTGGCTTCTAGCCAAATGAAAGACAGGCATGTGAGCTAAACATTTACATTAGGTAGATACAGTCCTTGGAGAGATAAATCATGGGACAATAGAAAGGCTGTGTATGCACAGGGAGACAGCTTGGGATTCAGAAGTGCATGAGAGGGAAGGACACAGGGAAGAGGTGGGTATGGGGAGAAAGTGGAAGAAGAGCTCTTGCATTGTGGGAGATTGCACTCAATGTCATGAGACAAAGTGTGTGTGAACTGCTGTATGGAAGAAAATTTGTTCTGTAAACTTTCACCCAAATCACAATAAAATTAAAAAAAAAAAAAGGAAGAAGAAATCAAGTGATGTTTAGCATTAGGAAAATCTGCTGCAAAAGACCTATTTAAAGTGTTAAAAAAATGTCACTTTGAGGACTAAGGTAAGCCTGACACAAGCTGTGGTATTTTCAATCACCTCATATACATGCAAAAGCTAGACTATGAATAAGGAGGAGAGAAGAACTGATTCATTTTTATTATAGTGTCAATGAAGAATATTGAATATATCATGGACTGCCAGAGAATGAACAAATCTGTCTTGGAAGAAGTACAGCCAGAATACTCCTTAGAAGGGAGAATGGTAGGACTTTGCCTCTCATACTTTGGTCATGTAATTAGGAGGAACCAGTCCCTGGAGAAGAATATCATATTCGGTAAAGGAGAGAGTCAGCAAAAAAGAAAAAGACCCTTAAAAACATGTATTGACACAGTGGCTTTAACAATTTTCTCAAGCACAGAAACAGTTAAGAGTATGGTGCAGGACCAGGCAGTGTTTTGTACTGTTTTACATAGGGTTGCTATGAGTTGGAACTGACTCAACAGCACAAACAAAAACGATGAAGCTGAGGAAGGAACAAATTACTTATCCTTAAAAAATATATAAGTGTAGGCTCTTCTTCAGATATTTAAGATGTAACGAGCTTATACATGCCTTCTATTTAGTTGCAAAGAGGTCAGTTAATTTCCTTACTTGCTTGTTTATTCATTCATTCAACAAATACTAGCCTCCTATAATGTCAGACTACCAAATGTCTGTCAGTGTATCATACTTGTTGGAAAGTATGCTGGAAGGTATGCATTAGTATTCAAAAACCAGCAGGGACACTCATGAACAGGTTTTAGAGGAGCTTTCAGATTAAGACAGGCTTGGATAAAAGGCTTTGCAATCTACTTCCGAAAATTAGTCAGTAGAAACCCTATGGAGCACAAAATAATATTTTCTGAAGTAGTGTTGTAAGATGAGCCCTTCAGATTGGAAGGGAGTCAAAGTATACAGTGGCTGCAAAAATGGCCTCCAGCATACCAATGCTCATGTGGATGGCACAGAACAGAGCAACATTTCATTTTGGGGTTCTTTAAGAGTCAGAGCCAACTTGACTGCAATTTACTACAACACCAGAGGCTTACCTGAGCAGGAACTGCCACAGAGAGCATTATAACAGCTACTGCCCTCTAGAAACTCATAGCTTAATGAAAAGTTGGATAAACCAATAGAATATTATAATTATAATATTAATGATAACTGACATCCTTGGGGATTAGTATAGAGTGTTTGAAGTTCACACAGAATGGGCAAATATCTCAGGTGGAAGTGCTTTGAGAATACTTACTGGAAGAGATTGATGCTGGAGCTATACATGAAGAATGAACAGATATGAGGCAGATGTCAGAGTAAAAATAGGAGGATAGTTCTAGGGAAAGGGAAAGCACAGGCAACGGCCTAGAAGCAAGGAAGGTAAACTAACAGACAGGAATATAGAATTCCAAAGCATTTAATGGTGAAATATAGTGCTTGGGGACAAAGTAGAAACCTTAGGTTAAGATGTTCATCCTACATTAACTAGAGTAATCTCTTTAGCCTCTGTTTCCCTCTCTGTTTCTCTTGTTCCATGAGTTCAATTGCCCATATAACAGAAAGGCTGAAAATTTGAAGTTTTATTTTTCTTTTTTCAGCTTTTTAAGGATACATCCCAAAATTAAAAGTTAGAAATCAGATTCTAAAAATTGACAGGCTCTTTAGGGATGATCTAGTAAATACAGAGCAATGGAATGCCCAGTTTTTCAGTGTGATGCAAATCTATCTAATACACTTTGGGGAATGATCTAGAATGAGAGTTTGGAGTCTTGTAGGCATTCATAGTTTCTCTTGTGTTTAAAAATCAATTTATCAATTTCATCAAGTTTTCACTGAGTTTCTTTTTTCTTTTTCTTTTTATTCATGTAAAGATCATTAAGTGTGGGAAGAGCACTGAGTCTATGGGCAATGGATGTATTACTACAATTTAGTAAGTAAACACAAGTACTTACATTGTTTATCGGGATGGAGCCTTGCCAAGGATTGTAAATTTGAAAAGAGGGTGGAGATGAGAGAGAAACAGATGCCAGCCATACATAGAAGCAGAATCTTTGATGTGGTGAAAATGTAAAATTGTCTACTACACATTAATAAGCCTGTGCTTACCTTGTTTATTGAGTAATCCAACACTGGTATCACCTTCTCTTTTCTCAAGACACCAGGGAAAACTTTTAATTTTAAAACACACTATAAGTTTTTCACGATCTGTCAGATGCAGGATCAGCTATCAGTGGAGGTGTCCTTTGGGGTGCACGGTCCATGAGAGGTTAACAATCAGGTATGAAGAAGGTTTGCAGAGGAGTCGGCAAGCAGGAGAGACAAGTGCTCATTGAGGTAAGAGGTAATTGCCAAAGAAGTGACAATTATCACTCAAATGACAGAAACTATTCCCAATCTTCAGTTAAATTCAAGCCAGTCCTGCTTTGTTGAGAAAAATAACCAGTTATTAATTTCTTTACAATGGTAGACAGAAGAGCCTTCAGGCCATGTTTTGATGTTCTTAGGCATGTTCTTGCCTGAAGGGGGAACTCTATGGAAATCATAAATGAACAACTTTCATGGTTATAAATATCTGATTTCACGCCTACTAACATTTATAGAAATGTCATATTGAAATCATGAAGCATGTGCTATATCTGGGACACCCAGAGGTTCCCCTGAAAATTTTCCTTTGTGTTGTTGGCTTCTACATGATTTCTCAGACTGCTTGAGTCACAACCATGGGAAAATGCTGCTCAAAAATATGTCTAGGGTTTCTCAACTGTATTATGCAGGTTTAAATACTTAAAAATTAACACCAATACTGCTCACTTTGTGAACTGTTACATGGCCAAATGGGCTGTTCTTTAGTTTCTCTAGCAGAATTCCTTTAACCAACTGCCTCTTGAGATCCTTTCCTTGTGAGTCAAAGGGCTCCATGGGATTTGTTACACACCTTGATGAATGTGTAGAATATACTGGTCTATTTCTTCCTTTGGGAGTCCCTGGTGGTGCAGAAAGCTAGGCACTTGATGATAGCCAAATTGATGGTTGATGGTTGATGGTTTGAACCCACCAGAACCCACTTCAGAAGACAAGCCTGGTGATCTAATTTTGAAAAATTAGCCCTTGAAAACTCGATGAAACAGTTCTAGTTTGCATACATGGGTGACTGACCATGAATTTGTGTCTACTCAATGACAAATAAAATTTCTTCCACCCTTGGTATCCATCATTTTCTTTATTGAGACAAATTAATACCCTTCAGACCCTATTTGTCCCTTAATGAGATCCACTGCTTCTATCCTTTGGTTTCTGGGGTCTCAGGGCATTAAAAGATAAATTAAATCCATTTCTTCTTCTGTGTTGTTGGCCAAGCTGCCATTTTGCTCTGCAACAAGTGTTATAAACATAACGTGGAAATGAACAACACCTTCTTCTATTCCAGTACTAACAACAACAACAACAACAAAAAGTGCCGCCTACTGTCCCCACTGCCATTTCCATTTCTTGTAGAGACTTGTTCTTTTTACAAGGCATGACTACAAGGTAATCACAGTTCATAGTGTCCCACAACATCTAACTATTCCTTCCCTCTGGTAGTCAATCATTAAATTTCTCTTTCTTCTACGTAGAGATTCTTCCTTTTTAGGAATGCTATTGAGGAAATTAATAGATGGTTGTGGTCTCTTAGAATAAGTTTTTGGAGAAGCATATTAGTCTTTTCCATGATCTTGTCTGTAGATCAATATTGTAGCTTAACCCTAGATTTAACCTAGTCTTCCAACTATGCCAGGATAAGATGGGGATACTTCCATAGCAATACTGCCTCAGAAACCCAAGGAAGGGTCACTATGAGTCGGATCTGACTCGACAGCACATAACAACAACAAAATATATAGACAGTCTATACATACACAGTCATGACTTAGAGATCTCAAGCTGGATCCTTATTTGAATTGTGCCCATCTCAACACACTTTCTTGGGTGTGGATAATGATTATTTAAATTTGAAAAAATTATATTTCAATGTTTTCAATTATATTTGAATTAGTCAGGATATGTCTAGTCACTTTGCCAAAGGCTCCACTAGTCCTGTTGTTTACACCTTGTCTTTATCTGGCATGACGTACTCATTGAAATTGTTCTTCAGCATCTTAAAGGCACTCAGTTTTCAGCTCTGGCTTAGATCCTTGCCATGAGACTCAACTTCAGCATTATAAATTTATATCTATGAAACTGCATAAATTTTGACGCAAAGAAGGTATTCAAGGAATATTAACCTACTAATTGCATTCATGAATTAATAAGACTTTATTCTTTTAGGGTATATCTATATATCCATATACACATAGAATGCCCTTTTCCTTTTAAACATGGATGATACTCTGTAATGAAGTAGTACAGAATATTTGAGATTTTGCATTGATCTCATCAATTTGTAACAACTAAACTTAGATGGGAGCAACTGGATGATGTAAACTATTAACACATTCAGCTAATAAATGAAAGGTTGGGAATTTGAGTACACTCAGAGGAGCCTTGGAAATAAGGCAAAAAGTAAGTAATTGAAAAACATATGGAGGAAGACATCCATCAAGATGGCAGGCTAATTAGACATGATATCCAGACCCTCTACAACAAATACCAAGGAAGACAAATGAAACAGATATTGTAGGAGTGATAATCGTGGAACCCTAAGATTCAAAGGAAAGGATAAATAAGTAGATAATAAGTAGATCAAATGCCAATTAGAAGAACATACATGACAATATCACCCAGAAACCAACTTACATATGTTGTTGTTGTTGTTAAGTGCCGTCGAGTCGGCCCCGACTCATAGCGACCCCTCCTTGGGTTTCCGAGGCAGTATCACTACGGAAGTAGGATTGCCCAACCTTCCTTCCGAGGAGTGGCTGGTGGGTTTGAACCGCCAGCCTTCTGGTTAGCAGTCAAGTGCCTTAGGCACTATGCTACCAGAAGTATCTAAAATAAAATAAACCCTCAAGGCAGAAAATAGAGAACCAAAAACAGCAATTTGTAAATGAGGACAACTACAAAACAAAAAGAGGGGAAGAAAATTATACTTACAGAACTTCCACATGAAGAGGAAGTCAAGACAATATTAAGATATAATGAACTGTTTTAAACTTGGGAAAAGAATAATAAATTACAAAGTAACCTCAAAGAAAATGAATAACGCTTCTTATCAAAAAAAGAAAATCATAAAGATCTAAAACAACATCAGTGAAGGAAATTATAAAAACATCCATATACAAAATGAACTCAGCACAGAGAACTACATGCAACAAAGAAGTCATCATCAGCACACACACACACACACAAATGCACACACAAATGCACACATCAAAATGACAGCAAAAAATTCATCATTATTTGTAATTGCATTCAATGTAAATGGATTCAACGTGTCAATTAAGAGACAGAGAACAGAAGAACAGATAAGAAAACATGACCATCAATATGCTTTCTACAAGAGACATACTTTAGACAAAAACAAGTAAAAATTCACAAGATAGAAAAACATATCTCAAGCAGATGGCAAACAAAAAACAGCAGGAGTGGCAATATTAGTTTCTGATAAAATGGACTTTAAGGTAAGAAAAATAGCATAAGAGACAAAGACCTATAGTGATTAAAAGGTCAATTGAACAAGAGGATATAACCATAATAAATAACTATACACCCAATGGAAGAATTCCCACATACAAAAATAAAATTTTAACAGAATTGAAAAGAGAAATAGACAATTTCACAGTAATTGTTGCTGGGCACTGCTGAGTTGGCTCCAACCTATAGCAACTCTAGGTGCAACAGAATAAAACACTGTCCGGTGCAGTGCCAGCTGCATGATCCTTGCTATACCTGAGCCCATCGTAGCAGCCACTGTGTCAATCTGTCTCGTTGAGGGCCTTCTCCTTTTTCATTGACCCTCCCCTTTACCAAGCATGATATCCTTCTCCAGGGAATGGTCACTTCTGACAAGCTGACCAAATTAGGTCAGACAAAGTGTGACCATTTTCGCTTCTAAGGAGCATTCCAGCTCACTTCTTCCAGGACAGATTTATTAGTTCTTTTGGCAGTCCAGGTTACTTTCAGCATTCTTTGCCAACACCACAACTCAAAAACATCAACTCACCTGTCTTCCTTATTCATTGGCAGTTCTCACATGCATATGGGGGGATTGAAAATACCACGGCTTGGATTAGGAGCATCCTAGTCTTCAAGGAGATAGCTTTAGTCTTCAATACTTGAAAGAGGTCTTTTGCAGCAGATTTGTCCAATGCAACACACCCTCTGATGTCTTAACTGCTGCTTTCATTGGTATTGATTGTAGAATCAAGTAATATGAAATCTTTGATAACTTCAATCTTTTCTCCATTCATCATGGTGCTGCTTATTAGTCCAGTTGTGAGGATTTTAGTTTTCTTTATGTTAAGGTATAATCCATACTGCAGACTGTAGTTTTTAATCTTCATCAATAAGTGCTCCAAGTTATCCTAACATTCAGCAAGTTATCCTCACATTCAGCAAGCAAAGTTGTGTTGTCTGCATATGGCAGGTTGTTAATGAGTCTTCCTCTAATGCTGATGCCACGTTCTTCTTCACATAGTCCATCTTCTAGGATTATTTGCTCAGCATACAGATTGAATAAATATGGTGAAAGGATACAACCCTGACACACTCCCTTACTGATTTTAAGCCATGCAGTATCCCCTTGTTGTGTTCGAACAACAGCATCCTTGTTTATGTACAGGTTCCTCATGAGCACAATTAAATGTTCTGGAATTTCCATTCTTCTCAATGCTGTCCACAATTTATTATGATCCACAAAATCGAATGCCTTTGTATAGTCAATAAAACCCAAGTAAACATATTTCTGCTATTCTTTGCTTTGAGCCAAGATCCATCTGATATCAGCTATGATTTCCCTCATTTCATGTCCTCTTTGAATCCAGCTTGCATTTCTGGAATTTCTCTGTCAATATACTTCTGCAATCATTTTGAATTATTTTCAGTAAGATTTTACTTGTGTATGATGTCAGTGAAATTATTCAATAATTTGCTCATTCTGTGAGATTACCTTTCTTTGTAATGGATAGAAATATGGATCTCTTCTAGTCAATTGGCCAAGTAGCTGTCTTCCAAATCTCTTGGATTTCAATTTCAGACTGCAGAAGTTGGTAAAAATCTTCAATTTCTTCATGTTTGGCTTTGGTAGTTAGTGTGTAAATTTGAACAATAGTAGTATTAACTGGTCTTCCTTGTAGGCATATGAATATTATCCTATCACTGACAGCACTGTACTTCCGGATAGATCCTGAAACATTCTTTGTGATGATGAATATCACACCATTCCTCTTCATTTTGTCATTCTCAGCATAGTAGATCATATAGTTGTCTGATTCAAAATGGCCAAAACCAGTCCATTTCAGCTCACTAATGCCTAAGTTATTGATTTTTATCCATCCCATTTCATTTTGACAACTTCCAATTTTCCTAGATTCATATTTCATACATTCCATGTTCTGATTATTAATAGATGTTTGCCATTGTTCATTATCATTTTGAGCTGTGCCACATCAGAAAATGGGGGTCCCAAAAAATTTACTCCATCCACATCATTAAGGTCGACTCTCCTGTAAGAAGGCAGCTCTCCTGCCTGTTGTATTTTGAGCACCTTCCAATCTGAGGGTTTCATCTTCCACTACTAAATCAGACAATTTTTCAGGGCTATTCACAAAATTTCCCAGTAGTATATCAGACAAATGCTACCCGAGCTCCATCCACTTACTGACAGATGATATTTGTCAAAGGACCATCACCTATTACATAGAGGAAAATATAGTATCTTTAACAAGTAGTTCTAGAAAAACTGGTTATCCATTTGCAGGAAAATGAAACAGGATCCACATCTCTCACCATATACAAAAACCACCTCAACATGGATCAAAGACAAAAATGAAAAGACCGAAAACTACAAAGATCATCAAAGAAAAAATAGGGACAAATTTAAGTGCCCTAATACATGCCATAAATACACTATCAAACATAGCTAAAACTGTACAAACAGCAGATAACAAACTAAATGATTGGTACCTCCTGAAAATTAGACACTTATGCACATCAAAAGATTTCACCAAAAGAGTAAAAAGAGAATGTGCACACTGGGCCACATTTTTTGACGATGTCATATCGGACAGCTGACTATTCTCTAAAATTTGTAGTAAACTTCAGCAGCAAAAAGACAAATAATCCAAGTAAAAAATGGCCAGAGTTCAGAAACAGACACTCCACTGAAGGAGACATTCACACAACCACGAAACATATGAAGAAATATTTGTGATCATTAGCCATTAGACAGATGAAAATCAAAGCAACAATGCAATATCATCTGACACCAGCATTAATAGCAAAGTACAAAGAAACAGAAAAGAGCAAATGCTGGCAAGGGTATAGAAAGACTAGAAACTTCATACACTGTTGGTTGGACTGTAAAATGGTGTAGGCACTGTGGAAAACAGTATGATGTTTCCTTAAAAAGCTGGAAATAGTAATAGCATATGATCCAGCAATCTCACTATTAGTATATTTCCTATATAAATCAGAACTGTAACATAAAAAAGATATATGCACACCCATGTTATTGCAGCACCAGTCACAATAGCAAAAAGATGGGAATAACCTAAGTGTCCACTGATGGATGAATGGATGAACAAATTGGTACATAAAATAATGGAATACCAGGCAATATTAAAGCACAGTGATAAATCTGCAAAACGCTTCATAACGTGGATGTCATAGATGAATCTGGAGAACAGTATGTTGAGTGAAATTAATCAATGGTAAATATCATAAGAGACCACTCTTATAAAAAGTCAAGAAAATGTATTCACACAGAAATAAACATTCGTTGATGGTTATCAGGTGTGGGATAGGAAAGGAGGGTAAATCACTAACTAGAGGGTAGACACACATTAACTTGGATGAAGTTAATATTCAAAATATTCAAAAAGGGGAGATTAGCACAAAATGACCAAGGCAAAGAAAGACACTGGATGGAGTTCAAGAGTTAAAGGCAGTAGAGGTAAATACTGCAATAATAGTAATAACAATAATCTATGAGTGAATGTATAGATAGACATGCAAGCTGAACAGTTATGGGAAGATGAATGGTACTATACCCACGAATATGATGAAGAATATTTCCACATATTTCTGCATATGTATTTGAGTACACTGCAAATATATCCATGAATATATTAGACCATACAGTTATCAAAATTATTAAAAATTTTTAGCCATAAACCAAATATTTTCAGGGAATGAGTTACTGGGCCTGGGGGCTCAGAATCATAGTCTTGGGCGATGTCAATATCAATTGGCACAACATAGTCCACAAAGAAAATGTTCTGCATCCCACTTTGGTAAGTAGTGACTGGGGTATTAAAAGCTTGCAAGCAACCATCTGAGGTGCAACAACTGATCTCTCCCCATCTGGAGCAAAGAAGAGTGAAGAAGTTAAAGTTGTTTGGAAACAGTTAGTGGAAAGACCACTGGACCTCAGGAATCTCAGCCTCTACTACCTGGAGACAAGAACTAGACCGTGCCCAGGTACCACTACAAACTGCTGTGAAAAGAATCATAATAGAATGCTGTGGACAGAGAAGGAGAAAACTGAAACAAAGCTCAAAACCATAAAACAAACCAGGCTCACTGATTGGATAGAGACTAATAGAACCCTCAAGACTATCTATGTCTCTTAGTCACCCTTCAAGCCTGGAAATGAACTCATCCTCATGGCTCAACTTTCAGGTCTGTAAGGTAAAGAATAATATTGGGGAGGTATGCATTCTTTGGGAGCTCTAATAGTGTACTGCCTAAGGCACTTGACTGCTAACCAGAAGGCTGGCGGGTCAAACCCACCAGCCACTCCTCGGAAGGAAGATGGGGCAATCTACTTCCGTATACTGCCTCAGAAACCTAAGGAGGGGTCATTATGAGTCAGGTCCGACTTGATGGCACATAACAACAACAACAATATGCGTTCTTTAGAACAATCAACCATTCATGATCAAAATGGCAGCAAGAAGCCACTCTATTTCGATTGGTTACAGAACCTTCTTCTGAGCCTAGGACTGCAACAACAGTGGTGTTGATGGCAGTGGCAGCTACAAGACCACTGTCTGAGGTTCTGGGCATCCTACCCTGGTTGTTCTGACCCTCTACTTTAGCATGAGAGAGTCGGGAAGGCCAAGGAAAAAGAGAATCACAGGATATGAGCTGTTTTATGAAAAAACTTGTATTGACAGGAAAATTTCAAAGTAAAAGGACATAGTTACTATGAAACAGATCTAATTCTTTTGTGCCTTTATTAAACAGATAGTTCCTTAGTGTTTACTTTGTGCTAGGCACTGTTCTGAGCTCTTAAAATATTAATCGTAATTGTCACAACCCTCTCAGGTGTTATAACTTACATTTTACAGGTGAGGAAATTGAAGAACAGGGAAATAATGTTACTTACCCAAGGTCACACAACTTGGTGGAATGAGGAAAGGAATCAATGCAGCTTGTGTGCTTACCCAATACCCTCCCTGGTGAAATGCCAAGTCTGGTTGAAGGAATTTAGGATCAGCTATACCCAGGAGAGGGAGTTCTGGTAACATAGTGGCTAAGGCACTTGACTGCTAACCAGAAGGCTGGTGGTTCAAACCCACCAGCCACTCCTCGGAAGGAAGGTTGGGCAATCCTACTTCCGTAGTGATACTGCCTCGGAAACCCAAGGAGGGGTTGCTATGAGTCAGGGCTGACTCGACGGCACATAACAAGAACGCAACACAACATACCCAGGAGAAGGGATGTTTTAGAGATGGGGCTTTCTGACTTCTGCTTTACCACTGTTGTATCTCCCATCCCAGTGGGTTGCTCTCATTATTCCCTTTCTAGCTTTGCCAGACTCTTAACCTTACCCCCACATTAGGTCCTCTCTCACTGGCTAGAGAGTGCTACTATTTAAGTACCAAGGTGTAAACATCTATGTTGTTGTTGTTGTTATGTGCCATTGAGTCGGACCCGACTCATAGTGACCCCTCCTTGGATTTCCAAGGCAGTATCACTATGGAAGTAGATTGCCCTATCTTCCTTCTGAGGAGTGGGTGGCAGGTTTGAACTGCCAGCCTTCTGGTTAGCAGTCAAGTGCCTTAGGCACTGCTCTACCAGAGCTCCTTAAACATTTATATCTGAAATATTTCTGGAATACTCCAGGAAGCAAACTGGACTAGGAAACCTGACAAGTGGTTTCTAGCATCTCTTCAACTTCTAAGCAGCTGTGTGACCTCTAGAAAAGCATAACTTCTCTGGACTGGTGTTTCCTTATCTACAAGGAGAAGATCTGGAGTAGCATAGCACAATTGCCTTAGAATTCAGATACTCATGATTCTATGGTATAAACAAACCAAATATTTTAGCAAATCTTCCTAAAATGTTGATAAAACTTCTGAAATTGACTGTGCTAATTTTTACTTCACGCATCTCAAAAGCAGATCTTTCCTCATTTTTGTTTTCATTCTTTTTTAGGGTTCATATAAATGTTCATACTTCCTACCACAGAAAGGTAAGAAAGCCCTTATACTACATCACCAAGTATTACATTATTCTATTATTTTATATTATTTTATTTTAGTGCATTCTGAATGTCATAATACAAATCAGAATAATCCAAAATAGTGCAAAGCCTGTCAGGATTTTTTGAGGAAATTCACAGAACTTCCTGTATTTTCACAACCATTTAGCATATGCCAGATGGAGAAAATAATGCATTGCTTCCTGAGGAAATGGGACATTTAGTAAAGCAGTTTTTCACACATTTAAAAAAAAAAAAAACACTGTCTCATCTCTGAACCAACCATGGATCTATGAAGGAAAAAATCACTAGGAATCCATAAAATTTCTGTGGTAAAAAGGAAGTCACCAAATAAATCAGATAACTTATTTAACCTCTTTTACATGTAAATACTCGTGTAGATGGTATGGTGACTTGAAGAAACAAAGGCCGCTGAACTTGCTTAAAGAGATTAGGCTTCTAGGAAAGGCATAAATGAACATTTGTATTAAACTCAGTGGTGATAGGGAAAGTGAGAGTGCAAGGTGGTGTCCAAACCAGATCAGTGGCTTTAAAGGCTCCTGTAAGGCTGGTCTCTGAAGCCCCTGGCACCTTATAAAAGACCAGGAACCAGGCTTCTTGGCTCAGAGAAATCCTGTGTGATTTGGATCCCACATTCTACTTTGGTCTCTGATGTTCCTGTTATTGTCTTACTGTTTTGTGCCAGGACTGTGCCTCCCTGTCCAGTTCATCTGTGTAGGGGAGGCCACCTGACTGCTGCCAGGACTTGATGTGGAAGCCATGAGTCTCCCTTTCAGGGATGCCCTCTCCTCAGCCCTGTATCAAGTGGTGTCTTCTGGTCATTGTTGACACTTCTTTCTCTCGCACCTTATATCCAATCTGTCAGAAAAGCTTCTGCCTTCAAAACATATGGACAATCTGACCATTTTTCCCTATCTCTTGTGCTTCTACTCAGAGAAAACCACCTCTATCCACAGCCTGGTTTCCTGCAGCCTCTCAACTTTTTTTTTTTTTTTCATTTGTTTGTTTCTGCCCTTGCCCCCATCTAAGTTATCAGTCAGTATTTGACAACTCACCCCTAAACCTACAGGCTTCAGGCAGCAACCAACCATTTAAGTATTACTCAAGACTCTCTAGGTTTGACTGATGCTCAGCAAGGTGCTTTTCCTATTGGTTTCTCTTGGGGTCTTTCATGGGGCTGCGTCTGATGTAGCCTGGAATGTAATCTCCAAGATGGCTTCCCTCATGTATCTGGCTCTTCAACAGGGTCAGCTTGTCCAAGTTCAGTGAGACTCAGCTGGAATATCTTGGCCTCTTTTTTTTTCCTCCAAGTAATCCTCTTGACCTTGTCACATGATCTCTCCAATATAGTAGTGAATTTGTAACATGGAGGCGCAAGGCTCTTAAAATTGCCAAAACAGAAGCTACCACATATTCTTAAGCATGGCATTATTCTTCCACCAAATTATTTGCTTAAAATTATTTGCTCACAGGAGCAACCCAGTTTCAGTGTGGGAGGGGGAAATAAATAGAGGTGATACGGAGAGGTTGTAGTTCACTTGATCTCAGATTCCAGAGACCACAACGGTTCTGGTTACCTAGTGCCACTCT
This sequence comes from Orycteropus afer afer, assembly GCF_000298275.1. NCBI lineage: Eukaryota > Metazoa > Chordata > Mammalia > Tubulidentata > Orycteropodidae > Orycteropus > Orycteropus afer. Next base: position 8,556,828 of record NW_006921664.1, on the reverse strand, counting down.
TACAAGAATATACCAGAAATGGGATGGCCTTAACAAACAGGAGTTCATTCTCTTACACTTTGGAAGTTTTAAGTCTGAGTTCCAAGTGCCAGGCTCTAGGGGCTGGGTGAAAGCCTCTCAACCTTGGGCTTTAGCTCTGTTTCCAGCTCCCAGCCCACTGAAGCTAGAGGCTTTTCTTCACTCAGCTGCTGGCTGCTGAGGCTGCTAAGCCCAAGGTTAACAAGTAAAAAAGGCACAGTCCTGATGTTACCAAACCACATGTCAGGCCATAAGTTTAAGTCCACTGTAAGTCCCAAGGTCAGCACAGCATGGCAGGCTGCTGAACAACGACGTAGGCTAGAGACCATTCCCCAAGGCTTCTGCTTACATACAGGAAGCAGACCACATTCCTTAGGCAGCTACTCAGCTGCTCACAGTAGATTGCACCATGGAGCTGATTACCAGTCTCATCATGGGGAATAATACATCCAGCTGCCCAGCCACTCAACCAGGCCCAGCCAAGTTGACACACAAACTGAACTACCACAACACCCCTAGAGTCTATTCTATACCTAACAGCAAGAAAGATTTTGTTGAATGTCTATCACACCACACCACCTTGATCAAAACTCTCCAACTGCCTCTCGAGTCACTCAAAGTAAAAGTCAAAATCTTGACAATGGTGTCCAAGGCCACAAATCCTCTACCCCCAGCCTCTATCTCTCTGATCTTAAGTCTTCCCATTCTTCTTTCTCACTCTGCTCCAGCCACACTGAACTCCTTGACCTCTCTACAATTTACCAGCCACCGACTCAGGGACTTTGCTCTTGCTATTTTTTCTGCATAAAACTCTGTTTCTCCAGATATCTGTATGACTTCTAGTATTCCCTTTAAGTCTTTACTCAAACAGCATCTTTTCAATAGGATCTTCCTTGACTCCCAACTAAAACTGTAATGCTACCCTCCCCATACCTCTTAGTAGCTATATTTTTTCTTTTAAGGATCATACTTACCACTGGATAAATTATATATTTTACTTTTTAATCCTATTTTTTGTTATTCTTGCCACAGTAGTATAGTAAGTAAAGAAAATAATTCCATAATAGTGGTAGTTTATTTTTTTTTTCAATTAAAAAAATAATTTATTGAGATGTAATTCACATACAGTTTACCCATTTGTAGTATACAACTCAATAGTTTTTAGTATATTCACAGAGTTGTACAACCATAACCACAATCTAATGTTAGAAATTTTTCACCACTCTAGAAAGAAATCTTGTACCTATTAGCCATCACTCTCCCCATCCCATCCCCCAACTCTCCCAGCCCTAGACAACCATCTAATCTACTTCAGTCTCTTCAGATTTGCTTATAGTGGATATTTCCTATAATATAAATATGAAACGTAAATTCATATCATGTAAGTAGAGTCATACAATAAGTGGTCTGGCTTTGGTGACTGGCTTCTTTTAGAGTAAATGCTTACTGTGTTTATCAATCACCAGTTGATGGATATTTGGGTTGTATCAACCTTTGGCTATTATGAGTTATGCCACTATGAGCATTTGTGTACAAGTCTTAGTGTGAACATATGGTCTCTTGGGCACATATCTAGGAGTAGAAGTTTTAGGTAGTGAGCAGTGGCAGAGTTTATTGCCTGATTTATTCACTACTATGTTACCAGTACTTTGAACCCAAACCCAGACCCACTGCTATCGAGTCAATTTTGAGTAATTGACTCAAAGTGACCCTATAGGACACAGTAGAAATACCTCATAGTGTTTCCAAGGCTGTAAATCTTTACAGAAGCAGAGTGCCTCATTTTTCTCCTGCAGAGAAGCTAGTGGGTTAGAACTGCTGACCTTTTGGTTAACAGCCCAATGCTTTAGCCATACCACCACCAGAGCTCCCAAGTAGTAGAGGTTCAACAAATATGTGTTGAATGAATGAATGAATATTTCCCCCTCACCCTGGAATCCTGTTTACTGTGCCTATCTGAACTCCTTGGCCCCTGTCATCTAGGAATGCATAGATCACTACCCAGGTAGTCTTTGAAAAGCAGGAGGTTTCCAGAAATAGTGAGGAAGGAAAAAGGACATCTCAGGTATGCTTTGGAGCTACACTGCACAATTCATGAGCAAAGAGGACTGAGAATCATCTTAGACTGGTTAGCTTTGCCTGACGGGAAACCAAGATTCAACTTGGGAAGACTCAGGAAATCATGCTGCTTTACCTGGTCAGGAATTTCCACATGACAGAGGGCCATAAAAACCAGAGTTTCTGGGATAAGAAAACAATACACTGCAAGTGTGAGTTCAGGGGGGACAGACATGCAGGGGTTGATCAGCTATAATAACAGGTATTAGTGCCTGTAATTGTGGTAGAAGTTTTCCATGAATCATTACTAATCCTCACCACCCTACTCAGAGGTTATTACTACTTCCACTTTCCAGATAGGAAAACTGAGGCTCAGCAAATTTAAGTGATATAATTTAGTTGAGATCAAATAATTGAGAAAAAGTGGAATTTAATTAATATCTGCTAGTGTTTTTTTATTCTACACAATCTGTACTCGCAGTACAACTTCCTTCTTATACTTGGCAATAGAGATGCTATATCTTCATCATGAGGCCAGAGACAAAGCATAGAAAATGATTTTTGGTTGCAATAATGATAGAAAATAATATAAAATACATTGTAAATAATATTATGATGGAATATTATCCCTTGTGTTGTTGTTATGCAACAAATTATGCACTGAGCTTCAGAAAATTATCTGAAGGTAAATTTAGTCTTATCAGGAAAGTAGAATTTATTCTTTACATAACATTATATGATTGTTACTTTGTCCATTACTGACTTTCGATAACTTTTAAAATTTCAATTTTCAGTTTGTAAATGCTTCCTTTGGCAAAGGCAGGAAACAGTTCTTTCATACAATAGTGAGACAACAATATTTTATTCCCTTTGTTCTGCCTGCATTCTTGATCTTTACAGGGTAAGCCCATGGATTCCCTGGAAGTGGTGAACTCTTGTATATTCATCAGAAAACCTGGAGACATTAAGGATTCCTGCGTTACGTGGGAGATCAGGCAAGTGGATCTCAATTGTCACTTCCAACTTTACAATTTCATGTTTCTTTCTCTCTTACATGTGCAGGGCTTGGAAGTAAATCATAGACAATTTTGTTTAGAACATGAAACATATAAAATGCAATGGTAAAAATAATTACAAAGTAAATGGAAAGGAGACTAAAATGTTTCATATTTTATACTTAGGCAAGAAAAAGCTATTAAAGACTGTGTTATTGTAGTTGTTAAGCAGTAGAAAGTCATTGAAGAACAAAGGAGATGTAATAGGATTGGGGTTTAGAAAGACTACTAGAAATGCCTAGTACCAAGGAAAAAAGAGTTTGATTTTCTCATATTTCTTAATCTATCTCAAATATAAGACTTTAGGCTATAAATCTTTATTAAGCCTTTAAGATTACATATTAAATTTGCTTCCAAGAGATATAGTGTCCCAGTCACCTTTTCAAAGTATCTATGTGTGTTTTATAAAACAAGATCTCATGTGGCCTGAAAAGTAAGAGATGAGGGAGTAAAACTAGTTTTTCAACCTCACTTAGAAAATGCAAATGGTTAGCATAAATAATCTCTAATACACTAAAGCTGAGGTACTGTTATGTGTTTCATCAGTTTTTTTTTCTTTTTTTTCAAACTGATGAAAAATTTATACGCTTATAAAATTCACCTATTTTAGGTACAGTTCAATGAATTCTAGATTCTAGTAAATTTATACAGTTGTGTAACCATTAACACAATCTAATTGGCAACATTTCCATCAACCCCCCAAAATTCCTCGTACCCATTTACAGTCAATCACTGCTCCCACCTTTGATGCCAGGCAAAAAACAAAAACAAAAAGGGAGCTCTGGTGACATAGTGCCTAAGCCATTTGACTCTGCACACAGAGGGAAGATTGGGCAATCTACTTCCGTAGTGATACCACCTTGGAAACCCAAGTACTCATTAATGCCTAGTATTACAAATGCACTGATAGAAAGTGTGGTATTTTATAAGCCATGCTGAATCTGTGGTCTGTGGGTCTGTGTATGTGAGAGAATAAGTCTAAGAGACACACATACACACACACACACAGAGACTATGAACAACTCAAAGAAGGGTCACTGGAATAATTTTGCATATTTAAAGTTTTTCAGGATGTTTTGGATACCTAGTGACATTCTGACAGGAATATACCACAAATGGGATGCTTGAACAAACAGGAGTTTATTCTCTTACAGTTTGGAGGCTTTAAGTCTGAGTTCAAAGTGTCAGGTTCTAGGGACTGGGTACAAATTCCTCAAACTTAGGCTTCAGTTCTGCCTCCTGCTCCTGATCCACTGAAGCTAGAGGCTTTTCTTCACTCAGACAGCTGCTGGCTGCTGAGACTGACAAGCTCAAGGTTGACAAGTAAAAAGGCACAGTCTCGATGTCACCAAACCACACGGCAGGCCATTAATTCAAGTCCATTGAAAGTCCCAAGGTCAGCAGAGCATGGCAGGTTGCTGAACAACGACACAGCTACATGCAGGATTCAAGCGTGCCATAAGCTAGAGACCATTCCCCAAACTGCTTCTTATATACGGGAAGCAGACCACATTCCCAAAACAGCTACTCAGCTGCTTGTGGTAGATCCCACCAGGGACTTGATTCTCATCATGGGAATAACTATAACCAGCTGCCCAGCCACAAAGCCAGGCTCAGCCAAGTTGACACACAACCTTAACTACCACACAGGATATGTTTACTAATATTTCCAGAAATGCTTGTATTTTTTCAAGTACTATACAGAAATATTTTTATTTTTTCAAACACTTGTATTGACTTAGTTGATTGAGGAGTGGGTTTCAAACTTGCTTGCTTGAAATTAGCATTGGGGCCTCATTTTTAAAATAAAATCTTAAATTGGAGCCTAACATATAAAACAGAGAAAGCTGAGGAAACACCGTTGGAGAGGGCAGAAGTTCTAGAACACCAATCCTTTGGAATTCCCTTCCAAAGTTCTCTGTCCTTCCTCCTTTAACTCCCCTCCTGATTACTATGTGCCACCTGTAAGAATACAGAAGCTGTGGAACAAGGTGTAAAACTGCTGGTTTTATCCAAGTCATTGGATCAGGCTTGTGAAAAGAGGCAGAGACCTTCCCCAGGCTTGGTCACATGGCTAGCTAGTTCAAAAGTTGGGGAGGGGGGGATTCTGTGCCCTTATGGAAAGTGCAAAATTCTCTATTTTGTTCACTATGGGCCAGTGATGTCATTACAGTCTTTGTTCATATATTTGCAGATAATTGCTGCTTTATTTGCTCAAAGGATTAATCATATCCATTATTAGTGTATTTGATTTAAGCCTATTTCCCTAATTTGCAAGTTCAAGTACTGTTGTTGTTGTTAGTTGCCAATGAGTTGATTCTGACTCATGGTGACCCCCTGTGTGCAGAGTAGAACTGATCCATGGGGTTTTCAAGGCTGTGAACTTTCTGAAGAAAATTGTCAGGCCTACCTTCCAAATTGCCTCTGGGTGGGTTTGGACCATCTATCTTTTGGCTAGTAGTGAAACACTTAACTATTTGGGAGCCACCCAGGGACTTTCCTTCAAGTACTACTGATATAGTATTTAACCTCTTTTAGAGTACAACACATACAAACACACTCACATATGTATGATTATGATGGTTTCTTCAGGGTATACTGAGGTTATTATGAAGCGTCTCATACTTAACCCATGTAAATAAACCTTTACTAAAGACAATTCAAAAATGATTGCAGCTATGAACTGACAGGGAACTAACAGAAATTCAAGCCAGATTTAGAAGAGGGCTTGGAACAAGGGTGTCATTGCTGATGTCAGATGGCTCTTGACTGAAAGCAAAGAATACCAGAAAGATGTTTACTTGTATTTTATTGGCTATTCAAAGGCATTTGACTATGTGGATCACAATTATGGATAACATTGTGAAGAACCAGAATTCCAGAACACTTAATTGTGCTCATGAGGAACCTGTGCATAGACAAAGAGGCAGCCTTTAGAACAGAACAAGAGGATACTGAGTGGTTTAAAATCAGGAAAGGTGTGCATTAGGGTTATATGTTTTTGCCACATTTATTCAATCTGTATGCTGAGCAAATGATCCTAGAAGGTGGATTAAGTGAAGAAGAATGCAGCATCAGGACTGGAGGAAGACTCATTAACAATCTGCATATTCAGATGACTCTATCTTGCTTACTGAAAGTGAAGAAGATTTAAAACATTTACTAGTGAAGATCAAAGACTCCAGCCGTCAATATTGATTACACCTCAACATAAAGGGAATACAAATCCTTACAACTGGACCAATAAGCAACCTCATGACAAATGGAGAAAAGATAGAAGGTGTCAAGGATTTCATTTTACTTAGATTCACAATCAAAGCCCATGGAAGCAGCAGTCAAGAAATCAGATATTGCAACCACTCAGAGGGGGATCTATGTAGGAGATCCTGGATTGAGTGGGAGAGCAATGTGAACAAAACTCAAATTCATAAAAAAAGGACGAAGTTTGCTGGTCTGATAGAGCCTGGTGAAACTCCTGGGTCTATGGCCCCTAGCTGGCCTTCAGATCTGGAATTGAACCTGCTCCTGTGATTGGTTTCCATCCAAACAAAAGACAAGCATATGAGCTGAACATTTACAAAAATTAGGTAGATACACTCCTTGGAGAGATCAATCATGGGAGAATAGAAGGGCTGTGTATGCACAGGCAGACAGCTTAGGGGGCAGGAGTTCATGGGAGGGAAGGACAGAGGGAAGAAATAACTATGGGGTGGACATGGGAAGATAGTTGTTACATTGTGGGAAATTGCAGTTAATATCATGACACAAAGTGTATGTGAGCTGCTGTATGGAAAATGAATTTACTCTGTAAACTTTCACCCAAATCACAATAAAAAGAAAAAAAGAAAAGAAAAGAAATCAGACATCATATTTCACTGGGCAAATCTTCTGCAAAAGACCTTTTTAAAGTGTTAAGAATAGAAGATGTCACTTGGAAGACTGAAGGCACCACATCCAAGCGATGACATTTTTGATCACCTCATATGCATGTAAAAGCTGGACAAAGGAGGAAGATCAAAGAAGAATTGATGCTTTGAATTGTGGTGTTGGTGAATAATACTGAACATACCATAGACTGCCATAGAATGAACAAATCTGTCTTGGAAGAAGTACAGCCAGAATGTTTCTTAAAAGCAACAATGGCCAGACGTCATCTCATGTATTTTGGTCATGTTGTTAGAAGGGTCTGGTCCCTAGAGAAAGATATCATGTTTGGTAAAGTGAAGGTCAGTTAAAAAGGGGAAGACCCTCAATAAGATGGATTGATAGAGTGGCTCCAATGAAACGCTCAAGCAAAGCAAATATTTTGAGGATGGTGCAGGACCAGACAGTGTTTCACTCAGTTGTACATAGAGTCACTGTGAGTTGGACTTGGCTTGCCAGAACCCAACAACAACATGAAGTTTTTCTTCTTTGACCTGTTGGAGTGATATTTTATTAATTATAATACTCCAAAATTCTTGTTTTTCTGGCATAAAGCCCTCATGGTCATAGGTAGTTATTTAATTATTATTTAATTCATTATTAAATATTTTTCTTAGGAGTTTTTTAAGTACACTATATCTGTATTCATGTTGACATTGTTCTGTTACTTTTGTTCTTGGGATGTGTGTATTGTCAGAATTTACTATAAGTTATGCTCACTAAAAACTGGAAAGCCCTCTTACATTTTTTTCATGTTAGAGTCAAAAATACTGGAATTATCTCTTCCTTTAAAGTCTAAAAGAATACTCCTGTAAAACCAGCTGGACCTGGAGTCATTTTTAGAGATAATCTCTTAGAAAAAAAAAAATTTTTTTGTTTCCCTGTGGTTACTGGTCCTGTCAGATGCTCTGCTTCTTCATATTCTTTCTGTAATTTACATTTCCTCAGAAAATTATACTTTCAATAAAGTTGTCAAATGTATTATAATAAACTCCACATTGTGTTCTTTTATTTTTTATATAATACTCTCCATATTTAGAGGATCTACTCTTTTTATTCTTCATTATGGTGATTGCATTTCTTTACCCTAAAATACTTGTCCAAAATGTATTGCTTTTTCTTTTTGGAAGAACTAGTTCCTAGGTAAATCAATGGGCTATTTTTTTTAATCAATTTCATTATTATTTTTTTTTTTTCTTTTTATTCTTTGTTTTCAATGTCCCCTTTTCTTTAGGCTTATTTCTCAAACATCTTGAATTCTCTCACCGCCATCAAGTCAGTTTTGACTCATAATAACAACCCTCACTGAGTTTCCAAGGCTATAAAATCTTTAGGGAATTATATTTTCCTATCTTCCTTCTGTGAGTGGCTGGTGGTTTGAACATTTGACCTTCTGGTTAGCAGCCAAATGCCTTATCCACTATCTCACCAGAAATCCTTATCTAGAATTTAGCATCTTGTTAATTTATTTTACTCTTCTGTTCATATTAAGGATATCACTGAGGGTTTAATTTGCCTCTGAAAATAGTTTTGTCTCATTTCTGTATATTTTCATGTGCACAGTTTTTATTTTAATTGTTTTCCAAAGAGTAAACCAAAAAACAATTTTTATTATTTATGCTATTGTGATGATCTTTTAATTAAAAAGGGAGCACTTTCTTCCCTTTTCCCCTCTCATCTCTACAGACCCTTCCCCAAAACCTCCTGACAATTGACACTGTGGGGCAGTTAAGGGCAAACCCTATGTTTGTTCCTGGTTAAGTAGCCTAATTTATCTCAACTCCACTTCAACTTCTTAAACATTGTATAGTCATGGCCCAGGTGGCTCTGCTATATTCCTCTGTTTCAGAGTTTGACCATGTCTCTTTGATTAAAGGAATTTATTCCTTTGCACCATGTTGTAATATGTGGACCTTTATAATAAAAAGTAAATAAAAACCACAACCTTCTGAGTGTGTTTCTCTCTGGCCCTCCCTCTTCCCACCTATAGCTCAGTGATCTTGCTACATGAAGCAATGTGCCATTCGTAAGTTCTTCCCTATTCTATCATCTGGCATTCATTGAGCATATAGTCTATCACTAGATGACGGGAGAAAGGTATTGGTGGATATGAATTGGTCTGGGAGAATTGTCCCTGGCTTCTTCAGCAGCAATTCCCTCACAAATAGGAGTGTTTGTGCAGACTGCTTAGTGGAGTTGTGCTTGTGTCTGTGAGTTGCAGGTATGCAGGGATGAGAGAGGGTATAGACTTCTACTTGTTATATTTTCTCTTTCAAAGGGAACATGTGGTAGCTTCAGGACATTTCTCAACATCATCCATCACTGGTGGAACTGTGCATTTCTTCCAGATGAAGGAAATTTGTAAATGAGCTTTCTCAAGGGCCTCTGCTTGGACAATGTTATATCTCCCCATAGATTTCAGGGACATTTTGATGGAGAATAGAAGGAGAGTAAATTGGAACAATTAACTACCTGGCACCACAACTCTCAAGTAATCAAAAGTCTGTAAATGTCTGCATTTAACTTGATAAACTCTTGATGCAATTTTATGGTTTTTATGCCCTTGGTGGTAACTCATATTATATTTACAGAGGATCTGAAAACTTAGATTAACACTGATTCTACCAAAGCTTCCTCCTTAGAACTGGTGACATTGTATGCTCATTGGCTTCTTCTTAAAAGCATGATTCCTTTATTAAATAGAAAGGTATGGCCTAATATAATGAACTTGTAGCCTCTGAAACAAATAAAAAAATTATTTTTTAATATAGCATTGATAAAGGAAACATTTATGGACATGTTAACTCTTTGGTCATTTTGTAGTCATATTCATTAGGAATTATTAGGACAGGCTAGAACAAAATGCATCACTTTCTTTTAATTTTAAATCTTTATCTTCAACATAATCATTCCCAAATTTTTACCCTGAAAGTAGAATATTGACATATTAAAGATTTAATTAAACTGATATAAGAAATATTTAAACTTTGTACCTCAATTACTATAGTTAACCCTAGAGTCAGAAATCAAAAATTGACTAAAATCAATCCAGTGTGCTTCATCCTTTAAGTTTTAAGTATCCACTGTACTCAGCAATCTAATTTTTGGTTTGACCAATACAGTAATTATTTGCAGTGAGTGGATAGAGATGAATACTCATTTGCATGTGTAGAATAAAAGCCCAAGTTGTTCACTTCTCTTCAGTTTCCACTTATTCTTCAATCCCTATTTAGAATACAATATGAACTTTAGTATTCTAAATATAGTAGCCAGAATATTGCTGTTGATAAAATTTTAGCCCAATTAAATCTTTTCTCTACTGAAAACACTCTAGTGTGACCTATCTCATTCAAATGAATCCTAAAGTCCTTACAATGACTTTCTCAGTCCTACAAATTCTGGACTCTCTTATGTAATTATATTCATTTTGTGCTAATGTAGTTCCACTCCATTCTCACAGGTGTCCTTGTTATTCCTTGTTTACAAGTGGCAAGCACCTGTTTCAGGTCTTTTGTACTTTCTTTGTCCTCCTACCGAAAAACTTCTCCCAGGGATTAACTGACTTTCCTTCCTTACCGATCCAACTTCGGGCCTTCATTCCAAGTTACTTTCTCCATGTGGTCTTTTCTGAGCATACAATTTATAATTGCCAACTTCCTTCTTTGAAACTTTCCCCTTTCCTGTTTTTTCTCCACAGCATTTACCCCCATCTGCTGTGCTCTGCATTTTAGTTATTGTTATAGATTTAATTGTGTCTCCCAAAACTATGTTTTCTATATCTTAATCCCTATATACATAGTGTCTAAGACATTTGACTGCTAACCAGAAGGCTGGGGGTTCAAACCCACCAGCCACTCCTCGGAAGGAAGGTTGGGCAATCTACTTCCATAGTGATACTGCCTCAGCAACCCAAGGAGGAGTCGCTATGAGTCGGGTCCAACTAGACTGCACATAACAACAACAATCCCTATACTTGTGGATGTAATCCCATTTGGGAGTAGGGTTTTCTTTATTATGTTAACGAGGCTGTATCATTGTAGGGTGTGTTTTAAGACAATCATCTGAGATATAAATGGAGCTGCTGATTAGGAACTTAGAAGGAAGCAGAGATGGGGGAAGCTACATGCCATGTGATAATCAAAGAACCTAGGAATTGAAAATGATAAGGACCTTTCCCCAGAGGAGAAAGAGAGAGGAAAGAAGATGTCCCCTAGAGCTGATGTGCCCTTAATTTAGATTTCTATCCTCCTGAACTATGAGAAAATAAAAGAATGTTCATTAAACCTACCCACTTGTGGTATTTCTGTTATAGTAGCACTAGATATGTAAGATGGTTATTTACCTTGTTTAGTATGTTCTCTACTTTCTTGAATGCAAACTCCATAAGGAAAGGGAACTTTTTTTATTTCTCTTCATTGTTCTAACCTCAGTGCCTAGAGAATTGCATGGTATACATAAATGTTCAATAAAAATTTTCTATATGCTGAATGAATAAAGCCCACAAAGCTCTTAAATAACAGACAATAGTAGTGAAAAGAATTCAAAACTTTTATTTATGTTTCTTTTTTCATTTGATTTAAATAGTTCCCCACAGAATTTACATTTTTACATTTACAAATTTACATACATACACATATATCACCCTTTATGGCATAGTGCCTAAGGCTGGTGGTTCAAACCTACCAGTCACTCCTCAGAAGGAAGGTTGGGCAGTCTAGTTCAGTAGTAATACTGCCTTGGAAACCCAAGGAAGGGTCATAATGAGTCGAATTCAACTGGATGGCAGTGCATTGCTTTGTGTTTGTTTGTTATCCTATTATCTCTTAAAATGCAAAAAGCATGAACAAATGATTCATCCTAAACTCTGGGAATCATAAGTTAAGTTTTACCATGTTCAAGAGCCATCAAAAGTTGCCTTGGAAAGATAATATAGCTCTCACTTACAACAAAGCTGTCATTCAAGCAACTAGTTCCTCTCGGGGAATATCAAAGGAATTCCCAGCCTCCAAGAATCTTTGAGACGATGTATATATCATTCATGAATCAAATATGAGCTTACTACAAGTTAGCATATTTTGTGCTATATGTTGTTTGTTGTTGTTATGTGCCGTCAAGTCAGAAAATATTTATTTAAAAAAAATGTTATATAAATATTTCCCAGCTAAATTTCATAAAAGACTGGAAAAGTAGCTAAATTCCTTCCCATGAAATCTTGGTGTGAAGGTGAAATGAGAGAGGTAAGGAGAGGTGAAATAAACCCTAGTAACTGTCCATGGAGTTAGGAATAGAATTGTTAGTTACTATGAGTCAGTAAAAACTTGCCCTTCTTGTCTGCCAAAAAAACACCAGTATAGATTCCCAATGCTATAGGAATTAAGTAGAAGAGATGACAACGGGTGAGAGCTGTTGGAATTTTTTTCCAGAAAAAGTCAGAATTTGCTTGGCTATATAGAGTTTGTATAAAAAGAAGGAAAGAAAGTATATTTCCAGTAGAAAGCCATAACACTGAAAAACACCTCAGAAAAGATGCATAAGCAAGTTTTATTTAGGCAGTAGTGAGGATGTTATTTTGACTTAAGTTACAAGTTAATATTAGGTAATATATCGAAATAATTTTGGAAAGGAAGTTTAGGATTTATGCAGGTGGAACGGTAGGACATTTCAAATTGAAAGTTTAATTAATAGATAAGGGACAGCCCTGAAGAAACTCAACAAAGATATATCATGGTTTATACCCCATTGAAGAGAAATTCTCCACCATCAATGTAATGTTTGGAATGAAGAAGGAAGATTAAGTTGAAAATCAAGTCAGAGATAACATCCAACTTGATATGCTAGACACAAGATTAGCTTCATTAAAGATTTTTAAATTGTAGACATTTTGAAGTTACAAAGAGAAAGGAGAATTTTGAAAAATGTAGGAGATGGGTTTTATAAATTTGAACTCTCTCCTTTATTTTAGTAAAGCAGCATTTATCTGACATGACAGCTTGCTCACAAATGATCATTTGTTGCATGTAAAATCTGAAAGCATTTTTTCTTATTCAGAAGCTATTTCAAAATATACTCATTGAATTTGCTTTTATTGTTTTTAATTGTTTTACAAATATGTTTTTAATTGTTTTACAAATGGACATGCATGCTGCTGAACTCATTTCTCCTAAGCCAGTTTATGGGAACCAGACATACATTAAACAGAGTAAACCATCTGCATTATTAGTAACACAAGGAAAGTTATTGTGTTTTCTGGTTGTCATGTTCTTCACTGCGTCATTAGATACAGTACACATTGGATTTCAGGAAAAAGTTCTAGAAGAAAAAGAAAAGGAAACAAGCAATCTGCCTGAACAAAGCTTGAAATACGTGGAACTTTGTCTAATGAGGTTTGTTGAGTAATCATTATTATCAGTGCCTGTTGCTTCTGATGCTTCATCTGTATAAACTTCATGAATTTCTAGACAGTCAAAGTTCACTTAAGTATTAGTTCTTTTTCAGATATTAGCTTATTTCTTAATTTGCTGTGAAAATTTCTAGACCCAGAACAAGATTTTTTTTATTTGTTTGTTTGTTAATCTGTTCTAAGAAATGGAGGAAGTCATAGATAAGCAAGAGGCTCTGTGATTGGTTTGCTTGGCTGCTAAGGTGTAGGGTACAGGATTTGAGCACCAGGTGATCTGGTTAAGAGACAGCCTGGATTCCAGCCTGAGTGAGAATTCTGTCTGCTCTGTGACTTTTACTCCCCTTCACCACCTGTCTCTCAGTTTGTGGTCACTTATGTGTTGATGTTGGGCAATCCTACTTCTGTAGTGATACTGCCTCGGAAACCCAAGGAGGGGTCGTTATGGGTCAGGGCCGACTTGACAGCACATAACAGCAACTAACAACAATGTGTTAATGTGATTCTGGGAGCTATGCCACTGCTATTTCAAATAACAGCAAGAATTCCCATGGTGGACAGGTTTCAGCTTCTGAAAAGTTTACTGTTGTTGTTAGGTGCCGTGAGTCGTTTCCGACTCATAGAGACCCCATGCACAGCAGAAGGAAACACTGTTCACTCCCGCGCCAGCTCCATGATCCTTGCTATACTTGAGCCCATCATCGCAGCCACTGTGTCAATCCATCTTGTTGAAGGCCTCCCCCTCTTTTGTCGACTCTCCACCCTACCAAGCATGACATCCTTCTCCAAGGAATGGTCCCTTCTGACAACATGACCAAAAAAGGTGAGACGAAGTCTGGCCATTCTCGCTTCCAAGGAGCCTTTCAGGTGCAGGTCCTCCAGGACAGATCTGTTAGTTCTTTTAGCAGTCCATGGTACTTTCAGCATTCTTCACCAGCACCACATCTCAAAACCATCAATTCTTCTTTGGTCTTCCTTATTCATTGTCCAGCTCTCACATGCATATGAGGGGATTGGAAATATCATGGCTTTTGTCAGGTGCACCTTAGTCCTCAAGGAGACATCCTTGCTCCTCAGCACTTGGAACAGTTCCTTCGCAGTTGACTTTCCCAATGCTACATGTCCATGTCGTTTAACATCCTGACTGCTGCTTCCATTGGCATCGTTTGTAGAACCAAGCAACGTGAATTCTTTGACAACCTCAATCTTCTCTCCATTTATTGTGACACTTCTCTCCATTTATTGTGATGCTGCTGGTCCAGTTGTGAGGATTTTTGTTTTCTTTATATTGAGACTTAATCCATACTGCAGACTGTATTCTTCAACCTTCATCAGTAAGTGCCTCAAGTCATCCTCACTTTCAGCAAGCTAAGTTGTATTGTCTGCGTATCTCAGGTTGTTAATGATTCTTCCTCCAATCCTGACATTTTTCTTCATATAGTTCAGCTTCTCGGATTATTTGCTCAGCATATAGATTGAATAAGTGTGGGGAAAGGATACAACCCTGATGCACTCCCTTCTTGATTTTAAACCATGTAGTGTCCCCTTGTTCCGTTTGAATGACAGCCATTCAAAGTCAAGGAAAAGCTTCCTCATGAGTACAATCAAGTGTTTGGGAATTCCCATTCTTCTCAATGTTATCCATAATTTGTCATGATCCACACAATCAAATGCCTTTGCATAGTCAATAAAACACAAGTAAACATCTTTCTGGTGTTCTTTGCCTTGAGCCAAGATCCATCTGAAACAGCTATGATATCCCTTGTTTCACATCCTCTTCTGAATCCAGCTTGCACTTCTGGAAGTTCTCTGTCAATATACTGCTGCAAATGTTTTTGAATTATCTTCAGTAAGATCTTACTTGTGTGTGATATTAATGATATTGTTCTATAATTTCCACAATCTGTGGGATCACCTTTCTTTTGAATGGGTACAAGTATGGATCTCTTCCAGTCAGTTGGCCAGGTAGCTGTCTTCCAAATCTCTTGGCATAACCGAGTCAGTGCCTCCAATGGGGCATCTGTTTGTTGAAATATCTCAATGGTATTCCATCAATTCCCAGAGCTTTGTTCTTTGCCAATTCTTTCATTACATCTATGACTTCCTCCTTCAGTACCATTGGTTCTAGATCATATGCCACTTCCTGAAATGGATGAAGATCGACCAGTTCTTTTTGGTACAGTGGTTCTGTGTATTCCTGCCATCTTCTCTTGATGTTTCCTGCATCATTCAATATTTTGCCCATAGAATCTCTCAATATTGTGACTCGAGGCTTAAATTTTTTCTTCAATTCTTTCAGCTTGAGAAATGCCAAATGTGTTCTTCCCTTTTGGTTTTCAAACTCCAGGTCTTTGTACATTTCATTGTAGTAATTGGTTTTGTCTGCTCGAGCTGCTCTCTGAAATCTTCTGTTCAGCTCTTTTATCTTGTCATTTCTTCCTTGCAAGATTCTGAAAAGTAGCCAGTGAAAATCCCATGGATCACAGAACTTTATCTGAGACTTCAACTCCCTTACTTTGGACACATCTTCAGGAGGAACCAATCACTAGAGAAGGACATTATGTTTAATAAAGCTGAGGGCCAGAGAGATTGGGGGAAACCCTCCATGAGACAGGTTGACATAATGGTCACAGCAATGGACTCAAATATAGCAACAATAATGAAAATGGTGCTGGTCTGGGCAATGTTTTGTTTTTTTATACAAGCTTTTATGAGCTGGAGCCAGCTCAACAGCAACTAACAGCAACAAGATATAATTTTCCCAACTATGACATAAGAATCATACAGCATGCATATCTCATAGAGTTCCTGTGAGGCTTAATTGATATAAGCCATGTTCACCCTTGGTATATAGTACCTGATGCTTTCTTAGTGGCTCTTCTCAGGAGTGTTCAATTCCATACCTGGAAGCAGTCTCGATTTTGTAACATAATTATAACTTGTTCTGTATAGTCTTTAAGTGTTCTTGCTCTCTCAGCAACTAAACAGGGAAAAGTGTTTTCTTTCTTTGTATTTCTGTTTTTGAATCTACTTAGCAGCATGAGTCAGCTTGCAGCAAATATCTTCCCAGTTATTAATACAATCTTTTGCCTCAGTTTCTCCATTTATAAATTAAAATATAGTTGAAGTAAAAAACAACCAAATCTTCAGGCAAGATGATCATTTAATTTCATTAGGGCTATCAGTAAAAAAATATCTTCTAAAGAAAAGCTACCTGGTATTTAGATCATAGATGCAGTTTTGCTTTTATTAGTTTTTCCTTTGACGGATGTTATGATAAGAGTAGATTTCATCTATTTGTAAAAATTTTTTCCCTTTTCTGTAGATATGTTGGAAAACAAGCCCCTTGTAAAAGCTTAGGGAAGTTTCTACTGCTTTATCAACATGTGCTACTCCTCATCTACTGCTCTCTCTGATACAATTTAATTCCATTCTTCTGTCAGTAAACAAACTCAGATTTTTTTATGATCTCCATCTTCTATTGGTTGACAGATATAACTTGTAATTAGCTCACTGTCCTATTTCATTCTTTTATAAAAAAATTAGTTAAGGACCCATTTTTAAATGACACAGTTCTGTTCCTCCGCAAAATGAAATCTTTAACTATAAATCTGACATTTACAGTGGTGCTCTTTCTACTTTTCCATTTCTCAAAATCACCACCCTTTTATGTTTCCTCCCCTCCACTTTGCAATGTTCCTTGCTAGACTGCTGAGACAGTCTTGACAAAGACAAGCTCAAGGAAGCCAGATCTCTTGAAAGAAGTTGTTTATTTGTTTTGTACTGATCCTCAGGTATCATCTTTTCTACAAATGTAGTTATTGCAGTTCTTGTTTCTGGTATACAGCTGTTTGCAACATGTGGTTATTTGAGGATAATTGAGCAACCGTTTGCGACAAAGCTGATGGGACAGAAGCAGCAGCTGAAAAGGTCTTCCAGTCTGTCTGAAGCAGGGACTTCGGGAAGAGCTTCTTGCACTTTTTCATTCTTCTTATTTACAGCCACAGAGGATTTCTTTTCTTTTCTTTTCTTTTTTTAATTTAACATCTGCAGGACACTTCTGACACACAAGGATGTATTTGAACATTGTAGTAGCATTTGGAAAGGTCTGTTTCATTTGACAGAATTTGCAAATCACATTTTTCCTCCTCAGAATAGCTTGCAGTGTGGAAATGCTTCCATATGCTACAAGTTGTTCTCATCATTTTGCTGAAGGGGAAACAAAAAGAAGAGTGGTTGATTTTGTGACTTGGACAAAACACCAAGCCACAGCAGGCACAGGCTTAGAGATGGTCTCAAGCCAAATGCCTTGGACTCTTAGAAGTCCTGCTTGCTGCTAAGTACTAGTGGGTAGATTTTCTATTTAAGAGATCATTAGTATAAATTCACTAATTACTGCAAGTCATTGCCTTTGAGTGGACTCTGACTCATGGAGACCTCATGTGTGTTAGAATAGAACTGTGCTCCATAGAGTTTTCAAGGCTGTGATCTTTTGGAAGTAGGTCACCAGCTCTGTCTTCTGAAACACCTCTGGGTAGCATTAAACCATCAACCTTTCAGTCAATCAGTGTTCAACCATTTGCACCACAAATGCGGATCAGTTCATTTACCAGTGAAAAAATAGTGTATAACTCTAGTGTGCCATAGAAGAAGTCAGAAGGCTATATGTTCCTGTGGTCTTGTTTTCATACAGCTAGAAGAGAAACATATTTTTTTACATTCTCATGCCCTCTAGTCAGCATGTTAGGAATATAGCAGTATCTAGGTGCAGTCAAAAAGAACCTCAATTAAATGAAATCTCTGTGTCTTCTTCCTTTCTCTTGAGAAACGGGCCATGATTCATTGAGGCAGAGCTGCAAGAAAGAATTATACAAAATCCACTGCCATTGAGTCAATTCCGACTCATAATGACCTGACAGGACGGAGTAGAACTGCCCCCATAGGGTTTCCAAGGCTGTAAATCCTTATGGAAGCATGCTGCCTTATTTTTCTCCCACAGAGCATCTGGTGGATTTGAATCATCAAACTTTTGGTTAACAGCCAAATACTTTAACCACTGCACCACCAGAGCTCCTAGAGTTACATATACCATGCATACAAAAATTCATTAAGAATCACAGTTTAGAAAACTATATAGAAGTATAGATAAAGGATTAAAGAATTAAAAAGGGTTAATTTTGCCCTCAGTTTTTAGGGTTTCAAAATAATGTTCATTCATTTACTTCCTATTTCAACAAATATTTTATGAGTACCTTCTGTGCTAGGCTAGAGATACCAGATGAAGTTGCTGTTCCTAAATAGCAAATCAATAGTGACAATTCATATTGAAAACTAACTATAATAGAGAGGACATAATGGCTCATTTTGCTGGGAGTAGTTTTCCACGTGCAGCATTGAAGATGGGTATTTTGGTTAGAGGGAAGAAGATGTCTTTATGAGGTGTGGTGTTTCAGAGTATAGTCCCATGGGATAGTGGTGGTGGGAGGTCCGATTGTGAAGACTAGTGTATGCTGAACTCAGGATTGTTAACAGAGAAGGAGCGGTACAGATCATTATTCAAAACAGTGACATTATCAGGATTTTTATTATAGCAAAGTGACCTTCGGTGCATTATAAAAGATGAAACAAGATGGAAAGACATCGGTGGCTGACCAGATAGGAAGCTGATATGAATTTGAATTCATCTCCTATAGATCAGTACATCCCAGCTACACTTGGTATTTGTTCTTGGAAAGAACAAATAGATCTAATTTCTCTACTGTAAGTCACCAAGCTGAAAAATAAGAATACCCAAATATTCTGAAATCAAAGTTAAGAATTCACTATTTTCTTTCAGGTTTCATCCACTGCAATCAACACAGGTTATAAAATTTCATTTTGAAATACCTTCTATAAATTCAAAAAATAAGGATCTCTACTACTAACAAGTAAATTCACTTTTTTGTTTATTTTACCTTACTTTATTTTTTAATGCTGTGAACCAGAAGTTGGGAATTTAGAACACACCTCCCTAGAAAGTTAGAGATCCAATTTTGTAACCTGACACTTGTCCCTGGAGATTCAATTCACTGGGTGAGTCAGAGGGTTCACTGTGATCCTTGGGCAGTATAAAAGGCTTTCTTTTAGGTTTTGGCTCATCATTTAGTCCTTTTTGAAGTCTTGGATCTTTCCCACTTGTGTTGTCTGTTTCGACTTTGTGATATAGATCATAAATTCAAGAAAATTTTATAGGAAAGAAGGTAGAAGCAGTTGAAACTTTTATTTCTTAATTAATCACATTGCATGAATCTCCCCCAGAATGATGGGTTTGAGGACAAATAAAATAAAGTCTATCAGAGCATTTTTGCATTTGAACAATGTTTCTTCTGACTATTCCTAAATTTATGCTAAAAACAAAACAATAACCAAAGAAAAACATTGAGTATAACTTCTGAAAGTGAGGTGAACTTGATGAGGAAAAGAAAAGCACTTCAGATACTAGAGGGAATTTTCTACTTGTGTTTGAGCCAGGTCCCAGCATTAGCGATCCGATTAAATTCTCTGAAAGTTGGTGAACTATTGAGAGGGGCCTTTCCCCTTTGTTGATCACAGGGGTGTGCCCACATGAGAAGTGCAACATGAGGCATCAGAACGATGAGAGATACAGACTTCAAGGGAAGGAGAGAGAACTAAATAGTGTTCTTTGTTTTGCAAAACACATGGTACCAAAATAAGCCACTTTATACACACTATCCTACAGGCCCACTCAGTGTGGTTTATTCAGCACAGGGAGCTACACCCTGGTACTATCCTTCACACGTCCTTATGATGGACTCTTTGACAAGAGCTATGTTCTCATGAAAAATCTAGTTCAGTCTTTGAAAATGATACCAGTTTAACTCTATAATACCAAACAAATAAACCAGTTGCCAATGAATTGATTTCAACTCACAGTGATTTCACGTGTGTGGAGTAGAATTACACTCCATATGGATTTCAAGGCAGTGACCTTTTGGAGGCAGATCTTCTGAGATGCCTCTGGGTAGGTTTGAACCACTAACCTTTGGGTTAGTAGACAAGTGCTTAACTGATTGTGCCACTCAAAGGCTTCCCGTAAGACTATATAAGACCCAATTTAAAGTGTCTTCCTATGAAAGACAGTATCAAAGAAGTATTGGTGGATATCTGATGAAGCTGATATCATTAACTTAATCTCCCTTCCTTTCCCGTGCTCTTCCTACTTGTGATCCAGGAATACCCATAGCCAGATGAAAGAGAAAAGGCATGTTGCAATGGATTAGACAGAAAGAAAATGGTTAAGTAGTACATGGCACCTTGAACCAACTCATACTGTTTGTGGGCTCCTGAAGTTTGTATAATGAGAACACTCCAGGCTAAGTTCTCAGCAGATGTGACAAGATTCAGCCACATGATTCTCATTAATGGTCCTGGGAATCCTTCAGTGGAAACCTCGGCCTTGTGTTGAGAATTCTCTCCATTGTTTTATATCCCCCAAGGTCATTAATTGTTGTTATGTAAATGTCATGTTGTTTAATTCCCAATGCACCTTTATTTCTTCTAATTCTCTGTTAGACTTATACATATCCATCTAATTTATCCAGGTCTTGCTTACAACTTAAGCACAAAACCAGTGCTGAGGGAGATAGTAAGACAAATATCTGTATTTACTTTCCTACTTTGTGCTGTTTAGAGGTAAAAAAAATGAGGTTGTGCTGTGAGTGGTTGTGTGTGCTGCTTATCTAGGAGTGGTTCTTCAAGTTTCATTGTGCTGGCCAATGGGTAAGGGGAGAGAAATAGAAACCAGGTCATGAAATCCTTTCGATAAAATGTGCCAAGGAAATGAATATGCCATTTCTAAAAAAGGATCCCATTATGAAGATGAAATGGGCCTTGCTCAAGCTATTCTATTCTTAAATTGAGATTTGCCTGTGAAGATCCAAGCCCTGACCACTGTTTCCAAATCATAATCTAGATGGATGTCTGAACATTCAACATGAGCTGCCCTTGACTTCTTCATGAACACGAAAGGCATATACTGTAAAGTGGCAAGGACACACACACCCTGGAAGTGTCAGCTGAGCTACCTGGGAAACTAGGCACCTATTGATAAAGATAAATAAGTCCTCCAGGTAGTTTTTCACTTTCTTTAGGGGGGTAAGAAGAATCTTACACTGTCAAAGGGGTGGTTTTAGGGAAAGATGTACAAAATCTATCCTTCCTCCTGCAAGGATATAAAACAATAAATCATGAATAGCAAACTTAACAAGAACCTGTCCATAGATATAAAATGTCCAAGCTGGAAGGGATGCAAATGATCATATAGCAGTACATATTACTGTTGGGGAATGGAATACCTGATATGGTAAGTGACCTCTTGAAGTTATATATTAGGAGCAGAGTCAGGGATGCAATCATGGTCTGTTGGGTCATTGTTGTTTTTGTTAGCTGACATAGAGTCAGGGGCCAACCCATGGTGCCTTCATGCACAACAGAACAAAGCACTGCCCAGTCCTGCACCATCTCCATGATCAGCGGAGGGTCAAACCATTATGACCAATGGGTTTTCATTGGCTGATTTTCAAAAGTGGATCACCAGGTCTTTCTTCCTAGTCTGTCTTAGGCTAGAAGCACCACTGAAATGTGCTCACATATTTTTCCAATAACTTGGACACAGAAATTTTTTTAAATGCTAATGTCAGCCCATAATTAATTACTTTAATTCTCAAGTTAGGATATCCATCTCCTTTGATAAAGCCATAATTTCATTTTTTGTATCATTAAATTGGTGTATTTTCTTTTAGTTTCTTTTTAGATTTCTTCTTTGACTTTTTATTTATTTTTTTTATGGACAGCTTTTAATCCTTCAAAATAAAATTTATTTTTGTGAGTACATTCCAGTTTTTCAATATATAGTTTAAATAATTTTTAAAATGAACTTAATTCTATTACTCTGAAATAATTTTAGTGCCCTATGAGGTGAAAAGTTGCAGAATTTGGCCTCCATGGGCTATGGGAAGCTGTACTTACACTTGAAAGAAAGAGCTTTGGATTCAGACAAACTTAGATTCAAATTTTGACGTGTCATTTATAAGTGATGTGGTCCTGATTAAGTTAGTTAATTGCTTGGAGTTGTGGCTTTCTCTATTAAATGAGAATATTAATTTCACCTGTTTCTCAAACTATTGTGAATAACAAATAAAATGACATAAAAAAACAAAACTCACTGCCATTGTGTTGGATTGGGTTCTCTAGAGAAACACAAAAACCAGCAAAGTGTATATATATATTTATAGAGAGAGAAAGAGAGAGAGAGAGAAATTTATCTTAGATAAATGGCTCACAAGCGTGTAGAAGCCGACAAGTTCAAGCTGAAAAGTTCGTCTCTGGAGGGGGATGGGGCCCGGAGCCGTCTGGTTCCCGTAAGCACAACAGAGCCGAGAGAATCAAGCTGACATGCAGTGCGCTGGTCGCTGTTCCCAACAAAGAATGAATCCGAAAACCTCCAGGGCGAGCAGCGAGCTGCTCGCTCCAGGAAGTATATAGTCTGGAATGCCGTTCTTCCAGCTTGTTCTTGGGATAGCATTGCAGGTAGGCCACACCCCTGGGGAAACTCCCCTTGGGCAGACCGGCCGCTTAGAACTCAGTCATGTGATTCATCATGGGAACCACCACTCACAACTGGAGTCCAGCCAAGTTGACACATCTTCAACTATCACAGCCATCAAGTCGAATCCAACTCATAGCGACCCCTCATTGGGTTTCCAAGGCAGTATCTCTGTGGAAGTAGATTGCCTAGTCTTCCTTCCAAGGAGTGGCTGGTGGGTTTGAACTTCCAGCCTTCTGGTTAGCAGTCAAATGTCTTAGGCACTATGCCACCAGAGCTCCGTAAATAAAGAGACTACAAAAATGTTATTTAGGTGCTCAATAAAGTTTGTTCCCTTTCCAGTCCTGGTAGAAATTGCCTAAGTGGTTATACTTGGAAAAAGACAAGATTTATTCCAAGACAGTTTAACTTTGATCAGTTAATCATAAACTAGCCATCCCCAAACCCTTCTATATATACTCGGATTCAAACAAAAAAAACAGACACATTTACACAAATAAAAACAAACACATATACTTGCCTTTAAAATTAATACATCTTCCCCAAAGTCTCTAAGTAGTACTGCAACAACCCTTCTCTCAG
Organism: Orycteropus afer afer; assembly: GCF_000298275.1. NCBI lineage: Eukaryota > Metazoa > Chordata > Mammalia > Tubulidentata > Orycteropodidae > Orycteropus > Orycteropus afer. Next base: position 8,533,190 of record NW_006921664.1, on the reverse strand, counting down.
GGACAAAGTAAAGACAAGAGGAGAGGAGCTGCAAGATAATTAATCTGGAGGTTTTTTTCCTTTGCCCTTTTGTCTTTTCACATGTGCAACCCAGGAGATGAACAACCATCTTTCTGAAGCTAACAGAGAGAAGTGTGATTCTATTGCAGAAATGATGCAACAAAGTTCAAATTTGTATCATTCTGGATACTTTCTGGGGTCTTTTAGGCAGGGGAGCAAATGGTGCACCCACCACAATGCCTCACAGTAGTTAGTATTAGTCAATGCATGTTTGTTTATTTCTTTGCTGCGTAGCTTTAGCCAAGTCATAGCTTTTTCTTGAGGCATGCCAGGCTCCAGTAACCATGGGAAGGATAGGGTCCATATGATAGGTAGAAAAAAACTTACAAACCAAACTCATTGTCTTATAGTCCATTCTGACCCATTGTTGTTGTTGTTGTTTTGCCGTCAAGTCGGCCCCAACTCATAGTGACCCCTCCTTGGGTTTCTGAGGCAGTATCACTACAGAAGTAGGATTGCCCAACCTTCCTTCCGAGTTGTGGCTGGTGGGTTTGAACCACCAGCCTTCTGATGAGCAGTCAAGTGCCTTAGGCATTATGCTACCAGAGCTCCTTTCTGACCCATAGCCATCCCAATTAGGTTTCTGAGGCAGTAAATCTTTAAGGAAGTAGATTGCCCCATCTTCTTTCTGAGTAACAGCTGATGGGTTTGAACCGCCAACCTCGTGAGGCCTTAGGCACTGCACCACAAAAGCTCATGACAGGTAGGGGAGGTGTTATTTTGCCTGGTACAGGGTCCCTTCACTATGAGTTGGACTTGGCTCAATGGCACACAACAATAACATGGATTTCTAAGAGGCTTTTTTAATCTTTCAAATATCACAGTTTAAAAGGGCTAGATCACTGTCTCACTGGCAATGGTCCAGATGGCCAAACTACAAGTGGAATCTTTTTCTAGGTTTAGGATGCTCTTCCTTCCTGAAATAACTTTTTGTTGTTGTTTGTCCTCCCAGAGTTCCCTTTTCCCCATGTGCTACCAATCCTCTGATTCAACAAGAGCCAACACTTACAGCAGGTTGTTGAATTTTTCATAACTGAGGATAAAAAGAAAAAGAAGAGCAAAAGATTTGAGCAGACATTTCACCAAAGAAAATTTATAGATGACCAGCAAGCACTTGAAAAATGTTCAACATCATTATTCATCAGGGAAACGCAAGCTAAAGCCAAAATGAGATACCATTACATCGTTATTTAGGGGAGAAAAAAAAAATATGTTGCCATTGAGTTGATTCCAGCTCATGATGACCTCATGTGTTTCAGAGTAGAACTGTGATTCTCTTGGCTTTAATCTTTGTGAAAGCAGATTTCTAGGCCTCTCTTCCAGGACATCAGTGGGTGGGTTTGAACCACTTGCTTTTAGATTAATGGTGGAGTGCAAACCACTGGTGTCACTCAGGGACCTTAACACCTATTCCAAAAACCAAACTCATGGCTGTCGAGTCAAATTCGACTCATAGCAACCCCTCCTTGGGTTTCCGAGGTGGTATTGCTACAAAAGTAGATTGCCCAACCTTCTTTCCGAGGAGTGGCTGGTGGATTTGAACCACCAGTCTTCTGCTTAGCAGTCACATGCCTTAGGCACTATGCCACCAGAGCTCCCTAACACCTATTAGAATGGCAAAAAATTTAAGAAACATACCAAGTTGTTAGGATATAGAGTGACTGGAACTCTCATAGTTGATGGAAAATTAGGTGGATGGTGCAACCACTTTGGGAAATAGTTTGGCAGTTTCCTAAAAACTTAAATATATACCTATCATTTCATCCAGCCATTTCACTCCTAGGTATTTATCCAACAGAATAAAGTCTATGTGTCTATTCAAAAATTTCTACATGAATGTTTACTTATAATTGCTTTATTTGAAATAGCCCCAAACTGGAAAAAGCTCAAATGTTCATCAACAGATGAATGGATAAACAATTTGTGGTATATACATTCAATGGAATTCTACTCAGACCTAAAAGGAATAGACTACTGATATGCACAATTCACTACCATCTAGGTGATTCTGACTCATAGCAACCCCATTGATTTTCTAAGGCTATAGATCTTTACAGAAGCAGACTGCCTCATCTTTCTTCCATGGAGCAGCTAGTGGGTTTGAACCCCCCACCTCCTGTTTAGCAACCAAATACCTTAATCACTATATCACCAGAGCTCCTTGATGCACACAACAGTGTGAATGAAACTCAAAGTAATTATGCTTAGTGAAAGATGTCAGGGAAAAAAAAAAAAATCTGTATAGTGTACCAAACCAATGATGCATTAATATAAAATTCTTAAAAATGCAAAATAATTGACAGAAAACAGATCAGTGGTAGTCTGGATATGGGGGTGGTGAGGAGAAGTTGGAGAAGGGACTACCAAGGTGTATGGGGAACTTTTTGGAGTGGGGGATGTATTCATTATCTCAATTGTGGTGATGATATCATAAGTGTATATGCATGCCAGAGCTTATAAAAATGTACCATTTAAATGTAAGTAATGTGTTGTACCATGGAAGAAAGAAATGCCAGTCTGCTTCCATAAAGATTTAGAGTCTTGGGAACCCTATGGACTAGTTCTATTCAGTTGTATAAGGTCACTCTGAGTTGGAATCTACTCAAGGACAATGAGTTTGGTTTGAGAGCTTTTAACATGTGTCAATTATGTAATATTTAATATATGTCATATATATCCTATATGTTAACAACAATAAAGTTGTTGAAAAATAAAATGAAAGCAAAGCAAAAAAAAAAAAAAAAAATCTCTGTCAACTTTGGAGTCTGATAAAAGACTGTTGTAGAAATCCTACACTAGAACAGGTAGCTGTCTCTGAGACTTAAGGCACCCACGCATGACTGATACTGATAAAGGAAAATCAGAGAAGGTGGGAGATTGATTCCAGGTTACTCAACCACAAAGTGTCCAAATTCTGAGTGGGATTTCCTAACACCAAATACAGGGAAGTATCTAATGCTCTAAGAAATTATTTTGATGGGGACAAAGGGTAAAATTATAAAATGGGCTCTTTTTTCTCCCTGCTGTTCTTTGTGACACACCCTTTGGCTTAAGCCAATGATCTTTTCTGGGACTGCTCTGACACTTTCATTCTGCTGGAGTTTCTTTCATCACTTTTCAAGCTGTGGATTGGCTATCTGTAGATCAGTCCATATCAGGTTAACTAGCAAAAAAGCCTCCCCATTGGCTCTGGAGTGCTTGCTGGTCTTCCTTATCTTTAAAAGCCTTTAAACTTCATGTAGACACACAATCCTGAGACAGGAGGGAAACGTTTTGGATTAAACAATCCAGTACAGTTTGTAAACATTTGCCTTATATAGTCCCTAGTATTATGCATGGGGTACAGGTTGCCCCTTTGCCCCTCTGAGATTAGAATAGCTTTAAAAGTTCATCAGTTTCTCAGTAGTTATTCTATTCTTTTCTTTCTTTCTTTCTTTTAATTAAAGCAAATATTCCTTTAAGGTGAGTTTGATGTTTTTCCCCTTTGAAAAATATGTTTTCCTATTTTCATGTCATTTTCACTCTCTTTATCATCTACCCCAGTGAGCTATATTTTACATTGAAAATATTTTCCATAACTGTGAAAGGAAGGATGATACCCTAAATGGTACCTAAGTATTAAGATTGCTATCAAAAGGTCTGAAAACTTTTTTTTTTCCTGCTGTGAATAAAGCAATCTGCAATCTCTGTTGTTGCCTAGCTAGAGGAGGATTACATTCTCCTAGGTCCAGGAGTGACAGAAAATCTGTGAAATTAAAATGGTGATCATGCTGTACTTTATACATAACAGCAGTGCCACTGGCTCATGATGAAAACATATATTCCTGTAATTGGTTTATGAGCAGTAGGAATAACTTGGCTCTTGATGACCAGTGACTTCTTCCTGAGATGTGACTAGTATGTTCAGGAGAGCTAACTGGCTCAGAATGGTTCAGACCTCTGACTCTGGCCTCATGAGCCAACAAGAGGCTTTAAACATTTAGACTAACCATCCACCAGCAGACTGAAGCATGATGAGATTGGTTAAAATTTGGCCTAAAGTTAATAACCACATGTAGGAATGAATTGTATCATTTACAGTAGCATGCATGCAAGATTTCTATTTGATTTACTTGTCCTGTGCTTGATGCAATCAGAAATGCAATATATTTATACACTCAGCCTAATAAAATTGGAAGTAATGAAAAGATACAATGAAAAGGGACATTTTTATGTAATGATTTTCTAGAGCATTCTTACCAGGGATGAGGTTTGAGAACAATTTGATTAGCCTGCATCTGGCATTTACCAGCAGGTCTGTGGATATAGACCAGTCTCCGAGTTTCCTGTGTGCAGCCTTCCAGCAAGTGAATGGCTTTCACTGAGTCTTTCTTGTGAAACAGTAGGCTTTTGGGCTCCATTCCAGATATATGCAACTATTTATTATTAGTTCTCGTAATCATAATCACTATAAACATTAATGCATTTTAACAATCTGGCAGCCAGTATCTTAAATCCCCAGGAATCTTAGTTAAATCCCAAAGACAACTTTTTAACAGTTGTTTTGGGGCATTAGGGGAACATTTACAAGCAGGGACAGACTATTTTTCCAATTTTCAAAAAAGGCCTGATTGATGGTTCCGATTTGAACTAGCGTTTTGGTTCCCTCGGCCCTTGGACTATTGCATCATATGAACACACAAAGAAGATGTAATTGGGCCATGTACAATCTAAGTATCTCACAGCCAGATTTTTGATGAAGGGCCATAACCTGGAAAACAGGCATGTGGCTGCCCCAGAGTCAACATGTGTGAGTTTGTTACAGCATTTGCCAAGCTCACAACCATTTGAATTTCATGAATTCATAGTATCGGGCCTTCCCTGACTTCTCTGCTGTTAGAGGTCATTCCCCTTGTTTCAATCAACTTCCTGTTGACCAAAAAAAAAAAAAAAAATTCAAAGCCCCAAAGGCTTCTTGGACCTTAACAGCTCTTACAAAACAAATTATGATGATTTAAGTTAGAATGATTCAGAAACATATGGATTAAATTTCCTTTCACATACATGTGGGTCCAAATATTAAAGGGGAAAATGCTTTGGAAACCTATGTTTGGGGTTTTATCCAGTTTCATTTATTTGAGTTTTAGTTTTAAATAGTGAATTGAAAGAGTATTCTTTCAACTGAAAGAGCCCACTGGGCAAAAGGTCCTTCTCAGCTTCCATAACACTTTGAGATACTTCATTATAGCAATTATCATAGCATGTGTAATTGACTGTTTTTCTCTATGAGACATTGACTTCTCAAGGGGAATGTCTGACTCTTTACCTTTGGATCCTTAGAACAAAAAATTGTTCATGCTATGTATTGTTGCTGTTAGCTGCTGTCTACTTGGTCTCCCAAACTTATGGTGATCCAATGCACAATGGAATTAAACACTGCCTTGTCAGTCCCATGACAGGACTATGGTGATTCATAGGGTTTTATTTTGTTGATTATTTGGAAGTAGATTGCCAGGCCTTTATTCCTAGTCCCTGTTAACCTGAAACTTCTGCTGAAACCTGTTCAGCATTATGGCAACATGGAAGCTTCCAGTGACAGCTGGATGCTGGTCACACATAGGAACATTGGCCAAGAATTGAACTGAGTCTTCCTGCAAGGAAGGTGAGAATTCTACCACTGAAGCATCATTGCATCTGCTACATATTAGAAGAGCAATAAATATTTGTGATAAGGATGAAATAATCAAATTGAGCCCACTTAATCCTTTTGCAACCTAGCCTTTAAGATTCAAAAACTTTGTTACAGCTAGTCCAAGCTCAATAAACTGTAGTTGGTCAGAGACACTGACTCATCACTGACCCTAACACAAGGATTTCAAAATTTTCAACAACCCCACATTTAGAACTGAATTCTAGACGAGTGACTCTCACTATGTTTTTTCTTGTCAAGTGTCTGAGGCTATTTTCCCCCCAAATATTGGATTTGGTCAAACTCAGAACACGTTTTTCCAAGAATATTCCCCCACAATCTAAACCCGTGTATTTTTTGGGGGGGAAATTTAATCCATGTGCCCCTCAATTCATTCACACAGATCATCAACATCCTCTTTGGTAAGAGTTAGTGTGAGATTTTTATGTAAACATTTTTTTTTTAATCATAAAACAATAAAGTTGCATTTTACTAGTGACATTTGGGGCAAGCTACATTGATAACCTACCCAAAACCCACATTCTTCCTCCCTAACTGCACTCCAACTCTGTTCTGATATTGTGCAACTGTGTGTCCCAAGGACCTCTTTCTTAACCTCAGGAGGAAGGAAGAATACTTATTGCTTACCTCCTAAAGTGCTGTTGAGTCAATTTTGACTCATAATGACTCCATGTAACACAGTTAAACTGCCCCATACAATTTGCTAGGCTATAATCTTTAGGATTTCAGGAGGTAATATATGATCAAGAACCAATAGTATTGAAGGAAGAAGTCCAAGCTGTAGTGAAGGAATTGATGAAAACAAGGGTTCTAGGAATTGATAGAATATCCATTGAGATGTTACTATAAATTAATGCATTGCTGGAGATACTTACTCATCTGTGCCAGGATATTTGAATGAAAGCTACTTGCCCAACCAACTAGCAGAGAAGCATATTTGTGCCCATTCCAAGCAAAGGTAATCCAACAGAATGTGGAAATTATCAAACAATATAATTAATATCACACACAAGTAAAAATTTGTTGAGGATAATTCAAAAACAGTTGTAGCAGTATGTTGACAGGAAATTTCCAGAAATTCAAGCTAGATGCAAAAGAGGATGTGAAATGAGGGATAAGATTGTTGATGTCAGATGAATCTTAGCTGAAAGCAGAGAATATCAGAAAGATGCTTACCTGTGTTTTATTGAGTCCACAAAAGCATTTGACTGTGTGTATCATAACAAATTATGAATAAAGTGATAAAGAATGGGAATTCCAGAACATTTAATTGTGCTCATAAGAACAGAGAGAAAGAGACCATTGTTCAAACAGAACAAGGGGATACTGCATAGAATAAAATTAGGAAGTGTGTGTGTCAGACTTGTATCCTTTTAATATACTTATTCAATCTGCATGCTGAGCAAGTAATCTGAGAAGGTGGACTATATGAGGAAGAACATAACATCAGTATTGGAGTAAGGTTCATTAATAACCTGTGATATGCAGATGACACAAATTTGCTAGCTGAAAGGGAAGATGACTTGAAGCACTTACTGATGAAGATCAAAGACTACAGTCTTCAATATGGATTACATCTCAAAATAAAGAAAACAAAAATCTTCACAACTGGATCAATAAATAACATCATGATAACTGGAGAAAAGATTGAAGTTGTCAAATATTTCAATTTATTTGGATCCACATGGAAACAGCAGTCAGGAAATCAGATGTCATATTGCACTGGGCAAATATGCTGCAAAAGACCTCTTTAAAGTGCTAAGGAGCAAAGATATCACTTTGAAGATTAAAGGGTGCCTTAATGTTAATCTTAATATTAAGCTGTGGTATTTTCAATGGCCTCATATGCATGTGAAAGTTGGACAACAAATAAAGAAGACCAAAGAAGAATTGATGCCTTTGAATTGTGGTGTTGGGGAAGAATACTGAAAATGAAATGGACTGCCAGAAGAACAAACAAATCTACCCTGGGTAAGTGCAATTGGAATGCTCTGAGGAAGCAAGAATGGCCAGACTTCATCTCACCTATTTTGATCATGTAGTCAGAAGGGACCTGTTGGTAAAATGGAGCATCAGAGATAAAAGGGAAGACCCTTAATGAGATGAATTGATACAGTAGCTGCAAGATAATCTCCAACATAGCAAAGATTGTAAAGATGGTGCAAGACAGGACATTGTTTCATTCTGTTGTACACAGGGTCACTATGAATCAAAATTGACTTGATGGCATCTAACAAAAACAATCACCAGGCCTTTCTCCTCCAGAGCCACTGGGTGAGTTTGAACTACCAACCTTTCAGTTAGTAACTAAGTGCTTAACCATTTCACTACTAGGATAATCATCTCCTTTTAGTGATTAGTTTGAGCATGGGCTTGTGGTCTCCCTATGCCCAATGAGTTCTACCAGACACACTTCTGAAAGGCTTCTACTCTTTATTCTTAAAAATATGACCCTTCACATCTACTCTATACCAAGGATAGATTCAGCTGAGGCTAATCTTGCACAGATACCAGTAATACAAAATACCTGCAATCCTTACGGAAACTACAGATATAGAGTAATCCCTCACAGATAGCCGGACACTGTGGGAATGAGATCTAATGGATCTACCTACTCAGGACCATAGTACTGGGGGACACCAGACTCAATTGGCACAACAAAATACATAAAAATCGTGTTTCTCATCCTACATTGATGAGTAGTGCCTGGGGTCTTAAAAGCTTTCAAACGTGCATCTAAGATGCAACTAATGGTCTTCTATTGTCAGAAGTGAAGAAGAGTGCAAACAACCAACGGCATTTGGAAGCAATCAGCCCTAGGACATGATGGACCTCGAGACCAGAAGAACTAGATGGTGCATGGCTACCAATGCCAACCATTCAAGAAAGGATCAAAACTGGAGATCATGTGTAGAGTGGGAGGAAAAACAAGGAACAAGATTAAAAAACTCAGTAATGACTAGAATTACTGGTTGGATAGAGTCTGGTGAGACTCCCAGTACTATTGCCCTGGGATACATTTTGGGCCTGGAATAAAACTCACTCCCAGGGGCTGGCTCTCAGCCCAATAGTAAACAAGATGTACACGCAGACCACTCAACCCAACATGACACATCCACATACTCTATGGAAATGCATCCCTTGGAGCAATCGACCACAAGGCACCAGAGGGACAACATTCACACGGAGGAAATGCAAGACACACAGGAGTGCATACTGGGAAGTGACACTAAGTGCACATGAAATGTTGAATGTGAAACAAACTCTGCTTTGTAAACTTGCACCTAAAGCACAACTAAAAATAAAAAATACGACCCTTCACAAGTACTCTGCTCTTCCTGCCTTTGAATGTTGCCTACAAGAACATAGTTCTTGGACCTGCTTTAGCTATCAGGGAACTATTAGAGGGAAAGCTAAAGGAATTACAGAGAAAGCAACTTGGAACCCTGGCATTACTTAGCTTCTGGATTTACCAAACCTGCAACAAAACTGCCTTCAGACATCTTGTCCTGGGGAATTACAAATCCCATAGTGTTTAAGCAATGTTTAACTATATATCCTATTCCAAGAATTATCCAGTTCCAAAAAATCAACCAAACACACTGCCAACAAGTTAATTCTCACTCATAGTGACCCCCATTGGGTTTCTGAGGCAGTAGTTTTTACTGAATTAGATTGTCCCATCTTCCTTCTATAGAGTGGCTGTTGGTTTGAACCATCAGCCTTCTGATTAACAGTCAAATGCCTTAGGCACTGAGCCATGAGAGCTTCTATTACTTACTGCCAAGTACATTCTAATTGAATACCTCTAAACTATGATTTTAGAATTTCTGGATTGGTATAACAAATTGAACTGCTACTGAGTTGCTTCCAACTCATTGTGACCTTGTAGGATGGAGTAGAACTGCCCTTTAGGGTCTCCAAGTCTATAAATCTTTACAGAAGCAGACTGCTACATCTTTTTCCTACAGAGAAGTTGGTGTTATCAAGCCACCGAACTTTTGATTAGCAGCCAAATGCCTCAACTAAAATTGTTCATTCAGGGACAAAATTTGAGTATTTGTCTTTTATGCTTAACTGTCATGTGCTGTTTATTGACAAATATGAATCAATCTAAAAATATGAAGAGTGAAGAATTCTGTATATTAATGGTTTCCTCATTTTCATGTGTTTAATTGCCTTTTTTTTTCAATTTCAATGTAACAAAGACTAATCAAAAGTAAAAAATTCCTTGACATCTCATCCCTACTCTTCTCTGAACTTGAACCTGGCTGCTATAATTCAAAAGCAAGTAATTGGTGAGATAAATTGAATTGTACAAAGTACATTACATTACTTAAAATGATGAATATGAATTAAGGTAATTTAATCCCTCTTGCCTTCTCCTATACATTTCCTTCAAACCATACTTCCCGATTCTCTAATTTTGCCAAGATCTTCTACTTGCTTGTTGCCCTTCAGTTAAGAAACATTCATTTAAAACAAT
>NW_006921664.1:8513024-8514080 GCF_000298275.1 Orycteropus afer afer | reverse complement strand
ATTGTAAATTTTGGTCAATGACATGAGACAAAGTATATGTGAACTGCTGTATGAAAAGTGAATTTACTCTGTAAATCTTCACCCAAATCCTAATAAAAATTAATAAATAAATAAAACAATGGAACAGATTTTGGAGAATAAAAAGAATAAAATGTATTTCATCACATTTTCCTTAATTAAATTATAAGCTGCATAAAGTCACAATTCTAATTTGATTGTATTCTACATTGTATTCTACCTAATACATTAAATACAGTAGATGTAATATATTACAGGATGGTGATGAATACAAGACAAATATATCGTTACAGGGAGGCTGGATTTCAAATAGGATAAACTCATCCAATACTTTTCAAAACATGCTTCTTTAAACACATACTGGAAGAAAAACTTTTGGGATTCCTTTTGAATCATGCAGCTGTCCTCATCAGGATTTGTATAGATGGTAAAGAGGAGAAGGTCCGTTAAGCAGGTACAATAGCATGAGAAATGTCACCTATGTAAAAGACTCTCCAATGCGAGCCCAGGGTTGCTCAACTAAATGGACAAGTTGATGTTGGGAAAGCGTTGGAAGATAAGACATAACTATACAATGAAGATAAATTAACCTTAAGGAGCCCTACTAAACATTATCCTCAGAAAAGCCACCAAACTACTGATAATCAAGTTATAACGTGCATGTTAATAACCTGGGGATCTTGTTAAAAGGCAGATTCTACATTAGTAGTTCAGAGTAGGACCAAGATTCTGCATTTCTATTAAGCTCCCAACGAGGCCTCTGCTTCCGGGCCATGGACACTTTGGCTAGAATTTAAGCATTGTTGCAGAGCTTAATTCCAAATCAGGAGTTAAAAAAACTCTTAGGTTAACAATGACCATGGAAAGGGACAAAAAAGAGATCAGAGAATGAAAACCTTAGCATTACTAAAAAATAATTATTATTTTTCCTAAATTAGTAGTTTGTTACATTTTCCTGGCATGAGTTTGTGTTGTGTGGTATGTAGTTGAAGCCACATAGTCCAGGGTTTGAATCTTATTTTGACTGTTTTCCACCTT
>NW_006921664.1:8507431-8511964 GCF_000298275.1 Orycteropus afer afer | reverse complement strand
TCAAGTAGAGAATTTGGGAAGAGACGAAGGGTTGGAATTCTGGCCTAGGCAGTGTGATTTGAAATCCCAGTTCTACCTCTTGGTAGCTGTGTGAATTAGGACAAGTTACTTAGTCAATGGGCCTTAGTTTCCTCATCTTTAAAATAAGATTGATAATAATAGCCCTTACTTCACAAGACTGGTTTGTAAATAAAAAGTTTTTTAAACTATAGCTAGTGTATGGTTAAAAAAAAAAAAAAAAAAAAACAACTTAGTGCCATCCAGTCAATTTGACTCATAGCAATCCCTCCTTGGGTTTCTGAGGTGGTACCTCTTCAGAAGTAGATGGCCCAATCTTCCTTAATTTTAGGTATTGCTATTACCATCATGACCTGGAAGTTTCTCTAGTTCAAGCAACATGAATACTCTTTTTTTTTTTTTTTTTTAATTGAGTTCTGGCTATCACTCTGGTGATACTTACTCATTTTGTCCCAATATGTTGTAATAATAGAGATGATCGTATAATAGATCTCCATGGAGCATTTTCAAATGACCAAAACAATCAAAATGCAACTATAATGTAAATAATGGGAAAACATTTTACTGGGAAACATTTGGCAGAGGCTGGACCTTTAAAAGACAAATATGATATTTAAGGAAATGACTTGAAGTGAAAATGTCTTTTAGATGCTATCAACAAAACCAACTTGTATAATCTCACTTGCCTGCTTCATTGTACTCCTATTGCTAGTCCTACATCAAACACTAGATCTGATCTAAATTAAAAAAAAAAAAAAAGCAAACCAAAAAAACAAGTGTTTCCCAAGTCTGCTTTCCATTATCCCCAGAAAAATCTGTTTCAATATTCAAAACTCATGAAAACAGTGAAAAGAAAAATGTCAGCATAATCCACTCTAACTAAAAGTGCTCCAGGAGTTTGTGGCAAACCCTTGCTGAGAAAATTGCACAGGCTTTGCAGGCCTCTATTTTGCATTTTTAACCACCTGAAAAGTATCCTGCACTTTATTTTGGAGCCTCTCCTGGACTGGGCAAATTTCCACAAAGGGAGAATTCCAGTGCTGAATTCCATTGCAACTACCCCTCCTACTTGTAATAACTGCCATGTTGTGGTAGGTGGGGATGAAGGCAAGAAGTTGAGTAGATAACTATGAAAGCTGGCAATCAAAAGCCTGCATGATTATTCACAAATACTTTCTTCCTCATAAGTTTCTACCATCTGGCTTTCCATGCAGTAGAATGCAAACACTTTTCACCATGATATTGGAGTAAAAACTGAATAAGTAGCCAAGTAAAACTCCCTCACTCACTCTGAGATTAGTAGGAAAAGCTCCAAAGAATTAATTCTAATTTTCTTGCAAAAGTTACTCTCTTTTGCTTTTATTTCAGCTTAGTTCCTGAGAAATCAAAACCAAACCAGTTACCCTGGAGTCGATTATGAGTCATGCCCCATGTGTGACAAAGTGGAACTGTTCACCATAGGGTTTCCCAGATTTTTTTGAAATAGATCACCAGACATTTCTTTCAAAGTACCTCTTGATGGACTCATGAACCTCCACCTTTCTAGCAGCCAAACAGCCAACCATTTGTGCAACTAGTTCTTAAATTACATTGTTAAATTAGACACTTCAAAAAAGTCTGAAGAGTTTATAAAAATGCATATGAAGACTCTAATAATCATTTAATCTCTTCTTAACCCCAAAAAAACAGCCCAGTGTTAGGGATCAGTTTTACAGGTTTATTCCATAATAATTCAAGCTAGATCTAGCACTTGGGAACCCAGTAATTCAGGAGAAAACCTCATAGCAGGAAATTCTGTTTCTTTTCCCCAAGGCCAAGTATCTAGCATTTCTGAGGAAGACAAATTTCAGACTTTCTTTGTTCATTAATTTTTGCTCTGTTTTCAGGCTAAAACAAGAACAGGGGACCACATGATTACATCATCACCTCTCAGCCTAATCCTTTCCAGGCTGAAATTGTCTACCCTTTACTTTATTGTTTTTGTCTAAAAAGAGACACTTCATTCATTCATTCATTTGCTTTTAGTGAAATAAACATCATTTCTATCCCTCATTTCTAGTCTAGTGGGAAAATAGATCATAATCACAAAATCCACAAAAATATTATTTAATTATAATTGTAATATTATTGTTGTTGTATGCCATCCAGTAGGACCCAACTCATAGCGATCCTTCCTTGGGTTTCTGAGGCAATATCACTCTGGAAATAGATTGCCCAACCTTCCTTCCCAGGAGTGGCTTGTGGGTTTGAATCGCCAGCTTTCTGGTTAGCAGTCAAATGCCTTAGGCACTATGTTACCAGAGCTCCCTATAATTATAATAGTATCTGCAAAAAGAGAACTACAGCATCATATAAGAATTATATGCAGTATTATTTAATTTAGGAGATGTGGCTGAGAGAAATATTGAAGAATATGCTCACTTACACAAAACTACTTACAAAACATTTTGTAATGTATCTACTCCTCCTTCAAGAGTACTGTAGAAATATGCTTTATAAATAAATATTGCCCATATTTATAAATTATGAAATAGGAAGGTTATTTAACAGATATTTTTTTCATTCAACAAATATTTTGTAATATCTCTTATTTTCCAGAAACTTCAAGTTGCTGGACATGAAGCAATGACTAAAATAGACAAAAATTCTTACTCCATGGAGTTTATTTTCAAATAGGGAGGATAGGAAATGAATAAGATAAAGAAATAAAAGGTAAAACCTGTTATATGGTGAAATATACCTAGGAGAAAAATGAACCAGAGCAGGAAAGTGGGTAGCTCGTATGTGTGTTGGGAGGTAGAGTGAACATAATTTTATTAGGTAAGACGGCTAGGGAAGACTTCTCTAAGTAGGTGACATTTAAGTAAAGACCAAAAAAGAGGAAGGAAAGCTTTGTCTTCATCTGAGAACAGGGCATGAGGCTACGTTTTTGACAGAGGCCAGATTATAGAAGGTCTGTGGGACACATACAGACTTTTAAATTCAAGCAGTTTGTGCTCATCTACCAACTTAAAGGTTGGTAGTTTGAATTTTCCCAGCAGTTCCATGGAGGAAAGGACTGGCCATCCACTTCCATAAAAATTATAGCCAAGAAAAGCCTATGGAACAGTTCTACACTATAATGCACGGGGTCACCATGAGTTGGAATTGACTCAATGACAATAGGAGTTTTGGGAGGAAAGACATAATTAGATGTATGTTGTTTGAAGATTGCTCTGGCTGTTGTGTAGGGAATTGCTATGAGTGCTGTTGTAGTTGTATGTATCAAGTCGATTCTAGCTCCTAGCGACTCTGCAGGACAAAGTAGAATGGCTCCGTATAGTTTCCTAGGGAATTATCTTTATGGGAGCAGATTGCCAGTTTTTTTTCTCCCATACCATGGCAGCTCAGTTCTATTCACCTGTCTTTAGCTTAGCAACTTGGCACTTAACCATTATGCCACTAGGGCTCCTTGCTAGGAAGGCAGAAAAGGGTAATTCCGAGATATCAGTCCTGGAGCTCAGAAATTGTAGGTTCTGGTAAGGTGGCAGAATAGCCAGACAAACTACACAGACCCTCTTCAACAAAGAAAAGAGGAACCTATTAACACAGAAGATAATCCTGGAGCTCTGATCTTTAAATCAAAGGATACAGAAGTGGACTAAACTTCAACTAGTAGAAGAACTTGCATGAAATCACTGACTAAGGAGACATATGGACCTGTGCACTGTCAGCCACCCTGATGGCATGGACAGCTTGGATATTGCCAAGTGGTTTTAGGACCTAAGAATTAACCTAAAAATCAGCCCTGCTAGCCAGTGGCTGCCCGGAGGACTGCACCAGTGGCTGGTGAATAAAAGGAGAAGCAGTGAAGAGGGAGATAAGCTGAGTTGCATAGATTTTTGGCTACCTGGAGGGTGTAATCATTTTGAATGTTTACAAGACATTCCACCATTTTAGACATTTAAAGTGACAGCGTCCTCTCAGATTTCAGGGCCCTAAGAGTAAGCTTAGGGAGCTCTGGTAGTGTAGTGGCTAAGGCACTTGACTGCTAACCAGAACGCTGGCAGTTCAAACCCACCAGCCACTCCTCGGAAGGAAGATGGGACAATCTACTTCTGTAGTGATACTGCCTTGGAAACCCAAGGAGGGGTTGCTATGAGTCGGATCTGACTCGACGGCACATAACAACAACAACAAGAATAAGCTCCATTTTCCAGGAACAGCAAAGACATACCAGGCACTAAGGACTGGAAAGATGCTATATTCCCCTTATTACTCTTATACCCCACACCCTCTTGGTGAACACAGGTGCAGCCATCCCTCATTCCCAACCACTTTCTGGGCCAGCAGGAACTTCATCCCAGTTTGTGTGTTCTGATGGTGCCTAGGTGCCCTGCCATACTCAGCCCATATTTTTCTTTTCTTTTTTTTAGTTTGTTTGTTTTTGTCTGTTTTAACATTATTATTATTATTATTTTCACATTCTTTTATTATTATTCTTTCTCCTTCCTTTCTCAAGTTCCAGTTTTTGGC
>NW_006921664.1:8458787-8507201 GCF_000298275.1 Orycteropus afer afer | reverse complement strand
TTTTGGTTTTCTTTTTCTTTTTTCTCTCTTTGGCTATTGTTCTTGTGTGCTTGTGTGATGTGTTTTTTGTCCTCTTGATTTTACTTCTTCTTTTATTATTATTATCATTTTTTGATTGTTGTTTTTGCCTAACTGAGTGGGAGATGACACAGTGCCCATATAACCCAACCACATCTATACCTCCTCCTGCTCTACTTACTGAGTAAGGGCCACCACTTCCTTCTGCACCAACTGGCTAATGATACATGACCATCAATAATAGCCTGCTCACCAGTTAGTGCTCTTCACAAACAATTCACAGACATCTATGCAACCACTCTCATTGTCAATCACGCCCACCAGGAGATAGGTGGTGACTACGTAAGTGCTGCCAACCAGCAAACAAAGGAGCACATTATTTTGCTTACCCAGATAGATTAAAAAAAAAAAAAAAAAAAAAGATCTAGAGTTGGAAAATCCAAGGAGAAGAACATACTCAACATTTTGTAAAAAAAAAAAAAGTAAAAAAGAAACAAAATGAATCACTGCAACATATAATCACCAATTAAATATAAATACAACAAAGTCACAATGTCTTGGAGGCAATAGATCATACAGCCAACACAAAGAAAGCAAGATAAAGCAGTAGAAACAAGGGACCAGGATACAGACCCAGGAAACATCCCTGAGGAAGAAACAGCATTGGAACTTTCTGATACGGAATTCAGACAAATTATATTTAGGTACCTTCAACGGATTGAGAGACAGATCAAGGAAAACACTGGAAAATTAAAGAAAACACAGACAAAACCCTAGAACAATTTCAGAAGGCAATACAAGAACAAAATGACAAAATAAATGAAAAATTAGAAATGATAAAAAGCCTACAAATAGAAATCCAGATTAATACTAAGTTTTCAGAAATAGATAACACACTGAAAGGGAAAAGGAGTAAAATTGAATCAATGGGAGAAAGACTGAATGAAATTGAAGACAAATGTCTGAATACTTCTTTGGAATGGAGTCAATCAGAAAAAAAGGTCAAAACAAAATGATGAAAATCTAAGGTTCATGTGGGATACCATCAAAAGGAATAACCCATATGTAATTGGAATTCCTGAATAGGAAGAGAAAAACAAAACCACTGAGAAAATAGTCCAAGATTTGTTGGAAGAGAGCTACTTTGATATGATGAAAGATGAGAATATATCCATTCAGGAAGTCCAATGAACCCCAAACAGGATAGACCCCAAAAGAAAATCACCAAGACACATCATCATCAAAATGACCAAAACCAAAGACAAAGAAAGAACCCTGAAAGCACCATGGAAAAAATGAAAAGTTACCTACAAAGTGTAATGGATAAGATTACGTTTTGATTTCTCAACAGAAACCATGCAGGTGAGAAGGCAATGGGATGGTATATATATAACACCTTGAAAGAGAAAAGTTTCCAACCAAGAATTATATACACACAAAATTATCCCTCAAATATGATGATGAAATTAGGAGACTTCCAGATTAGAAGAAATTAAGGGAATTTACTAAAACCAAACCATCCTTACAACAGATACTAAAGATAATCCTTTGAACAGAGAACCAATAATACCAAACAACAACTGACCATTAATACACATGATGACATAACCCAGAAACTGACCCTGTCATGGAAGTGTCCAAAGTAAAATAAGCTTACAAGATTGTAAACAGAGAAAGAGAGATATCAATTGTCAAAGGAGGACAACTACAAAACAAAAAGAGAGAATAAATAGTGTAGTTACAGAACTTTCAAATGGTAGGGAAGTCAAGAGAGATACAAGATAGAATGGATAGTTTTAAACTCAGGGAGAAAATTATAAATCATAGAGTAACTTCAAAGAAAAGTGATAAACCTTCACACCACAATAAAAAAGAAGAGAAGCACAAATATTTAGAAAATACTAAAACAACAGCAACAAAAGAAATGATAATGTGACTTATAAACAAAATCAGCTCAACACAGAATATTATATGAAAAAAAAAAAAAAAAAAACAGGAACATGATAAAAAGACACATACCAAAATGACAGCAACAAATTCATGCTTGCTGATAATTACACAGAATGCAAATGGATTGAATGCACCACTCAAGAAATGGAGAGTTGCAGACTGGATAAAAAAACATAACCCATCAATATGTTATCTACAAGAGACACACTTTAGAGAAAAAGACAAAAATAGACTAAAAATCAAAGGTTGGAAAAAGATATATCATGCACATGGACACTAAAAAAGAGCAGGAGTGGCAATATTAATTTCTGATAAAATTGACTTTAAGACAAAAACCATCATAAGAGACAAGGAAAGGCATTATATAATGATTAAAGGATCAATGGAACAAGAGGATATAACCATAATAAAAATCCATGGAACCAATGAAAGAACCCCAAAATATATAAAGCAGACTTTAAAAGAATTGAAAAGACAAATCGATGACTCCACAGTCATAGTAGGACTCAGAAGAACAATAATGTAATCCACCAACTTGACCTTATACACATCTACAGAGCCTTTCACCCAACAACAGCACACTGTACATTCTTTTTCCAGTGCACATGGTCCATGATAGACCATATGTTAGGCCATAAAGCAAGCCTTAAAAAATTTAAAAACCTTGAAATAATGCTAAGCATCTTCTCAGATCACAATGCTAAAAAATTAGAAATCAACAATAAGAAGATCAACTGAAAAAAGAGCAAACATATGGAAATTGAACAACATCCTCCTTAAGAATGACTGTAATAGAAGAAATAAAAAAATGAAATTCAAAAATTCCTTGAATCAAATGAGAATGAAAATACAACATACCAAAATCTTTGGGACACAGCAAAAGCAGTGATCAGAAGCTAATTTATAGCAATAAATGCAAACATCAAAAAAGGAGAAAGAGCCAAAATCAATACCTTAAATCAACATCTCCAACAATTAGAAAAAGCAGCAAGAAAAGCTGACAGTCACCAGAGAAAGGAAACGGAATAAATAAATAAAGATTCAAGTAGAATCAAATGAAACAGAAAACAGAAAGACAACAGAAAAAATCAATAAGACTAGAAGTTGGTTCATTGAAAAGTTTAATAAATTTGACAAACCATTGGCAAATTTAACAAAGGAAAAGAGAGAGAATGCAAATAACACTAATAAGAAGCAAATTGAGAGGCATCATGACAGAACCAACTGAAGTAAAAAAAAGATAATAGCAGGATACTATGAAGAACTGTATTCCAACAAATTTGAAAATCTAGAAGAAGTGGACAGATTTCTAGGAACACACTACCTAAACTAACAGACTGAGATAGAAAAATTGAACAGACCCATAACAAAAGAAAACATTGAATAGGTCTTTAAAAAATTACCAGCAACCACAAAAAATTCCTGGCCCAGTTGGTTTCACCAGAAAATTCTACCAAACATTCAGAGAAGAACTGACATCAATCCTACTCAAATCATTCCAGAACATAAGAAAGGATGGAATTCTCCCAAATTCATTTTATGAAGCAAATATAACCTTGATACCAAAACCAGGAAAAGACAACAACCAAAAGCAAAACTACAGACCAATATCCCTCATGGAAAGAGATGCAAAATTCTTCAACAAAATCCTAACCAACAGACTCCAACAATATATCAAAAATAAATGAATAAATAATTCATTACGACCAAGTGGGGTTCATATAGGGTGTGCCAGGATGGTTCAACATTAGAAAAAACAATCAACATCATGTATCACATAAATAAAACAAAGGAAAAGAACCACACAATCATATCAATTGACTCAGAAAAGTCATTTGATAAAATCTAACACCCATTCCTGATCAAAACTCTCAGCAAAATAGGAATAGAAGGGAAATTCTTCAACATATATGCAAAACTAACAGCCAACGTTATTCTCAATGGAGAGAGATTAAAACCATTCCCCTTAAGAACAGGAACCTAGTCAGGGTAATAAGACAAGGAAGGGAAATCAAAGACATCCAAATTGGTAAGGAAGAAGTCAAACTATCACTAATTGCTGCTGATATGATCCTATTCCTAGAAAACCCAAAAGACTCAGTGAAAAAACTACTGGAACTAATTGAGATATTTACCATAGTGGCAGGACACAAGACCAACATCCAAAAACCAGTTGAATTCCTCTACACCAGCAAAGGGATTGCTGAAAAAGAAATAAGGAAACTAATACCATTTACAATAGCTACCAAAAAAAAAAAAACAAAAAAAAAAACTTGGGAATAAATCTTACCAGGGACACAAAAGACCTGTACAAAGTAAACTACAAAGACTACTTTAAGAAACCATAAGATATCTATATAAATGGAAGAACATACCATGTTTGTGGATTGGAAGATAGAACATTGTGAAAATGTCAATTCTATCCAAAGCAATCTATACATTCAATGCAATCCCAATCCAGATCCCATCAACATTCTTTAATAGAAAAATAACAAAGATAGAGAAAACAATCACTACTTATCTGGAAAGGAAAGAAACCTTGGATAAGCAAAGCACTATTGAAGAAGAAGAACAAAATGGGAGGTCTCACACTGCAGGATCTCAAAACCTACTATACAGCCACAATGGTCAAAAGTGCCTGGTATCAGTACAATGACAAACACGTAGACCAATGAAGTAGAATAGAGAACCCAGAAATAGATTCATCGACCTATGGTCAGCTGATCTTTAACAAAGGAAATCCATTAAATGGGGAAGAGAATGTTTGTTTAAGAAATGGTGCTGGGAAAACTGGATGTTCATTTGCATAAAAATGAAACAAGATCTTTACCTCACCAGACACAAAAACTAACTCCAGATGGATCAAAGACTTAAATGTGAAATCTAAAACCATAAAGTTCCTCAAGAAAAAAAAACTAGGGGGAAATTTTGGGGCCCTAATATAACTAGACTATCAAGCATAACCCAAAATGCCCAAACAGCAGAAGAGAAACTAAATGAATGTGACCTTCTAAAAATTAAATTTTGATGTGCTTCCAAAGACTTCTCTAAAAGCGTCAAAAGAGAACCTACAGATTGGGGAAAAATATTTGGCAATGATAAATATGACAAAGAACTTATCTCTAAAATTTATGGAAAACTCCAACACCTCAAAAGACAAATAATTAAATTTAAAAATTGGGCAGAAAACATGGATAGACACTTCACCAAAGAGGATATTCAGGTGGACAACAAATACATGAAGAAATGCTCACAATCATTAGCCATTAGACAGATGCCAATCCAAACAACAATGAGATACCATCTTGCCCCAGCACTAGTACCAAAGTTCAACAAGACAGAAAATAACCAATGCTGGAGAGGATGTGGAGAGATCGGGACACTCATACACTGCTGGTAGGACTGTAAAATGATACAACCCCTGTGGAAAGCAGTATGGTGATTGCTTAAAAAGTTGGAATTTGAAATACCATTGGACCCAGCAATTTCATTACTATGCATATATCCTAAAGTAGTGAGAGCCAGGACAAGAACAACCATGTTTGTCACAGCACTATTTGCAATAACAAGAAGATGGAAACAACCTAGGTGCCCATCAATAGAGGAATGGATAACCAAACTATGGTACATACACTCAACGGAATACTATGCAACCCTTAAGAATAATGTAGAATCTGCAAAACACCACATAACATGGACGAACTTGGAGGACATAATGCTGAATGAAATAAGTCAATCACAGAAGGACAAATATTGTATTAGTCTGTTATTGTAAAAAGTCAAGGAAAAGTTCGTATATGGAAGGAAATATTTGTTGGTTACCAGAGGTTAAAGGGGAGGAGAGGGAACACAGTTAAATAGGTAGAGACAAGTATTGATTTGGATGAAGAGAAGGGCAATGTACCAAATGTGAGTGACCAACACTGTGGCATTGAGGAAGAGGAAGCCATAGAAAGGTCCATGGAAGATGCAGACAACAAAGATGAATCCTTTTGCACATATAGTACTACGTTGTCAGTGATGGCAAACTTTGATCTATGGGTTGATAGATGGGTGGACAGGCTGAATGATTAGATATGTCTATGCAAAGGGGAGTGTGCCCAAGACCATGTATAGCGTTGGCAGTGTACTTGTGTGGTCTGTAAGAATTCCCAGGTAAATAGTAAAGCCGACAAGGACAAGGTTATAGTCACTTCTTGGTCCCAGCCAGCTACCCAAAGGGAGCAAGCATTTGGACCTGTGGGTTCAGGACCATGATTGCAGGGGACATCAAGCTCAATTGTCATAACATACTATACAAAAAAGATTGTTCCTACTCTGGTGAGTAGTTACTGGGATTTTAAAAGCTGGCAAGTGTTCATCTAGATACAACAATGGATCTCTCCTTGTCCAGAGCAAAGAAAAATGAAGAAAACCAAAGATGCGTGCAAACACTTAGTCCAAGGGACTGGTACACCGTGTGATTCTCAGCCTATACAACTCTGAGACCAGAAGAACTAGATGGTGCCTGGGTACCACTGTCAACACTCAGAGGGGGATCAGGGTAGGAGATCTGTAAACTTTCACCCAAATCACAATGAAAATAAAAAATAAATAAATAAAATAAAAGTAAATCAACAAAAAATTACCTTTTAACCATGAAATAAATAAATAAATATAAGACCAATGTACATATTACTACATTTTAGCTAAAAGTTATTGGAGATGTTTTTCAGCCAGGTACATAGTCTGCAGGAAGATGCCAGCAAACTTTGTCTGACTATATTGATAATGTTTATAAGCTGCCTCTAAAAAGAATAAACTCAAAGAACATGTCTATATGGGCTAGAACCCCAAACTGGTCATGAGATGTTTATAGCTTGCAAAATGGTCATGATCTAGGATCTCTGGCTCAGGTGGACAAGGCAGGAGGCATAAATATATGTGTAGAAAGCCTGCCAATGGTTGGGAACTAAAAGAACTCAAGTTTCCTTTGCTTCAACTGGAGATCTTAATGCAGTGATCCCTTCCTGAAATTTTAGAGTATCTGTTAGTAAGTCTCACAAAACAAAAGGAAAGTTTAAGCTGTTTGGTTTGGACAGAAACTCTGTAAGCTGAGTCACCCAAAGAATTTCTATAGCCCACATGTCCTGGGATTGAACAGTTTCAGGAAGACCCTTGCTGTTGACATAGTAATAGTTTAAAAAGTCTATAGCTTTTGTTTTTAAACTCAATACCCAGAGGAAAAATCATGAAAGAGTGCAAGCATCCAACGTGCAGCCTTTGGGCCCAGTGTGGCTCACCTGAAGTGATCTAGCAAAATATGAAGGAGTCAATGGTCTGGTTCATGAGAGGTCATTAGGCACTAACAATGGCTCTGTGGTGGTATTGAGAGCCTTTACTGGTAGGTATGATTGAGCAATTGACATTGAAGCCAAAGAGTATTCATTATGCAATATGTACCATTCAAAACTAAGTCCACTAAAATTAATAGAAGAAAATGAATAAATTGTGATAGATTTATGAGATGAAATTTAAGACCATCATTAAAAATAAGTGAAAAGAAAATAATGACTTGGAAAAAAGTTAGGTTAACATCTACAGTATTATAGCCCACTGAAATAAAATCATACACACACACACACACACACATATACACATTCACACAAATTCACACTCCTACAGAGAAAAAAATGAATAGAAGACTCTCAAACCAAGTAGTTATTCCTGTTTTGAAGAGTTAGGTAAATTTTCTTTTTCTGAAGATTCTACATTGAACATCTATTATTTATAATAAGATACAAATACATAAAGTTATATCATTAAATTGGGTATTACAAAGGATAACTACAAAAATTAAAAGAAATATACATCTATTTCTTAGCCCAATCAGCAGTCAGATCCCAAGCATGAACTCTCTTAGGTCACTCCTTTTGTTAATAAAACATTGACATGGCTCATTCATCATAGTTTTCTGTTCATGTGTCCTCCCACTTAAACACCCATCCCACAGGAAAGGAATCTATTGCTTTCTCAGGGCAAGTTTCCCCAACAATTTGCCCAGAAGTTATTATTATTCACCTAAAACCATGGGAGAAAGTTTGCTGAGATCATAAATCTCTGAAGATCAGCAAAGAATCTCTCAGATGGGCAAATGTACAAGTGAAAGGCAACACACATATATTACAGCCTTGCATACGTGAGACCTGTTACATAGGTCTGTGTCCATATAGGAGGGGCTACTAGGGAGACTGTGGTCCCCTACACTGGAAGGGTTCCAGGGCAGCCAGGACAACAACTTGGCCAGAGATGTTATTGAGGAGATTCAATATTTGGAATGATGGACAAACAAGATTCTACTTAAGACTCCTTAAAACCCTAAAATGATCTATGGACAAGATATAACTCATAAGACAATAGAATCAGAGAAGGGATCACAAAAATGGCCTAGTCAGACCTCTTTATTTTAAAGATGAGAATATGTGAACTCACTGAGGTAAGGTTACTTCTCCCTGTCCCATTATTTTCAGTGGCAGCAGCAGCAAAGTCAGTCTTCTATATTGTGCATTTTAAAGTGGATTGAGCCATATATAAATGGGGTGCAAGAATTCCTACAGCCAATATTCTTATAGAAAGAGCATCCAAGGCAATATAAGCTCCCAAAGTCAATAAAAGAATGGAATGTGAGGAGAGGATAGTTTAAAGATGTTTTAGAAAGAGAACGAGGACTGGAATGCATCAGGGACTTACCCTCTGGCTGTCCATAGTTGGAAAATGTTTCAGGACCCTTGAGAAGAAGATTGGTGGTCCCATAAGAATACAAAAGAAAATACATACTTTGGGTACCTGAATTGTTGTGCATGCCTCAGGTACTCTTTTGGATTCATAATTCAGTGGTTATTATTATTTTATTTTCTAATCTCTTCATTTATAGTCACCTTGTGCAGGTCAGAACATGAAAGATTCCTGGGACCTACCCAGGATCTACTGAATTAGAATCTTTAGAGGTGGGTTCTGAGTGTCTGTACTTTTTTCTACCTCCCCAGGTGAACCTTATAAGCACAGAGTTTGAGAATGACTGATATCACACATGTTTAATGTTCTGATTCTTTTTATTTTACTTATTTATATCCAAAGGTGTTGAGTCAGATTTCCTGGAGACACTATAATTTGAACCAAGCTCACTACTTTATCACCATATATGTTCCTGAACAGCAATTATCATTTACTGAATCTTTTAGTCATAGATTATACTTCAATTCCCAGCCAAGAATGATTCAGATAGGACATTACCAGCGGCCATGTTCTCATATTTTTGCATCTGTTATTTGGCTTAGAGTTCTGTATCTGCTTCAAATCTTTGGATTTTTCCCCAAAGCCAGGCAAGTTCCAAGATTTCTACAGTGTCTCCCATATTTATTCCTTCCTTTCCATTCTCATTGTCACTAAAGCAATTCAGTCTTTCATTCATCCCATATAAACAATTAATAATCTTTTCATGGGTGTACCTGTCTTTATCTCACTTCATGTAATGACATGCAATAGGTTCGTCTTCCTGAAGCGCTACTCCAATCATACCTTTGTCTTTCTCATAAATTTTCTAGAGTCGCCCCTGTAAGAGCAGCCAATTGAATTAAGAAAAACCACTGACCCAGCTTTCATGGCCTTTGATGTGTTACCTCAATCTAACTTTGCAGCCCCATTTTTCTTTCTTTCCTTCTTACAGCCACAATGTTCTATGACCTTGCCCCCTTATCATAAAACTCTGATGATCAGTGATGTGCCCACTTGTGTGCTTTTGGTTATACTCTTAGAATAGCAATAACTTCTTCACTCATTTCTATTAGCCCAAATCTTATCCATTATTTTTTTTTTATTTTCTTCAAAAAACACTTCATTCATAACCTGTTTTAATGTTAGTTTCCAATCCTCTGCACAGCTTCTGCTTTTCTTTACTTCTTTTAGGAGACTTTTACATTTATTTTCATAATTAGCTTATTTGTATTGTTTTCTTATCTAAAGCAACAGAATTCACATTTGCTATGCAAATAAAACTGAAACCAAACTCACTGCCATTGAGTCAGATCTGACCCATAATGACCTCCCTTTGGGTTTCTGAGGCAGTATCACTACAAAAGTAGATTACCCAACCTTCCTTCCTTGGAGTGGCTGTTGGGTTTGAACCGCCAGCCATCTGGTTACCAGTCAAATGCCTTAGGCATTATGCTACCAAAGCTCCCTTGCTATATAAATATCCCTAACTAAATTTTCTTTTTTTTTTTTAAATAATGTCACTGAGTGACATGTTGCCTTTTCCCAGAATACCTGGAAATGTATGAAATGTTAATCTGAATAGGTTTAATCGACAGAAAATAATATACAATGAACACATCAAACAGTAAGAGCACCCTGCATACATAAAGTGGTCTAGCCTTTAAAATGTATTCATCTTAGTTATTTTAAAACCTCTAGATACATGGAGCCTTGGGATTCAAGCAACAGCATTCTGTGGGACTCCATTGAAGAACTAACTTTAGTTTTTTCCATGACTTGTTTTATAGATGGGTTGCTCACTGTGTGGTTAAGAATTTACCCTTACCCAAAGAATTTGGTATTTGTCCTAGAGTCTTAAGAGATAATCTCTAAAAACACCTTGGAATTTAAGTGTCTTTGATAAAATCTCCAGACCACACCTAACTAACAGTTTATGCTGATGAGGGGTGATTCTGGGGTTGGGGCTGGCCAGGCCAGAAAGACCCATTATGTTATATTTCATGATCCCCTTGTGATAACAACTAACCTCAGGGGATAGGGCCTGGAGTTTGCATTACATAATGAGACTCCCTGGATACTAAATCTCCAGAGTTCTTGGTTGGTAAAATACAGCAATATATATGGGAAGATAGTATGCTCCTTGGGGATATAGAATTGTCATATTGGGAACCCTCCGACATCTTTCCCTATGCATTTCTTTGTTTGTATCCTTTTTTGCTATAATAAAGCTGTAATTGTAAGTACATCACCTTCTATGAGTTTAGTGTGTCATCAGTGAATTATCAAACCCTAAGAGCTCTGGTAACACAGTGAGTGCCTAAGGCACTTGACTATTAACCAGAAGGCTGGTGGTTCAAACCCACCAGCCACTCCTCAGAAGGAAGGTTGGGCAATCCTACTTCTGTAGTGATACTGCCTAGGAAACCGAAGGAGGGGTTGCTATGAGTCGGGGGCCAATGCGATGGCACATAACAACAACAACAACAAGGGAGTAGTGACAGCCAGTAGGTCAGAAGTGGGAGGGGACAGAAATCCCTGAGCTTATAGCTGATATCCTAAGGGGATACAGGGAACTGCTGAATTTGTAGCCAACAGGTCAGAAGTAAGGGATTCCTGGAAACTTCCAAGCTTGCAACTGGCATCTGAAGTCTTGGGCCTGTTTGGAAGTCTGAAGAACAATACCCTTCCAACTTGTGAACTTTGACCTAGCTTTGGGTGGTGAAGGTCAGAGGAAACAGTGCTACATTGGTAGCTGGTGCTGGAACTGAGCAGGTAAGTAAAAAGTAAGTTTGGATTTTGATGATTATTGATCTACACATTTATTCATTCTTAGAATAAACCTTAATATTCAGCATCCAGAAGACAGAAAACCCTATTGGATTACACCTAGCAGACAAAGAAGTCACCTGGAACTTTTCTGTGAGGTGCAGCATGGCCTCCTTCTGAGAATTCACCTTGCTTTCAATCCTAAGGCTGATATCAGTGGAATCTGGTTTGTTTTGTTTGGTATTACCTCCTTTCCTCTTCCTCTTCTTCTTTTCTTTCTCAGATGACATTAGTTAATCTTATTTATTTTCTCCCTAGAGAAACTCATTTAAGATTTCTTAAGATTTCTCTACCCCACTCACCCCCAATCCTAGTCTGTCAAGAATTCCTTTATTTTGAACATTCTTCAATGCAAAACATTCTAGAGTGTAAATTTTATGAAGGCAGGGACTGCATAATAGTGAAGTATAATATAATAAGTGAAGTATCCACTCCAGACCATTTGTCTGTCAGTTTGTTGTATTCTTGTGGCTTTTGTGTTGCTATGATGGTGGAAGCTATGCCATTAGTATTTCAAATACCAGCATGGCCACTCATGGTGCACAGGTTTCAGTGGGGTTTCCAGACTAAGAAAGTCTAGAAAGATGGATGTGGCCAGGTCCGCTTCTGAAAAAAATAGCCTCTGAAAACCTTATGAATAGCAGGGAAAGATTGTCTGATATAGTGTTGTAAGATGAACCCTTCAGATTGAGGGCATTCAAAATACGACTGGTGCAGTAGAGGTGGCAATAATGACATGGATGGAGTAAAGCTTTCTGGAATTCATTTGCTGATGTGGCATGACTTGAAATCAGAAGAAAGAACTGCAAACACCCATTAGTAATTGGAATGTGGAATGTACAAAGTATGAATCTAGGAAAATTGAAAGTTGTCAAAAATGAAATATAAAGCATAAAGATTGATATCCAAGACATTAGTAAGCTGAAATAGACTAGCATTAGCCATTTTGTATCAGACAATCACACAGTCTACTATGTCCGGAATGACAAATGAAAGAGGAATAGTGTAGCATTCATCATCAAAAATAATATTTCAAGATCACTGAAGTACAAGCTGTCAATGATAGGATGATATCTTTACACCTACAAGGAAAAGCAGTTAATACCACTTTTATTCAAATTTACACAGCAAGCACTAAAGCCAAAGATGAAGAAGATTTTTAGCAGCTTCTGCAGTCTGAAACTGACCAAAAGTGCAATCCAGATGCATTGATAATTACTGAGGATTGGAATGCAAAAGTTGTAAACAAAGAAAAAGTATTGGTGATAGAAATGATGTCAAAGATCACATAATAGGCTTCTGCAAGACCAACAACTTACTCATAGCAAATACCTTTTTTTAAACAACATAAACAGAGGCTATATGCCTCGACCTCACCAGATGGAATATACAGGAATCAAATCAACTGCATCTGTGGAGAAAGACAGTGGAGTCAGAACAAGACCAGAAGCTGATTGTGGAACAGACCATCAATTCCTCATATCCAAGTTTAAGTTGAAGCTAAAAAAAAAAAATTAAAATGAGACCATGAGCCAACATACAACCTTGAATATACCTTACCTGAATTTAGGCACGACCTGAAGAATAGATGTCACACCTTGAGTAACACTGGCCAAACACCAGACAAGTTGTGGGTTGACGTCAAGGACATCATACATGAAGAAAGTAAAAGGTCATTTAAAAACACAGGAAAGAAAGGAAGGACCAAAATTGATGTCAGAAGATACTCTGAAACTTGTTCTTGAACAGAGAGTAGCTAAAACAAATGGAACAAATGAAGAAGTAAAAGAACTGAACAGAAAATTTAAAAAGATGGCTCAAGAAGACAAAGTAAAGTATTATCATGAAATGTGCAAAGATTTGGAGTTAGAAAATCAAAAGAGAAGAGTACAATCAGCATTTCTCAGGCTGAAAGAACTGATGAAAAAATTCAAATCTTGATTTGCAATATTGAAAGTTTCCATGGGAAAAAGTTCAATAATGGGGAAATATCAAAAGAAGATGGAAGGAATACACAGAATCACTGAATCAAAAAGAATTGGTCAATGTTCAACTACTTCAGGAGGTAGCATAGGATCAGGAATCTGTATTGAAGGAAGAAGGCCAAGTTGCACTGAAGGAATTGGCAAAAAGCAAGGTTTCAGGAATGATGCCATACCCCTTGAGATGTTTCAGCAAATGGATGCAGCACTGGGGGTATTTTCATTTGTGCAAGAAATTTGGAAGAGAGCTACCTGTCCAATTGCTTAGAAGAGATTCATATTTTCGCTGATTGAGTTCTGAAATAATAACTAGAAAGTCAGTTGCAGTTTAGAAAGAAATTTAATAAGAGGATAGTAACCTTACAAGGTGGAGACACACAGAGCCAGAGGCAATGCAAAGTGTGTCTCCCCAAACCTTACAGGCTACGGGTTTTTATAATGATTTTGGGGCTGTGGGGCATGTGATTTCAAAACTGTTATGTAAGCAGGTTACTCATAAAGACCCTGACCATTTTGTAAGCCAGGGAAGTGAAACAAGACTGCAGAAGAATTATATTCTTCTTGCAATTAGCCTCAGCTAGGTATGTGAATGTCGCCTGTGTTCTTCAAGATGGATGCTAGATTGAATCTTCAGTTCCCATTTTAGATCCATTGTTTTAGGTTGGCCAAACGCAGAAGCTAGTTACCACTGACTGCAGGCAATGGACTGCAAAACATCTTTAAAAAAGCTTTATTATCAGAAAGTCTCATCCAAGTTATGTCCCTTTCTGGTCCCATGATTTTCAAAATGCAGTCATTCTGTCTGTGAGTTATTCCTGTCCTAGTCTATGTGGTTAGTTTATGTGAAAGCAAGTTGTAAGTATACTATTAATATTGTTGTTGTTGTTGTTATGTGCCGTCAAGTCAGCCCTGACTCATAGCGACCCCTCCTTGGGTTTCCGAGGCAGTATCACTACGGAAGTAGGATTGCCCAACCTTCCTTCCGAGGAGTGGCTGGTGGGTTTGAACCGCCAGCCGTCTGGTTAGCAGGCAAGTGTCTTAGCCACTATGCTACCAGAGCTCCCTATTAATATTAGCAAGTGAAATTGGGCAAAGGTAGTATAAAAATAAAGTTAGTATAAATTTTATAAATAAATGTTCCCCTCACAATAATTGTCCTCCCAAGGTACTATATGCTCTACTACAGTATTTGTGGCCATTCCAAGGAAAGGTGATCCAACACAATGATAAAATTATTGAATATCATTAATATCACACACAAATAAAATTTTGCTGAAAATAATTATAAAATGGTTACAGCAATACATTCACAAGTAACTGCCAGAAATTCAAGCCAGATTCAAAAGAGGACATGAAATGAGGGATATCATTGCTCATGTCTGACAGAACTTGACTAGAAGCAAATAACACAGGAAAGATGTTTATTTGTGTTGTATTGACTATGCAAATATGTTTGAGTGTATGGATCATAACAAATTATGGATAACATTGGGAAGAATGCTAATTCCAGAACAATTAATTGTGCTCATAAGGAAACTGTGCATAGACCAAGAGGCAGTTGTTTGAATAGAACAACTGTGTGCTTTAAACTCAGGAAAGATGTGTAGCAGAGTTGTATCTTTTCATCATTCTTATCCCATCTGTATGATGAACAAATAATCCAAGAAGCTGGACTAAATGAAGAAGAACATGACATCAGGATTGGAGGAAGTTTCATTAACAACTTGGGATATGCAGATAACACAACCTTGCTTGCTGAAAGTGAAGATGACTTGAAGCACTTACTGATGAAGATCAAAGATTATAGCTTTCAGTATGGATTACACCTCAACACAAAGAAAACAAAAATCCTCACAACTGGATCAATAAGCAATATCATGTTAAATGGAGAAAAGATTGAAATTGTCAAGGATTTCATTTTACCTGGATTCACAATTCATGCCCAAGGAAACAGCAATCAATAAATCAAATAATTTATTATATTGGACAAATCTGTTGCAAAAGACTTCTTCAAAGTGTTAAGGAGCAAAGATGTTACTTTGAGAACTAAGACGTGCTTTACTCAAACTATTGTCTTGTCATTTACCTTATATGTATATGAAAGCTAGAGAATAAGTAAGGAAGACCAAAGAATAATTCATGCATTTGAATTGCAGTATCTGCTCAGAGTATTGAATGACTGTGGGAGCTCTGGTGGTGTAGTGCCTAAGGCATTTGACTGCTAACCAGAAGACTGGCAGTTCAAATCTACCAGTCACTCCTCGGAAGGAATATTGGGCAATCTACCTCCATAAAGATTTGCCTCCGAAACTCAAGGAGGGGTCACTATGAATCAAATTGACTCTGGCGATGAATTTGTTTTTTGTTTTCTTTTTTTGAATTCCAGAAGAGAAAAAAAAAAAAAAAACTCTCTTGGGTGAAATATATTCAGAATACTCCTTAGAAGCAAGGATGGCAAGATTTCTCCTTTCACTTTGGGCATGTTATTAGGGGGTACTAGTCCCTATAGAAGGACATCATGCTTGGTAAAGTAAATGATTAGCGAAAAAGAGGAAGACCTTGAACAAAATGGATTGACACAGTGGCTGCATTAATAAGCTCAAACATAGCAAGAATTGTGAGGCTAGTACAGGACTGGGCAGTGTTTCATTCTGTTGTAGATGGGGTCGCTGTGAGTCAAAACTGACTCAATGGCACCTAACAGCATATACACTGCAGTGCAGAATAGAGCATTAGAATATATTTGATTTAAATGCATTTTAATGCATTTTATTGAAATATCATTTGTGTACAGTGAAATACACAAATCTAAAGTGACATGAGTCGATGCATTTTTAAATGTATATTTTATCAACTAATTGTCTGATGTTGAATCTTGATGTGAAGATTCAATGGAATAATATATACAAAATGATAAGCCCAATAGAGGGCAAGGGGTAAATAACAAATGGCATCTAATAAATGAACAGCATTGGCCCACTCCCACCCTTCCTTTCTCACAGAGCAAGCAAATTGATGCAGATATCTTGCTTTTCTCTCTCAGGTGACTTAAACTATGACCCAACCCTTCGATTTCCTTGACCTCATATCCTAGGGTTCTGATGACATTAGTTTCACACACTCACCAGCAGGCATGTGGCTTGTGGAGAAGCATGGTAGTTCTGTCGGTGAATGTATTAATAGGGCACAGCTGTAGTTGCTGCTACATACAGTTTGTACTGTCCTGAATTGCACAGGGGCTGGGAAGGTGGAGTTGAATGTTCTTAAACAATATGTAAAGAAATTGCCTAAGGAAGCCAAATATTTTTTATTCACTGTTGTCAGATATGCTTTTGGATAAAATTTTTAAGAAAAGCTTATTTCTTTCCAAGAAGTAAATCCTGTAAATACTAATGTTAAGTATGCTGATTGTTTTGTAGTTGGTTTTGATTTTAACTAAGAGAGACTATTATTTGCCCTTAAAAACTTCTCATTCTACATAAGTTTAGAAAATAAGGCAGCTGTTGTCGGAAGCATTTTGAATTTCCATTACCAAAAATTATCATGGGGAAAGTATTCAGAATTCAGAATTTGAATACTCATTTTTTTTAAATTTCTGATTAAAATATGAAAGCAGAATGCACATTTCTTCAATGGCTTTACAAAAGCATATTAACAACAAAATGCTTGATAGAATGATACCAAAGCATGATAAAATCTTTTGGGTCCAATTACCTCCAGAAAAAGTGATACTTACAATCTAAAAAGAAACAGAAAATGTAGAATTCCAAATTTATTGATGCAGTATTAGCCTTGTAAAATAATATAATATTCAACCTATTTTGTAGATTATCTGCATTAGCTATGAATTATAGTTTCACCTGGCTCAGTGTCCTTTTATGACAATGATAGCATCTTTATCTGACCTAAAACTGAAAAATTAAGTGGCATGATGATTAAAAGCATGGACTCCGGATATTATCTGTCACCAATCAATACCCAACCTTGATTTTTACTACTCATAGGCGTCTATCAAATGTTCAATGTTCCTGTCCTTCTTCCTCCTCCTCTATAAACTACAAATGATGACAATGATGGCCCTTACCTCAACAGTTACTATGTGATAAATGTTATTATTGTTGCTAGTTTCTGTCAAGTTGGCTCTAACTCTTGGCAACCCCATATATAACAGAATGAAGTGTTACCCAATCCTGTGCCATCTTCATAATTGTTGGTATGCCTAAGTCATATTTTTGCTGTTTCTGTGTATTTTAAGTGCTATATAACTTAGAGGCTCATCATCAAACAATATTCTGTTATGATCCCTGAGGGTTTTTTTTTTTTTATGATACTTTATTGTTTTTGGTGAAACTTTACACAACAAATTAGATTTCCATTTAACAATTTCTAAGCAAATTGTTCAGTGACATTAGTTACTTTTTTTTACAATATGTCAACATTCTCTTTAATTGTATCACAAGGCTTTGATTGGCTAATTTTTGGAGGTAGATCACAAGGCCTTTCTTCTTAGTCTGTTTTATTTCAGAAACTCTGTTGAAACTTGTCCATCTTGGGTGACCTGGTGGTATGAAGTATTGGTGACATAACTTCCAGCATCATAGCAATAAACAAGCCATCACAAACTGATAGATATTGGTGGGTGATAAATGTTAAGATGGAGGTATTCAGAACAATTATTAAATATACACCTAACCCACTGAGGGCTTTCCAGAAAAGTACCTCTGAGGAGGCAATACCAGAACTAAATCTTAAAAGAGTAGTTAAGGTAGAAAGGTGATCCAAGTAGAGAACCTCAGGTACCAAGGCAGCAGCACTTGGGGAAACTGCTGGAGAAAAAATATAGTGTGAAGTGGAAAGTATCAAGGAACTACTAAAGGGACTGTCTAGCAATGTGTTAAAGATAATTGTCTCTCATATTCCTGACCAGTAGTAATTTTCTCAAGATGATGAGGTTATTGGAGTGTTCTGAGTACTTTAAGTAAAATATAGTCAAGGTAACTAGTTTCATTTATAATTCATGACCATGAACCTCAAATGAAACTTTAACTCTCCTGACTATCAGAACATATTCCCAAGAGCATCTACTCCTCCACTCCAGTAACCTACTATTTTGTATTCTCTCCTTACTCCTCAAACACCCAACATCTCTTCCTCTATCCTCACTCTCAACTGATAACTTGCTTTCTACTTCATTGGGAAAATAGAAACAAACAAAATATGCTTGCTCACCTATAACGTTTGTATCTTTGGTCTCCATATCCCTCCTATTTCCATAGCTAAACTGTCCATGATTCTAGAGTAGACTGTGCCTCCATTTGGTACAAGATACTCGACTTTCTCACCTACTTAGAAATATTTCTCTGTCACTTCTCCAGGGCTTTATACCAATTCATTCTCTTTCAATTCCCTGCAGAGAATTTGCTTTTCCACCCCGGATATACTGACTCAGAATCTGTATTTTAAGAAGACTCCCGAGAGATTCTTACAGATCTTCAGGTGTGTGTGTAAGAATCACTTGAGGACCTTGTTAAACTGTGGATTCTGATTCAGTATATCTGGGGTAGAAATGCTTCTCAGCAGGGGGTTGAACTGGAATGAACCAGTTTGGAGACCTTTGCTTCCCTCCTTTCTCCAATGCATTAGCAATCTTTCCCTCTCAACCAGACTCTTCCAGAGCATAAAAACTGCCCCATTCCTCTCCTTCCTTTCCGAGAAACTCTTTGAAGATGTTGTCTATTACTTTTTCCAATTTCTCTCCTGTTCTTTTCCAAACTCAGTCCAATTGGCTGTCACCCAACTCTGCTCCTCTGGAACATCTTTTATGATCATTATCAATGACTTCCACTCTATTAAATCTAATCAATGGTTCCACATCTTGTTGTTGTTGCTATAACTCAGTTCGACTTATCGTAACCTTATGTACAACAGAAAGGAACACTGCCCAGTATTGCACCATAGTCATAATCACTGCTGTATTTGAACCTATTGTTCCAGCCCTTATGTCAATTTATCTTCCAAGGGTCTTCCTCTTTTTCACTGACCCTGTGTGTTACTAAGCATGATGTTATTTGCCGGGGACTGATCCCTCCTGATAGCATGTCCAAGGAACGTGAGATAGCATCTCTCCTTCCTCTCTTCTAAGGAGCATTCTGGCTATACATCTTCCAAGACAGATTCGTTCATTCTTCTGGAAGTCTATGGTATATTCAATATTCTTCACCAACCCCATTATTCAAATGCATCAGTTCATCAGTCTTCCTTATTCCTCATCTTACTTGACCTCTAAGCAGTATTTGATACAATTGATGATTCTCTTCTCCTTGAAATTCTACCTTTGCTTGGCTTCTAGAGCACAGTAATTGTCAGATTTTCCTCTTTCCTCTCCTGACACTTCTCCCCAGTGTCCTTTTCTGGGTCTTCTTATCTTTCTGCCATCTTCAATTATGGAGTGTCTAGGCTTTAAACCTTAGACATCTCTTCTTTATGTACACCATAGTTGTGTTAATCTCACCTATGTGCTGATTACTCCAAAATGTGAATCTTCAACCTAGACCTCTTCTCTGAATTCTATACTCCTATATCCAACTGTTTACTTCACATCTTCTTCAGTCAATAACATTTCAAACTTTACATGTCCTAAAGTGTGATCCTCTTCTAAACCTGCTCCTTCTCTAGATCTAGCTGTTTCAATAAAAGACAACTCCTTTCTCACAGTTGCTAAGCCCAGATGTTTAGAGTCATTTCTGATCTTTCTCTTCTTTCACACTCTACATCAAATATGTCAATACTTCTTTTTGATTCTACTTTTAAAAAATTCTCCTAGAATTTGACCTATTCATACCCTCTCCTATCCTTTCCCTTTCCTTGTTTTATTTTTCTCCTTATCATTTAACACTTTCTTATAGAGCATATAACACGTTTTATTTACTGACTTTATCTCCAACTAGCCCTAATTTTTATGGTTTCTTCTCATACAGAGGTTGACCTTTACTCCTTTGTTACACTTTCTTACTCCAATGGCCTCTCCCTGCTGGGTACCACCTTGTGCAGTAGTGGTCACTATATTTGTGTTGAGTGACTAAGCAGAGAATGCATGCTTTTCATTTATTTTCTTGTGAACTGTCTCATGATGCTCAGAATTGTGCTGACCTTTGCTTGTAACTTCAATATACAAGTCAATTAATTTAGGAAATAAGTCAGTTTTTCCTACATTCTTTCCATGGTTTATAGATGATAACTTGGTATCCATTATTTTATGAATGAAATCTAGATGACTGTTCTCTAAATGCATTTCTTTTTATTTGCCCACACTGAAGCTTGTCTAGCCCACTCCTTACCACTCATGTCTTTCTAGTGTATTCATCACTGGTTTGACACAATACATGAGCTTAATGTCATTTCCAGTTCTGGAAATTCTGTTGTTCCCATCATCAGGATCACATACTAGCAAATACTGATATCTGCTCTTGAGATCACAACTACTTATGTTGTTACACTTAAAAAAAAAAAAAAAAAAATCTTTACCATTGTTTTCTCCAAGAGAGCTCCCTATCCAGAATAAAACATGTCTCTCTATATTTACTAAAGTTTGTAAATCTATGAGACATTTCTGTATCTTAAGCTTAGACTGTGGTGGTCTGTATGTTTTTCTACTATTACAAATGAGGATATTCTCCCCACTACTTTTTTCATTGGTACAGAAACTGGAGAAAAATCTATAGATTGGCCAATAGGTTATGATGAGGCATACATTGCATTGAAAAAGCCACTGAGTCAGTAAAGTGGTTTTTGAACCATTAAAACTAGTGTGGCAGCCTGTGATGGTTATGTTTTTGTGTCAACTTGGCTGGCCTGGTTGAGTGGCTGGGCAGCTGGTGGTAGTTATTTCCCAAGATGATATTTGCAATCAACTCCATGGTGGGATCTACCACAAGCAGCTGAGTAGCTGCCTTTGGGATGTGGTCTGCTTCCTGTACATAAAGGGAAGCCTTGGGAAAGGTCTCTAGCTTATGGCATGCTTGAAAACTGCATGTGGCTGTGTCGTTGTTCAACAGCCTGCCATGCTCTGTTGACCTGGGAATTTTCAAGGGACTTGAATTAATGGCCTGCCTTGTGGTTTGGAAACATTAAGACTATGCCATTTTATTTGTCGACCTTGGGCTGCCAGTAGCTGCCAGTAGCTACCTGAATAAAGAGATGCCTCTAGCTTCAGTGGGCCGAGAACAAGAGGCAGAGCTGAAGCCCAAGGTCGAGAGGCTTTCACCCAGCCCCTAGAGCCTGGCACTTTGAACTCAGACTTAAAGCCTCCAAACTGTAAGACAATAAACTCCTGTTTGTTAAGCCATCCCATTTGTGGCATATTTCTTGTCAGAGCGGCACCAGGTAACCAGAACATAGACCAAACAACATGATAGTTGTGGTGAAGATAGGCTACTCCTCAATATGTATGGATATATCTTCACAAAAATCCC
Organism: Orycteropus afer afer; assembly: GCF_000298275.1. Lineage (NCBI taxonomy): Eukaryota > Metazoa > Chordata > Mammalia > Tubulidentata > Orycteropodidae > Orycteropus > Orycteropus afer. The sequence goes on along the minus strand of NW_006921664.1, from coordinate 8,485,201 downwards.
TATACCTGAGGTAACCTGAGAATGTTTCTTAACCTCAAGGAATCCATCAGACAAAATAACTGGTCTTCTTATCTTAACCAAGCTATCTTACTCATGCCAATGTTTGTTTTGTTTATTTTTAATTTTATTCTATTAGATTTTCTTTGTAGACTACCACACTATTTGAGAATAATAATACATTTGCCTTCTCCTTTCCAATATTTATAATTTTATTTGTGTTTGCTGTCAAATTAAAGTGAGGTGAGTATTCATCTTTTCTCCCTCGACTTTAATGGTAGCATCTTGATATTTCATTTTAATTTTTATATTGACTGTGGGTTTGAGATATGTATATTCTTAATCTTATTATAGATACATTCTTATATTTCTATTTAACATTTTATATCACTATATGTATTTTAGTTTAACCAAATGTCTTTTCTGTATCAATTAAGATAATCACATGATTCTCCTCTACTGACTAAGTAATATGAGTCAAGTTCTTGATATAAAACTCCATTGTGTTCATTTACAAATCCCACTTGGTTTGGGGTATTATCCTTTTAATAAATTGCTGGATTTGGATAGTAAAATTAGTATCTATTTTCCTAAGTGAAATTGCCTTTGGTTTTCTTTTTTTTTTGTGTGTGTATGTACATGTTACTTTTCCAAGTGATTATATCTTATCTCTGATAATTTAAAAAATGAGTTGTAAGAGTCATACAGCATAATAACTACCTATAGCTCTATCAAGTGTGGGTAAAAAGTGTACCCCTTTTTAACTAATTAATTAATTAATTTTTTATTGTGATTTGGGTGAAAGTTTACAGAAGGAACTCACTTTCCATGCAGCAGTTCACATACACTTTGTCTCATTACATTGACTACAATTTACCACAATGCAACAGCTACCCTCCCACTTCTTCCCAATAGTTAACTCTTCCCTGTGTCCATCCCTTCACACACTCCTACCCACTTAGCTGTCTCCCTGTGCACAAACAGCCCTTTTTTCTCCCATGATTGTTCTCTCCATATATCTATATATCTATCTAGTACAAATGCCCACCTGATATGCCTGTCTTTTGTTTGGCTGGCAGCCACAGGTGTGGGATCAATTCTAGATCTAAAGGTTAGCTAGGGGCATAGTCTCAGTGGTTCCACCAGGCTCCTTCAGACCAGCAAGACTGGTCCTTTTTTTGTTCAAATGATTTTGAGTTTTGTTCCACATTGCTCTCGCTCTCTATCCAGGATCTCCTATATAGATCCCACTCTGAGTGGTTGACAGTGGTAACCAGGAACTATCTAGTTCTTCTGCTCTCATAGTCGTATAGGCTGAGGATCTCATGGTGTACCAATTGCTTGGACAAATTGTTTCCATGAATCTTTGGTTTTCCTCATTGTTCTTTGCTCTGGACATTGAATCTAGATGGCTGCTTTCAAGATTTTAAGATCCCAGTCACTGCTTGCCAAAGTAGGAGGTAGAACAATGTTTTGTGTAGTATGTTATGCCAGTTGAGCTTGATGTCCCTTGCAACTATGGTCCCGAGCCCACAGATCCAACTACTCACTCCCTCTGGGTAGCTGGCTGTGCCCAAGAAGTGACTACAACCTTGTCCTTTTTCAGATCTACTATACACCTGGGAATTCTTACAGAACATGTGAATACACTTGTAGAACCACTGTCTGCCAACCCTATACGTGGTCTTGGAAAAAGTGTACTCTTTATCAGAGGAAAAGGGGAAGCATTATGAATTTTTCACATTTTATTTATGTTATTAGCTCCTTAGGCTTTCTTTTTCTTCTTATATCACACTTGTCTTTAAATTGTCATTTTTCAGCCTCTTTATCAGTGAATTAAAATTTACAACAAAAGTCACATGTATAAGATTAACAAATGTTTAATATGGTAATAATGACTTTTGTAGATGAGGTTTGTGTGAATTGCTGTTTGGGTGTAAATTTTTATGATTTTCCTGTAAAGATTTTTTTTTTCTGTCATTTTATCAATTGTCTTAAAACAGTCATATTCTCTGACCAGGTCCTTCTATACCATAGGCTGTATCCCCCCAAAATTATTAAAAACAGTAGACAGGGATTCTAAGCCCAAACAGAGCCCATTGCCTTTTAGTTGATTCCAACTCAAACAATCTCCATTGTGCTTCAAGGCTAAAAATCTTTAAAGAAGTAGGTTATTTCATCTTCCTCCCATGAAGTATCTGGTGGGTTTGAACCATTGACCTTGTTAGCAGCTAGATGCCTTACCCACTGTGCCACCAGAGCATCTTAGACAGAGATTAATGGATGATTATTTTCATTGCAGTGTTGTATTAATGCCTAGAAACAACACAAATATCTAACACAGGAACAGTGAGCTAACATAAGCATTATCTGTACAAAGAAATGTTATGGTATTTTAAAATACTATTTATGGAGCGCTTTTAATGATACAAGAAAGTGTCAATAATATAAAGTCATGCAGAACAAAAAATAAGATAGAAACTTATATATGCAATATTATCTCAGCTTTTAAAAGAAACATATTTAGTGTAAAAGAAACAAAAAAATTTAATGACATGTTAGTACTGTTACTCCCAGGTGGAAAGATACAGCAACTTTTTCTCCAAGTTTTTATACTTTTTTCAAAGTTATTTTTTAAAATAAGAAGTAACAAGCTTTTGTACTTTCTATTTTGAAATTTCTTTTAAACCCTTCTGCATGAGAGCATCTTGTGTTTGGAAACAGTGACAATACCTCTCCCACATCTTCTCTCTTTTAAAGCAAATAGAATAAAATTCCTTCTACTCTTCGTCATAGTTGTGGTGTCTCTGGCCCTCCCCTCTCCTGGGTAGTCACCTGGGCACCTCTGCAGGTATTAATAAGGTTGGAGCTTTGCCTCTCCTGGGGTTTTCATATAAGATGTGCCTTCCACTGCTATATTTAAGCCATGAGTGCCTTCCAACAGTTCATTGTATTTGTCAAATTGATTTCCATCTGCAATTCACTCTATTCATGGCCCATATGCCATGCCCTACACAGTAGCTCTCATCAACTATCCTTTGTTGATGTAGATTTTGCCTTTTCCCAAGGCAGTAGACAGCTAGCTTGTCTGTTAAATGAAAATGTTAGCCTGCCACTTTGCCTCTGAAAACCACTGTTGCTTTTTTTCCTCTAGCAGTCCTAGGTCCTTCCTCACTTGCTAGTCTTCTTTCTAGGTTAGACCCAATGCATCAGGATGACCACATTTGCATTTTTTTCCCTCAGTTTAGTCACCTACATCTTCATTTCCAGGTGTACATCTTGTGAATCAGATTGGCTTCTCAGCCCATCCATCTTCCCAGCCTGTGTGATCTTTGCTTCCATAGGGGAGATGGTTATTCTGATGGAGTGAGATTTATTCTTTTCTCTCTATATATTTTCTTTTTTTAAATTGTGATTTGGGTGAAAGTTTGCAGAGCAAATTCACTTTCTATTCAGCAGCTCATATGCATTTTGTCTCATGACATTGACTGAAATTTCCCACAATGCAACAGTTCCCCTCCCACTTCCTCCCCAGAGTTTGGACCAAGCTTTATTCTTAGTGGTTTCAGAAATCAAACTAAAATTTCTCATATTTTGTATTAACATAGGAAGAACCTTCTAAAGAATAAAACAGTGGAAAATGAAAAGAAAGAAAAAAAATAACAGTGTGCAGAAATTGGGACTAGGGACGGGACATACAGGAGAAAGAACTTCTGCATTGGATGGGAAGATGGAATTAATACATACTGAGGTTCATTCCCCTAGTGGGTTCCCTCACCTGCCTAACTCAGGGATTCAACAGGGATCAGATGAAGGGACCTATGAAGAAAGAGATTTGTCAATGTGGTCAATAGTTATTACTTATTGGGGAGACAAACACTGGAGGAGATTTTGCAAAGATATGGAGTGTAGAAAGAGTGGGTTCTCGTCTTCCCCCTGTCTAGTACCATCAGAAGAAAAGGGAGAGATATAAGGAGAGTGAAGAGAGAGGACTTGCAAAGGAGTACAGGAATCATAAGCCAAGATAAATGCTAATAAGACTTTTTAAAGTTACAAAGAAAACAAATAGCTAGGGAGCTCTGGTAGCGTAGTGCCTAAGGCACTTGACTGCTAACCAGAAGTCTGGCAGTTCAAACCCACCTGCCACTCCTGAAGGAAGATGGGGCACTCTACTTCCATAGTGATAATCCCTCAGAAACCCAAGGAGGGGTCGCTATGAGTCAGGTCCGACTGGGCGGCAAATAACAACAACAACAACAGGCTTTTCTCATTAACAAGTTCTTGTCATGAGGAGTGAGTGGAAGTGATGAAGACCTGAATCCAACCAATAGTGGACTTTAGTGCTGAAAGTACTGGAAAAACTCATGTTGTTGCTTTAAGGTTTATGCTTTAAGTAGGGAAAGAGGAAAAGAGGAGGAGTAGCTGCTACACGAACAATGAGACATGGTTGAGGAACCTGGATGATTCCCTGGGTCTAGTGTGGGGGCTTGTTTGCTTACCCTCTCCCCAACCAGTTTCCACTGATATTACACACACATGCATGCACACACACACACTCACATTCCATTGTGGGGCAGTAGTGTATAATGGCCCTGTAGCCAGATTATTTGGGTTTATATCCCAACTCTGACACTTCCTGTTAGTATCACACTGGGCAAATTAATTAACCTCTCTCTGCTTCCATTTCTTGATCTGAAAAACAAAGAAATTAATTATATTTAACTGTTAGAGTTATTATAAAGATTAACTGAGTATATAAAATTAGCACTTAGAATAGTGCCTGGTATATAATAGGCACTCAATACATTTCAGCTATTATTGTTATTATGAATTCCTTTTTTATGCTCTACCATTATCTTGACTCTGCTAATCTCTGTATCTCTTCTTCTTGTGTCCCTCAGCCTCTGACCTTGATGACAACACTCAACTCTCTCTCTACAGATCAAATTCCTATTGAGTTAATGATTTCTATCTCAGTTGAGCAGAGCTTTGGCACCAGGTCATCTCAGAGGACAGCTTCTTAGTTCACAGATAAGACACACTTATTTGCCCAAAAAGTTCTGTTAATAGTAGCTACAGTGTATAATGCATGCTAGCAAGAGAAGCAGGGTCAGAGGGTACCAGCTAGAGGGCATCAATTTTGAATAGTGAAACTATGTGGGATTACATTCGAAATTAAGGGAAAGGTTATTTTTAAAATAGGTTATTTTAAAAATAGTGTGGGTCTACCATGACCCTGCCTGTTATGAAACTCTGAGTTCAGGACCTTCACAAGCCATGCCCTCTGTCCTTGGAAAAGGGCAATTTGTCCTGGAAGCAGAAGTGGGAGCCTGTTGATTGAGGGCAACCTCACTGTGAACTTATCTGGTAAGATGAGCCAATGAGAGACTTGTTATATTGCCTGGTGACTGATCATAGCTCCCTGTCACTCTTCCATAATGAAAGAGTAGCATAAAGGCCCTTAACATTGGTCATATTGTAGCCATTTGTATGTCATTCAACCTCAAGACAAAATGTGCTTCTTGAATACAGGAGCTCTACTTGATTTATCTAAGTCCACAGTGCTCAGAACAAAGCTTGGCATGTGGGAGGCACACTAAGTGCTTATAAATAACCAAATCACAAGGTCCCTGGAGGCATTTTTCAATGTAGGTCTTTCTAAAACTCTAACTTATGTATTCATTCATTCATCCGTCCAATGTTATTTTTATAAAGTCATTCCTGGTAAAGTTGTTGCTTACGCAGAAGACCCAGGTTTAATCCCTGACCAACGCATCACATGCAGTCACCAAGGTGTGTTGGTAGAGCTTGCTCATTGCTATTTTGCTGAACAAGTCTCTGTAGAGCTTCCAGTCTAAGGCAGACTAAGAAGTTCTGTCAATCTACATCTAAAAATCAGTCACTGAAAACCCTTCATCACAATGGTTCGATCCACAAACATTCATGAGGATGGTACAGTACAAAGCAATGTTTTGTTCCATAGTGCATGGGATCATCATGAGTTGGGAGAGAACTGATAGCAGCTATACACAATAGTTCATTTTACTTGGATCCACAATCAACACTTATGGAAGCAGCAGTCAAGAAATAAGATGACATATTGCACTGGGCAAATCTACTGCAAAAGACCTCTTTAAAGTGTTAAACAGCAAAGATATCACTTTGAAAACTAAGGCACATCCAACCCAAGCCATGGTATTTTCAATAGCCCCACATGCATGTAAAAACTGAACAACAAATAAGAAAGGCCAAAGAATAATTGATGTATTTGAATTGTGGTGGTGGGGAAGAATACTGAAAATACCATGAATTGCCAGGAGAACAAACAAATTTGTCTGGAAAAAGGGAAGCCCAAGTGTTCTTTAGAAGCAAGAATGGCAAGACTTCATCTCACATACTTTGGTCATGCTGGCAGAAAGGACTTTACCATGCTTGGTAAAATACAGGGTCAGTGACAAAGGGGAAGACCCTCAGCAAGATGGCTTGACACAGTGGCTGCAAAAATGGGCTCAAGCATACCAAAGATTGTGAGCAAGGTGCAGAACCAGGCAGTGTTTCTGTTGTACATAGAGTCTGTATGAATTGGAGCTGACTCCATGTCACCTAACAACAACAGCAATACACAACAAAAACTTTCCTGGGTGTTTAAAAGTGTCTTGGACTTTGTTCTCAAGGAGTTTATTTGTATATGCCTAGAAATCTAATACAAGGTGAAATAAACAAAAAATAAATAAATAAACAAAATAGATCAAAACCTGACAAACTATTCTCCTTATTAACTAGCCCTAAGCACTGTATCAGGAGCTCTGGTAGCATAGTGGCTAAAGCACTTGACTGCTAACCGGAAGGCTGGCGGTTCAAACCCACCAGCCACTCCTCTCAAACCCACCAGCCACTCCTCGGAAGGAAGGTTGGGCAATCCTACTTCCGTAGTGATACTGCCTTGGAAACCCAAGGAGGGGTCGCTATGAGTTGGGTTTGACTCGACGGCACATAACAACAACAACAACAACAAGCACTGTATCTAACTGCCATGGATGATAGATTTAACTGTAAATTTATGAAGCTGGGCTCTCATTGTAAACAAACCAGCAAAAGAAAAAAAAAAAAAAGAAAGAAACCTAGAAAAAATTACCCATTGCAAATGAGAAGCTGTTAAAGAAGGGAGATGGGTAGGTGGGGTTGGTGGGCAGTAGCAGAGGCACTAATGCTTCATTAGATTTTCAGCTTGGTAATAACCCCACTCAGAACTCAGTGGGAGTTTAATTGGTACTAAAATCTGATTGGCTAAGTCCAAGGTTTAGCTCTACCATTTAATTAGAGTAGAATTTCCCTAATAAGTTAAAGTAATTGACACTTTCTCTCCTAACTGCTTGTCCACTGAAACTACTGTGCTAAGAACAAAACAAAACAAAACAAAAAAAAAAAAACTATTAACAGAGAGAGAGAGAGAGAGAGAGAGAGAGAATGTGGCATTGCCCTTATCAAGCTGTTGGGAAAAATATTTACACTGCATTTTGCTTTTTTATTTTTTTTTTAACTCCCATTATTCTGAAAGAGAGTTATAGTTTTTTCTGACATATGCCAAAGCAGGTTTTTACATTTTGCAAGTATGCAAATAGCAAATGGAATAAGAAATTCATGCAGACACTTTCCCAGATTTTCAAATGCAGAACATCGTGTTATGCTGGTTCCACAAGTTATAATTGCACTTAAAAGTCCTGCCTTGGTGTGGCATTTGGGGTCTTTGGGGATTCTGCACACTATTTCATGTCTGACTTTTACAGCTTTGTAATCAGCCCTATTCATAAGAACTAGCTTATAGGAAAAACATTTCTTCTTCAGAAAGAGAAGTAGTGATTAATGAGGACTTCAAGAGTGCCTTCTGGGTCCTGAAGAAGCCCAACAAAGAAAAGGTACTCTGGCAGTGCAGTGGAATTTCTGCCACAGTCCCAAATTCCCTCTCTTGATTTCTGAGAACTCTTTCCTGCCGCCAATGTCTCAATATCTATTGTCTCTGCCTCCTTCTCTCCGTCTTTCCCTGGAATCTCTCAGTAATCTATCCGGGGTGGCACACTTTCAGGAATGCCCTCTTTAGGAGTCTTATAAAATGTGTAAGGTTGTATCATTCTTTTCTTCTCAGGAATAAAGGAAAGCTCTTTATAGAACTGGAAACATTTGCTTTCAAACAAAATCAATTAAGTACTCCCCAGGGCTGGGCCACAGAGATTCATTCCTCACCCTCCTGTGACCAAAATGGTGAAAGACATTAGTGTCTGTCCTTCCAAAAGTCCCAAGGACCTTACTCTGGAAGGACACTCCCTTCAGAATGTCTGCACACTCACAGGGCAGACAGTAGCTGCAGCTCCTGTGTCATTCTGGTTAATCCAAGACATCTGGCTACCCTATGTGGGAAACCATGTTCTGTGTACCCTCCAGTGTAAGCAAGAGGACATGTCCTGTGCATGAAAGATCTGTTTTCCAGGGATGTAAAGCCAACTAGAAAAGATTATAGTGACAGACTTATCTCATGGGGTATGCTTTCTTTATAAAAATCTTACAAATATATTATTTAAATCTATTTTCAAATAAGTCAAGTATTTATAACATAATTTTCAAAACAAACAAGTATTCAACTTAAACTTCTAGATATTTCTTTCTGGCTTTATCCTTTAATCTAGCAATTCTGCACAACCTGTTGTGGTTAATGACAATTATTGCAGGAAGAAACTATTTTTGTTAGAAATTCATGCTCTGCTGAAGTCCTGGAGAAGGCAAGTGAGCTATAGAAATCATCACTGTTGGACTCTAATCTAAGGGCACTGCGGGTTCTGTCAAACCTCTTGCCTAAGGTATTAGTTGTCAAAGAAGCTAACCTGAGAGGTAAAATACCTGGATTTTCCTTCTCCACCTTAACTGGCCCTGCAATTTTGAGCAAGCCACTTAACTTCTCAATTTACTTAACCTTAAAATAATATAACAGAATTTTCAAAATTAGGAGAAACCTTTGGGGGGAGCACTATTTCACCTTCAGTTACTTCATTTTAAGGATGAAAAAACTAATACCTGCCTTTTCTAACTTCCAAGCTGGTTTAGAATCTCAACCAAAATTTCAGCATGCCTTAAAAAGTTTGAGGTAGTGCAAGATATTATGCAAATGGAACAAATAATACTTACTAATGCTCACAATTTAAATTACAAAATTCTTCAAAGTTCAGTCCAAATATGTACCAATGAAAAAATTATTTTTATTAGCATTAATAAAATAGCTGGATACTAAGCTTGCTATCCTATAGAGTGAAAGAGAGCTGAAAGTCTGTAAGATGGAGGCTTCCTGGTGGTGTGGGGTGCCTCCAGGCACTTGTCAGTAGAGCTAGGTTTGCTGACCCACCAAACGAGAGTTGAGTGTCTTCAGGCCGAAGCTTAATGGCAGAGTGAGGTGTCTCTGGGCACTTACTGGTGGAACTAAAGAGCTTTGTAACACTTTCCCAAGCAGGCCAGAGTCTAGGTTATGGGGCCAAGGGGCTGAGAAACCAGAGAGGAGCCTGCCTACGGGCATAGGAAGAAGAGGCTGTCTTGACCAAAGAATGAATCCTGGTTCATTCTGAATCCTGAATTATAACCTGTTACTTCCCTAACAAATTTTAAATTCATGAGCATTGCCTGAGTTCAGTGTGGCCATTCCAATGAATTATTGAACCTAGCACAGAAGCAGAGAATGCTGTGGGAGGAATGGCTAGTGTCAGACTGGTAAAAGCATTGGAAAGAGGAGGCATGTCTGACCTTTGCTTTATAGGAATCAGCCTTGGGCTTATGGTGATGATAACACTCTCCCTTCATTGTGAAGTTAGAGGAGATCAGACATCTCTGTCCCACCATTATTACAGTGGCATATTTGACAGTATGATTCCAAGGAGCAGGAGTGAAAGTGAGGGAAGTTAAAGAGGAAAGAGGGAAAGCCAGTTCCAGGATGATTTATGAAGTTGGCTACCTCTAGAGATGGGTGCTCAATCTCAGAGGACCTTCTCAGGAACCTCAGAGGACAAAAAGGGAAAGGTATTTGGGTCCTTGCATTTATTATTATTATTAATTTTATTATGCTTTGGGTGCAAATTTATGGAACTAATTTGTTTTACATTCAACAGTTCGTGCACATTTGATTTCACTCTCCAATTACCATCCCCAACCATAACAAACTCTCCTCCCCTCCCATCCTTGTGACTACCCTCTTCTTGTGCCCTTCTCCTTCTTTTTCTTTTTAAATTGTGATTCGGGTGCAAGTTTACAGAGCAAATTCACTTTCCATACAGCAGCTCACATATACTTTGTCTCATGACATTGACTGCAGTCTCCGACAGTGCAACAGCTCCCCTCCCACTTCCTCTCCATAGTTACCTCTTCCCTGTGTCTTTCCCTCCATGCACTCCTGCCCCCTGAGCTGTCTCCCTGTGCATATACAGCCCTTCTATTCTCCCATGATTAACCTCTCCGAGGAGTGTATCTACTTAATGTAAATGTTCAGCTCATATGCCTGTCTTTTGTTTGGCTGGCAATCGTGGGTTGAATTCCAGACCTGAAGGGCAGCTAGGGGCCATAGTCTCAGGGATTCCATCAGGCTCTATCAGACCAGCAAACCTAGTCCCTTATTTTTTTTTTTTTTTTAATGATTTTGAGTTTTGTTCCACATTGTTCTCCCACTCTATCTAGGATCTCCTACATAGATCTCCCTCCAAGCAGTTGACAGTGGTAGGCAGGCACTATCTCCTGTGTCCTTCTTAACTATGCATTCCTGTCTGTCCAGCTCTTCCTCTATGTGAATGCCACCCCTCTGGTGTCTAGGGATTTATCTCCCTAGAGTAAGTGAGTACACCACACTGGTGTAGGTGTTCAGCATGTAGGTCTTTATACTGCTGGTCTGAGAGCCAATCCATGGGAGGGAGTCCACTTTTGGGCCAGAAAGGTAACCTGGGGCCATAGTCTTGGAAGTTCCACCAAACTCTATCTGAACAGTAATTCTGATCATTTTTGTGTTTTTGAAATTTGTTCCACATTTTCCTTCCCACTCTATCCAAGATCTCCAGTTCCAATTCCTTTCCAAATGTTTGGTATTGGTAGCCAGGCACCATCTAGTTCTTCAGGTCTTGGGGTCATGAAGGGTGAGGTCCTTGTGGTCCATCTTTTTCTTGTACTAATTGTTTCCATGTCTTTTATTTTCTTCACTCTTTATGATTCAGATGAGAGAATACCAATAGTTTCATGTTAGATGGTCACTCAAAGCTTTTAGAGGCATTAGTACAGAGTAAGATGCTACAGATGCCCCTTGACCTAGAGTGTCAGCAAAACTCTAAGTCAAGAAGCAAGAGGAAATTGACCCAGGTACAGCAATGAGCTGTCAGATAGCATCCAGAACAAAACTGGTTGAAGCTTGCAAACACCTTGTCACTGTAACCGTGGCTGGATTAAGAAGAGGAGTTGAGAGGATTTAAGTAAAGTGTCAGTGAAAATGAGGAAAACTATCAAAGTGATGGATTGACTCAATAACCATAACAGTAGACTCAAACATACTAATGATAATGAAGATGGCACGAGACCAGGTAAATTTTTGTTCTATAATACTTAAGGTCTCCATGAGTTGGTGCCAAATGGAATACAACTAACCACCACAACAACATGAAGTATCTGATACAGTTTAAATACCAACCAACCTATACGCTGTTGAATATTTATTCATTCATTCACTAAGAACTTGTCTTTGGAAGTCTCTAATACATTAGTTGATCAAACTTCCCTTAACAACTTAAACAACACAGAATTTAGCTCTGGGCACCTCTATGTCTTCCCTGAGATACAGGAAAAATGTGCATTTGTTTAGGCTTGGTCATTGAGTGTTTCAGTACAATGCACATGGAGTACTTTAATGACTTTTGCATCAAGTCAGTAAATTTCACTTAGGAGTGTATCTGCATCTCTTTAGCTGCCAGAGAGACTAGCCATATAGATATTTGGTTCCATGCTATGAGGTCAAACCATCTTTGCACAGTTTCATTTGGTTAAGTTTTGAAGTATCTCAAAGTGTTAACAAAAAAAAAAAAAAAATGGGAGCTCTGGTGGCGTAGTGCCCATTAATAGACATAGCGTAGAGGTATATGGAGAATGAGGCTGATTTAGTTAAGAAATTTCTTTGAAATGTAAATTCTCAGTCCAGACCTTCACTCCAGACATACTGAATCAGAAGGTGTGGGGACAGAAATCAGCATTTTAACTAGCCCTCCAGGTGATTCTGATTCATGCTGAACTTGAGAACCATAACTCTAGTGGGATCTTTCAACATATTTCTTTCAGAGTAGCAGACAACTTCAGGGAGAAAAAGAAAAAAAAAAAAAAGTCATCCAGGCAATATATCAATAAATCAACTAGTTAGTTCATATGGTTTAAGCACTTACTTAGATCCAGTTACTATTATGGGTTCTGGGGCTACAAAGGTAAACAAATCACTTAGCCTCTAATCTCAGATTTTATAATCTAGTGGAAGAGGTAGACAAGGTGACCAATAAAAATAACACATGGTAAAAAAGAGCACCTAAGTGGGAATTTTCATCCAAACTCAGAAAGGGAATAAGAAAAGTGATGACTTGTAAATTAAACCATGAAACAAATGATGTGTTGAAAGAAGATAAAAGGACACTTCCAAGAGAAAAGATAGGTCATTCAAAGACTTAGAGGCAAAACTGAGTCTGTAATATAAGCTAAGAAGAGACAGGAAGGGTAAGAAGGGACAGAACATGAATTATTTAATATGTAAAGAAGTTTGGGTTTTATTCCTAGAGCCGGGAAGAACCATTACAGGGTTTCATCAGGGAGCCACTTGCCAGCCTGTTTGACTTTCCCTCTCGCTCTGGACATGTCAGCATGCTTGAAATTCAGCCTAGCCATCTTGGTCAGTCCAAAGGCTGACCAAGCATTGATGACCCAAAATTTTATATTTAAACCTGACTCTTTCCCAAATTTCCAGATTGATATTTCCACTGTTAATTTGACAAGAGTAAAAACACTTGATTTCTTTCCCCTCAACCTTGCATCTCATTCAATTTTTCCTCAGCTCAGGAAATGGCAACACCTTCTATCCTGTTTCCCAGCCATATGTAGGACATAACCAAGATTCCTCCCCTCTCTCATCACGTCCATCCAAGCCTTAAACCAATCCTGTCAGTTTATCAAGTTCTATTGGCTCTACCTCTAAAAATTATCTTGAAACTTGCCACTTCTTACTGTCTCCTCTACTTCCTTCTTGATGGCAAGGTGACTTCCTAATAGCACATAGCCTATATGGCCAATTTTCACAGAAACTTTTTATCAGTCCCTCAGAAGCCCTGTGCTGGGTTTTGACTGGTCTTATGTTCATCCATGAGTCTATAACTGTAGCCCATCAAATAAACTCTGCTCAATCTTGGGCCATAAGCTCATCTTTGCAGCCAAGGGTGGAGATAGTTTCACTTAAACCACAGAGTGGCTTCAAATGGAGGGGGCTGTGGAGAAAACTGTGGGGAGGAATATAGGATCAGAGAATTCCTTAAGGAAATATGAAGTGTTACAAAAAGAAGGGTAATGATACTGGTCAAGTAAACAACAGATTTCCACTGCAGTGTCAAATCAGAAAACCATGGAATCATGACAAGTAGATGAGGTTTTTTTTTTTTTTTTTTCAAAATGTACTGGAAGATCACAACTATTTAAATATTGGCATTTCATTTCCAAGGGTTTAAATACAAATCAAAATGATTTTACGTGACCTAGGTTGGGCAATCTACTTCCATAGTGATACTGCCTCGGAAACCCAAGGAAGAGTTGCTATGAGTCAGAACTGACTTGATGGCAGTGAGTTTGGTTTTTTGGTTTAGGTATTCATTCACCAATATTATAAATTAGTGCTTGGCTGTTTTTGGTATTGGGCTAGGCAGTGCTCATTGCTGGTTACTACCAGAGGTTATGATTTCTACCTTCTAGCAAAATCTAAGTCTCAAGCAAAGCATTTAAGTATATGAACTAACACTGGTCCAGTTCTTACATTGGAGTAAAGAGTTTATTTTCTATTCCATATATGACTCAAGAGGACATGTATTGACCACATATGAGGTTATATAATGACCATAAAGTGCATATATATGTAGGAGCTCTGGTGGTGTAGTGGTGAAAGCATTTGGCTGCTAACCAAAAGTTCAGTGGTTTGAACCCACCAGCTGCTCCAAGGAAGAAAGATGAGGCAGTGTACTTCTGTGAAGATTTACAGCCTTAGAAACCCACTGGGGTCTCTATGAGTTGGAATTCATTCAATGGCAATGAGTTTGGTTTCGTTGGTTTAATGCTTATCTAGTATATAATGACCATATAGAGCATGTATGGTGTATGTCGTTGTTGTTGTTACGTGCCATTGAGTCGGACCCCTCATAGCGACCCCTCCTTGGGTTTCCAAGATGATATCACTACAGAAGTAGATTGCCCAAACTTCCTTCTGAGGAGTGCCTGGTGGGTTTGAACCACCAGCCTTCTGGTTAGTAGTCAAGTGCCTTAGGCACTATGCTACCAGAACTCCTTGTATGGTATATAATAGCTATATAGAGCATATATGATATATCAAAACTATACAGGGCATGTTATTGTTGTTGTTGTGTTCTGCCTTGGAATTGGACCTGACTCATAGTGATTCATCCTTGGGTTTCCAAGGCAGTATCACTACAAAAGTATATTGCCCAACCTTCCTTCCCAAGAGTGGCTGGTCAGTTTGAACTGCCAAACTTCTAGTTGGCAGTCAAGTGCCTTAGGCACTACGCTACCATATATAATGACCATATGGTGCATATATAGTATATGATGATTATACAGGGTGTATATAGAGACTGGGAGCTCTAGTGGCGTAGTGCCTAAGGCATTTGACTGCTAACCAGAAGGCTGGCAGTTCAAACCCACCAGCCACTGCTAGGAAGGAAGGTTGGGCAATCTACTTCCGTAGTGGTATTGTCTCGGAAACCCAAGGAGTGGTCACTATGAGTCGGATCCGACTCCATGGCAGTGGGCTTGGCTTGGGCTTTATAAAGACTACACAGGTATAAGGAGCTCTGATGGTATAGGGGTTAAGACATTTGGTTGCTAAAAGATGAGGCAGTCTGCTTCTGTAAAGATTTATAGCCCTGGAAACCCAATGAGGGTTGCTACAAGTCAGAATCAACTTGACATCAGTGAGTTTGATGAATTTGGTTTATACAGGGCATATATGGCATATAACAACCATATAGCAGAAAGGCCACAGATTCCTTCCCATCACTGCACTGGAGAAACAATGTCATGACCACACACGGCACACATAATGACAATTTTTACAGGCATTTTTATTGGTATGTACCAACGACAAGATTGTAGTCCATACAGAAATTGAAATCAATAGTTCAGAAATACAAAATTCCATTTTCTTTTCTTTAAAGCTTGTGAAATCCCTGAGGAAAAGACCATTGTAATCCTGACATCCTGTCAGGATGTCAACAGGCAATGCATGCCTTCTTCTATAAGCAACCAATAGGTGTAGCACCATGAGCTTTCTAAGTGGAAGAATTTGACACATCTATTCCTATAAACAGAGAGAAACAAAAAAGAAAATCTTTCCCAAAAGACCTTTCTTCTTTCTCCATATCTTCCAGCTTTGTCCCCAAATAAGGTTTTTGATTTTGAGATCTCTTTCTCTGCTTGTAGTGTCATGGGATTTGATCCCTGCCTTTCTGATCTGGCACCTTCTCCCATTTTGATGTGTCAACTGGTAGGCAAACCTGTATGGTGAGACATAAGTTGGAGGAAAGAGCAATTCTTATTTTAAGAAGTACCCAGTACTTTGTCCAAAAAAATAAAAATAAAATAAAATAAAAAAACCACTCATTGCTGTGTTCCGAACCTGAAATACTTTTTTGGGAAAATTGAAAGGATATGGTTTCAGGCTGAAGAGAGAGGTAAAGGAATATAATGACTATTAATCTTCCATGCTGATCTTTATCTGCAGAAATGTGTAGAAACCATAACTGTTCCCTTTGCTCAAATAATGGAAAAATGGTTATATTTACGCAAAAGCTAAATTATCACAACAAAAAAGGGGCAGAGAAATGACTGAAGGCAAAAACTAGTCCAAAAGCAAACAAATTGATATCTCCCTAACCACAAAACACTTCATATTGAAACCCTTTGACAGCGTTATTGGATTTTCCTACAAAGATCACAATAGTTACGCTTGCAATTAGCTTCTGAAATTAACTTGGAGAGCTCACATTGGCAGTTGGCTTAGTAAGCAAGTATCATGTTTTTCTTTTTGTTAATCTTACTCTTTGCCCCACCCCCTTGTTTTGATTTCTGCTCTTTTTCTGTTTTCTTTTTTTAAGATTTCAAACACACTGCTTTATCATTTCTCTAGTCTCCCAGTCCAAAATTCTGTGGAAGATTCTATTGACAGTGAAGTTCACTAATGCGACAAAGCCATCAATACAAGTAAGTTGTCCAGGACACAAAACAATTCCAGCAGATAAATGCTTAAGCCTCTCTTTTGTTTTGTTTTGCTACTTTTCCAAGGCAAGATGCCTGGGCTCTTCTTTCACGAAAAGTGCAAGTGAAGCTGACTTAAATTTTAGGCTCTGTTTGTCAGCTGCTGGAGACCTCACCAAAGCAATGAACTGGGAAACAAAGAGAGTGAAACTGCAAATGCTGCCTGAGAAGGAAGCATTTATCCTATCACAATAGTTCTTTGTCTTTCCTGAATTTGGATTGGGTATCTGGTTTAGTGTCCAGATACACTAACCATGGACTTTCTCAAGAACCAAATGGAAAGAGGGGGAAAAAGAAATGCAAAGGTATTTTAGAGTCTAAGCATGATCGGATGAAATTGCTAAAATGACTTTTGCCAGAGGAATCTGGGCTAGCAAGGGCTACTGACTCTTCATCCAGAAAGCTTCCACTCCACAGATAAATTTGGCCTCCCCTTCCAATAGCATGAAAACTATTCTTTAACCTAAATGCATACAGCAATAGGCATTCCCAAACAACTTATGAAAAGATATATTGTGTTGTGCAAGGGACTTGGAGCAAAGAAAAAAGATTTGTTCTCAACATTTATAGTAAAAGAAATACAAGTTGTTCTCATTTGTCTATTTCATTTACAGCCCCCTGAAACTACAAAACCGAAACAATTGAAATAATTAGCAGCCTCCTGTTTATCATTACTGAGCACCATCATAACTGTCTGGCCATGCCATGGCTGGTTTCTTGAGCAATATATCCCTGACTGAGGCCAACTACTGGACAGAAGGGCAGAGAGCTGAAAAGGACTCCAAACACCATTTCAGGGTTTCACTGCAGCTGGAGCTGTTCCTTTTTAGCCTGTCCTAGAAACAGAGGCCCTGCCACATTGTTAAGTGGGGAAGTGGGGAAGGATCACATCTAAATTCCTCATGTATCTCAGAAATCTAAATTAAAACATTGAGGAAGCAGTTACTAGGTTGTTCTGACAAAGATAACAAGACTGTGAGGATTGGATTTAGAAATGAACAGTGCAGGGTTCTCTCAGTTGTCTGCAATCTGGAATGTCACACTCCGACATGCAAGTAGTTAGGATGAACTTAAAAAGCCAGACACCATAAAAGAATTAAGGAAAAAAAAAAAAAAAGCATTGCACATTATTATGGCTGTAGGACTTGGTACCATTATTATAGAATGCTGTACCATTTTGTTTCAATTAAGGAACACAAATAAATCACAATAAAAAAATTGTTCAATAAGTTTGGAAGCACTCTGTATAGTCATAACAAAGCTACCACACTGTTTAAATCGCCCGTTGAGAACCATCGTTTGGTAATGACTAACAGAGAAAGGGGACTCAGGGCCTCCTTCCCAACATTCTGGAAACCACTTGGAGTCCTGTTCTTTCCAGGTTCCCCCCTAACAGTTTTGAGGACTGATTGAAAAGGAACAGAGGGAGCCCAGGGTCACAGACAGAAGCATGCGACAGATAGCAGGCAACCAAGGCCACAGGATCCTTCCCATCGCTACCCTGGGGAACCAGTGTCAAGATAAGCGAGTCTCAGTCCTCGTGGCCTTGTGGCTTTAGTCCATGGCCCTATCTTACTGTGATATCCATATTCCATGGTTGGCAAGGGCCCTCATCCCAGTTGAGTGTAGCAGGTTGGTTAGCACACAGAGGCCTCGAGCACTAGAGATTCCCTTTGCTTAAGAAAGATCAGCCAGGATACCCCCTGGAAACCATCCAATGCTGTTTCAGCAGAACCGATCAGACATCTCCTGAAATTTCCATTACATCAATATAATGGTTGTTAGAACAAAGCAGGGAACACTCATCTGCTTTGCAGAATTTATTTGCACCATTCATTCTGCCTTGATTAAGCAGGCAGCATGGAACGGGTAAGCATATTCCCAGGAAACAGTTCCGATAACATAGGAGCCTTTAAGTCTGCTGGGTGTTTCTCTAATTTTCCTTAACAAAGAAGTAAGTGTTGATTCTTCCAATAAAAGTTATTTTTCACCTTCCTATAATTGAATCTGGGTGAATTTCCAGTAAATTTATTTTCCTCTTTTGTTTTACATATTCTCTTTTTAAGAAGATAGTTTGCTGTTCATGTCCTTCTCTCTGTTGTAACTATAGGTAAGTTTAGTGGGATTCTCCTTGTTCCCTTTTCTTTTTACCTTCCTATGCAGAGGATTATAAAACCCCACAGATTTGTTTTACTACTGTGAGCATAAAAAGCAGCAAGTTTGCATTTTGAACAGAGCCGAGATTAAGGCATTGGCAGCCTTGAAATAGCTCTTTCTCAACTTCCATTCCCATGAGGTTATCCACATAAAGTTGCTGTTAGTACAGGGCCAGTGTGATGAAATGTATTTGTTGAGTCTCTTTGGTGCCAAGGCTTTTGCCAACAATCTGATCTACCTGATAGTGGTACTATTTCAGAAATGTCCAGTCGGTTGAGCAGATACCGGGCCTGTGGGTTTTCAAGCACAGCAATAATAACTGAAAGTACAGTGAACAAGAACATTAAATGCCCTCTTTTTTGGCCGCTAGAAATACAAAGGCGAGAATGGGCAAAAAATCAGAGCTCTTCGAGTGGGAGTTGTTATTTTAGTACTAAGTCCTAGATTTACCTAAATTTAAAATACTACTAGGGTTACACAGCTGTAAGTTTACATTATAATATTCTTGTCACAATTTTTTGGTCTTCTTGCAGATCTATACTTCAGGGACTGCTTCAAGGGTTCTTTAACAAGAATATAATATACAAAAAGGCTTAAAACGGGTATTATGTGAAAAAAAAAGGTTTTAAAGTGGAGCACAAGAAAAATGTTTAATCTTAGAGTGGGTACAACAACAAGAACAGTAATAAAATGACCAAAATGCAAAAGTGAGGACAGTAATAATAATGTATATTAAAAATAATTGTTATGTTAGAAAGGGAAAAATTATGTTTGTTACTTTTTAATTCCTCATTTAAAATTCCCTCACTCAAAGATTCACTATTAGTCCAAAATACTCTGAAATATAATTAACATTTACATAGATTACTAGGATCATGACAACCTCACTCAGATCTCATGTTAACCTTGTGGTTCTAAAATACCTTATTGCAAAAGGTCTTGGATTGAAATGACATATGTGGGAGCCAGGTTCAAAAGCTGATGATTAGAGCTGAGAAGAAATAGCCAATCACTCATCAATAGGACCACATAGGTTGTGTGTATGTGTGTGTGTGTAAGGGAGTTGGGGTAAGGAGTTGAGTATAGGAAGTGGGGAGACAGGAGAAAAATGTACCAGAACTTATCATGTGGTTATTGTACCCTGCCAAGCAACAAACTTAAATGTAAAGTCTTAAAAGAATTCACAGAAGCCCACACAAGTAATGCCCCTCTAGAGTTTTCCTTCTGTCTCAAATATAAAAGCTGTCTTAAAATAATTCACAAGTATGGAAGAGGTGATGTTGTTAGTTGCTACCAACTTGATCCTAACTCATGGTAACCCCACATACAACAGAATGAAACATTGTCTGATTCTGAACAATCTTCATAATCATTGGTATGTGTGAGTCCATTGTTGCAGTTATTGTAGTGCCTTCCAACCCAAAGGACTCATCTTCCAGGGCCATATCGAACAGTATTCTGTTGTGATTCATAGTGTTTTCATTGGCTGAATTTCGGAAATAGACAACCAGGCCTTTCTTTTTACTCTGTCTTAGTCTGAAAGCTCTGCTGAAATTTGTCTACCATAGATGACCCTGCTGAATTTGAAATACCAGTGGCATAGCTTTAAGGATCATGGCAACACACAAGCCCCCACAGTATGGCAGATGAACAGACAGATGATGGAAAAGAGGTGTACTGAAGGGGGATGTGGTATTTAGCTGAATAATGATGTCTTTATTTTTTTTGTCCAACAAATTGCAGAACTCAGAATTCCACCAAGTTTCACATTACCTTGAGAGCAATTCCAGTGTATTGACATGTTAGCTCATCTCCTGCCCTATTGAAAATGGAGGAAAGATCAGTCGGTAGGAAGGAAGGATTCTTAAGGAAGGTAATAGACAGAGAAGATGTTGAAAATGGAAAACAGCCATGCACATCACACAGGAAGGTGGGCTCTGCTACTAAGTAGTCCTTAAGAAGAGAATAATAATAAAAATAATGACAGTGTCTATGGAGCATGGTTATTTGACCAGCTCTGTTGACAGGTTTAAATGTAATATGGTTTCCTTTTTTAAGACTGGAACCTGAATCTCAGAGAGTGACTTGCTCACATTCACACATTCCTAAGTAGAAAATCTGGTACTTGAACTAGGTCCATGTGCTTCTCTGGCCTATAATGTTCACCACTGTAGGGAGAGGAACTCCAGCAGGTACTAATTACATTGCCTGGTGCTGATGCCAAAGGGAAAAAGAATTCTCATTTATTCTTTCCTGGATGCTTTACAGACTATCTCATTTTATTTTTATCACAACTCTATGGATCAAGGATTATCATCCATCCCTGTTATAAAACCAGGTACTTTTGAGTCAACTCAGACTCAAGGCTACCTCTTGTGTGTCACATTAGAACTGCTCTATAGCATTGAGTTTTTATTGGTTGATTTTCCAGAAGAGGATATGTAGGAGGATGGGTGAACTTGGACATCCAATCTTTCAATTAGCAGCTGAACATTTTAACTGTTCACATCACCCAAGGACCCATCTCTATTATACCAAACCAAAAACCAAACTCACTCCATCAAGTCAATTTGACTTATAGCAAACCCTCCTAAGGTTTCCAGGTGGTATCTCTACAGAAGTAGATTGCCCAATCTTCCTTCTGAGGACTGACTGGTAGGTTGCAACCACCAGCTTTCTGGTTAGCAGTCAAATGCCTTAGGTACTAACCCACCACAGCTCCTATACAAATGGATTATTGAGAACTTAAAACGTTTTATTTATTTATTTATTTATTTATTCATTAACAAAAAAGTTACTGAACACCTATATACTCTATTATATGGACAAGAGGTGGTCATAGAATAATGATAAATAGATTGTCTTACTTTCAAGGATCTGATATTCTAGTGGGAAAAAGAAAACATTAAGCATACAATCACACCAAATACTGTACAATGACAAACTAAGAGGACTCACAGAAGGAATGAATCTATTCCTGGAAGAGCAGGCCACAGATGAACTTGACCTATCCTGGAGAGGTGAGTGCTGGACATGTGGTCATCATGGATGCTTCACTAGAGATGTGATCTGGACCCCAATCAAAAAAAAGAGAAGGAACTAACTAAGCACAAGGTTGTGCATGTGTCTGTGCAAGTAAGTGGTGGGGGTGGCACAGTGAAGATTTCAGGCAGAAGGAATAGTAGATGCAAAAGCTCCAGACCTCCAGGGAGCATCTCGTCAGTGTAACTGGAATGTGAAAGTCAAAAAGCCTGTCAGATGAAGCTGGAGACACAGAGATGTTTCAGGTGTGTAATAGCTGTGGTTTCTATGCTATTTTTCATCAACCCTTTCTCATATCAAATTGTGTAGATTGACGAGCCTAGGTTGTTTTCCCTTCACATCAGTTTCTGGACGTGGACTCATAAGCCTGTTCCCCCGTCTGACCCAATCTTACACACACTCTTCTTGTTTCTCTGACAATGCCATCTGGGTGAGGTATAAAAGGTACCCTTTTCTTGTTGCCACTTTCCTCAGTGCAGGACAGCAGAGTGGAGTAGCTAAGATCACTGGCTTTGGAGTCTAACAGGTCTAGAATCAAACCCTAGCTAAGGTGTTTTATAGGTCTGTGGACTCCAGAAAATCCCTATAAAACTTTGTTTGTCAGGTATGTAAAAAGTTTGATAGAAGGAATAAAGGAAATGATGTCTAGAAAGGGCTCAAGCCAATGTCTACCACATAGTGAGGTGTTCAAGAAATGTCAATTCTCACTGGGCATGAAGAAAGCATTAGACACACCTGGCTAGAAGTCATTTGCTGGTACTTAATGGACCTCTGCCATGCCAGGAGTCCCAGGGTGGCACAAATAGTTAAGTGCTCAGCTGCTAAACAAAAAGCATAATTATTTATAAACAGAACTGCTTTAAGTCTTAACTCTGCTTCTGCCTAGTTGCTTGACTTTGGCTAAATTACTTAAATGATGTGAGTTTCCCTATTTGTAGACTGAGGGAAAGTATCCATATCATAAATGGGAGAATGTAAGCAGAATATTTGGCACACTAATAAATGGATTCCATAGTTTCATTTTCTTAGAGATTTGTTTAACTTCTAGGTTAAGCACAGGGCAGAGCAATCAGTCTATATTCAAATCCTAACTCTGTTTCCAGTGACTGTGGGATATCAGACAAGCTACTTAGCCTATCTAGACTTCAGTTTCTTCATCTCCAAATCTAAGACATTCATACTCACTTTCCAGGGCTATTATAGGAAGTTAAATGCCTAGTAAGCATCCAAACATGGTAGCTGTTCTACTGTTTTATTATTATTATTATTATTATTATTATTATTATTATAACTATTATTTGTTCACTGCAGATGGATTGAAGGAAATCAAGGAGAGCTGAAGAAAAGCATGATAAAAATCTGAAAATGTAGAACGATATTAAGGAAGAGGTAGCTTAAATATAGGAGATAGTTTGGGTTGGAAAATAGTGATGATAAGATAGGAAGTTGTCGTTGTTGCTGTTGTTATGTGCCGTCGAGTTGGACCCGACTCATAGCGACCTCTCCTTGGGTTTCCGAGGCAGTATCACTACAGAAGTAGATTGCCCCATCTTCCTTCTGAGGAGTGGCTGGTGGGTTTGAACCACCAGCTTTCTGGTTAGCAGTCAAGTGCTTATGCACTATGCTACCAGAGCTCCTATAGATAGGAAGAGGTATTTAAGGAATCATCTTAGGCCCCAATGTGTCCATCTAATCTTAGAACCTTCCTAGAGTTGTTTAGGAGAGAGGAGTCCACTGTCTTTCTTAATAACTTATCACACTTCTTACAACTCCTGGATTCTTGAGGTTTTCTTCTTTTGTTGTTATTATAGTGTGATTTGTCATTGTGTGTCAGTGCAATGAGAGGAAAATCAGTATACATATCTGTGTAATAAGTTTTTTGAATATTTTAAGATATACTTATTTAGAGGATGGTCCATTTTTAGAAAGTAGGGATGGTTCAGTGGTAGAAATCTCATCTTTCATGTGGGAGACCTAGGTTTGATTTCCAGCCAATACATCTCATGCAAAGCTACCACTTGTCCACCAAAGGAGGTTTGCATGTTGCTCTGATACTGAACAGCTTTCAGGGGAGTTTTCAGACTAAGACAATCTAGGAAGAAAGGTCTAGTGATCTACTTCTGATAATCAACCAATGAAAGCCGGAGAGGTCACAACAGTCTGATCCCCAATCAATCATGGATTTGACACAGGAAAGGGCAGCATTTCTTTCCTTCTGTTGTGCATAGGGTTGCCATACATCTCAAGCCAACTCCACAACAGCTAACAACAGCAAACATCAATGGTCCATTTTTAAAAGCTAGTTTACTGCTAAATTAGATGAGTTGAACTCATTGCTTGTAGAGATGCTATGCAAGCAATAATTACAATGAAATTCAGGTATTCCCCACACAGTGTAGCTGATCTCAGAGTTTTCACTTTACATGTGAGAAAACAATTTTAAAGGGGTGAAGTAACTGTTCACTTAACGTAGTTTAAGTCCCACAATTTTTATTTGGCTCCTATGGTTATCAGAGTCAAATACCCCATTTGAAGAGGGTCACTGAAGATATGTTTAAGAAGCTGAAAATGTATAATAAATCACTGCCATCAAGCCTATTCTCATAGTTACCCTTTAGGACAGAGTAGAACTGCCATATAAGGTTTCCAAGGCTGTAAATTTTTATGCAAACAGACTGCCTCATCTTTCTCTCACAGAATGGCTGCTGGGCTCCAACCCGTGACCTTTTGGTTAGGAGCTGAATGAATTAACCACTAGCCACCAGAGATTAACTCATTTCCTTCTGATGATTCTTTCTTCCTACCTTGTAGTATTTCCTCAACACTTACCATATTATATTGGTCTTAACTGGCCCCAATTAGATTTAAAGAAAAAAATCGCAATATTAAGGGAAAGATTTCAAATAATGAAATCATTCTCACTTACATAGGCAATATGTACCATTAAGTGTTCATTAGTAAGAAAGGCTGCCTAGTATTTACACATAGACTTACATAAGACTCCATTTTCAGGTTATAATTAAAAAGAAATAAAATTAATATATCTCATTCTCCATGAGGATCCTACATCTGAAGCAGAGTATTTGCAAGTTGATAGACAACTCTGTGCATCTAAGGTAAAGTGAAAGATAGGGATAGAAAACACAAAAGTCTGCAAAGGATAAGCAGCCACTAGGAATCAGCAAAGCATGAGACACAGATTCTTCTAACATAGGCAAACTTTACATAGAAGCATATAGACATCCTCTTCACTTCCACACAGAAATGTGCTCCTACCTTTTTATTCTGGAGACATTCTTGGTTTGTCTTTTTGTCTTTTGCTGATAACATAACTAAGAGTCTCTGGGTGGTGAAAATGGTGAATGTGCTAGGCTGCTTACTAAAAGGCTGGAAGTTTCAGTCTGCTTAGAGGTACTGCAGAAGAAAGGCCTGGTGATCTGCTAAAAAATCAGCTCTTGAAAATTATCTGGTGCACAATTCTACTCCAACACACTTGGAGTCATCACGAGTCAGAGTCAACTGAATGATAACTGGTAAAAACATACCTACTGGTTTGAATTGTTTCCTCCAAAACTTAGTATTGAATTCCTAACCTCTGTGAATATAACTTTGATTGGAAATAGAGTCTTTGAAGATGTTACCAGTTAAAATGAGGTAACACCATGGTAGGGTGGGTCCTAATCTAATCTAAATGATGTCCTAAAAACAAGAAAAGAGACATAGGGAGATGGACAGAAAGAATATGGGTATATGATGGGCAAGTAATGCTGCATCTATAAGGCAAGAAACTTCTAGGGCTATCAAAAAAATTAAAGAGACAAGAAAGGATCTTCCCTTAGAGTCTTTGGAGAGAATATCAATCTGTTGACACCATGTGTTCAGACTTACAGCATCCAGAAGTATGAGACAATCTCTAATATTTTAAACCATCTACTTTATTGTACTGTTTTCTTACAACAGCTTTATTTTAGAGCAACTGAGATTATTTCTCTACCATGAGGTAAACAATAATGCAGAGTCACATGGTAATGGCATACTTGTGCATGCATTCTTCCCTTCCACCCCCAAGAAGTCTGCATCTGAGATTTCCATTTTTATAAACCCCAAATAAAACACTATAGCAAAAGAGTTAGATGTCAATGACAGTGAGGGTTTCTATGTCTTTCCTCCAATACCAGCTCCAATCACACAGGTTCCATTAAGATTCTTCACCTAAAATATGTCTCTTCTTTCAGAAAAAGTCATGGGTATATGTTGAGTAGACTCAAGGTGGCAGATTGAACACTCATAAAAACATAAAACTTCTAATACAAACGCAAATAATTGATGAAATGCTTTCAAAGGCATATCGTAAATTAGAACCAGAGAGGGAACCCACAGCAGGAAACAGGAATTAAAAGTACTGAAACCAAGTAGTTATTCTTGGAAGTAGGGTTTTATAGCCACATGAGAATGAGGTCTGAACACACAGTTACATGTGTCAGGCCCTCTGCATGAAGCTAGGAACTGGGACCAAGTTGGCTCTTATGAATGAGGATTGGATTAGTTAGAAAATCTAGGAACAGAACAAGAGTTACCACTTGAAGCTAATTCCCACTGTGTTCAGAATTTTTGTCATCCTTGTGCTGTTGTTGTTGTTTGCC